>NC_050518.1:14664671-14704764 GCF_002922805.2 Oryzias melastigma | reverse complement strand
TAGCAAGTTGTAGATGGTATGTCTGTGTATTAGCGCCTCTTCATGGTGAATATGAAAATGTAATTGAGCAAACCATATTCAAGAAATATACCCTGTTTTTAGAAAATGCTAAAATTACATTGATTTGATGAAAGGATCCTGAGGGCCGTTAGATATTTAAACGGGGGCCCACGGGCCACACTTTGGACATGCCTGGTATAAACAGATGGATGTCGGGATGTAGGGGCGGACTTCCCTGCTTTTACAATCGATCAAAAGATGATTGGATTGGGACTTAAAGGAAAAGAATAAGTGCAAACTTCATTTAAAAAAAGGTAAATGAAGTCAAGGTGGGACATAATAAAAGCAAAACGGAGATGAAACTTGACATGACCAAATGCTATTACAAAGAACTAAAATAGGGCAGTAATTTAAATGGCTCATGTTTCTACTAAGTACTAATTAATTTCTGTCAAAAACAAGGAATAATGGTTTTCTTTAATTAAAAAGATTAACTAGTGCTCTAGTAAGAAGGATAACCCACCAAGTGGTGTGTGTATATTATGTTCTCCTTGCTTTAGAGGAGGGTCATTCATCCCTCATTAAGCCAGTGTCCTCTTCCCAGAAGTCTTTGGGCTTTAGGTTACTGCGCAGCATCTTTTACAGCTCTTCTATTCATTTTTCCTCAAGCTTCACGTTCTTCTTGAACTTTCAGTCCCTTGGCATTGCAGCATTCATCACCATATCCTCCTTCAGGTGTTTGTCCATCAGCACATTGTCCGGTTCGTTAGCCATCACCTTCTTGTCAGTTCTGTCTGAATAATTCAAGGATCTTCTCAGTCCACCAATGCATGTTCTACTGAGAAAGCTGAGCCGGTGGAAGAGAGGAAAATGGTCCGTCTTGTTGTTCTTAGGGCTCTGGAATGTGCTTGGATTAGGGATAGGCAACTCCAGGCCTTGAGGGTCGCAGTGTCCGCATGATTGGTTCCCGTGTGGACGACATGCAGGAATGCTGCCCTCGAGGCCTGGAGTTTTGGAGGGTTTCTCTAAATGGGAAAACTGTTTCGATATATATATGTCAGTTGATAAATGTAGTTTTTTAGTTACTTTATTGCCAGATAAAGTAACACATTACTTTTAGAATCTTAATTTCTTAACTTCATGTTTTACTCTTAAAAAAAAAAATCCGATTTAGGTTTTTTGATTTAATCTAGTTTTCGCCACCAACCTGATTCTTTGCATTTGGGTCCTTCAAAAACCTCAATTTATAAAAGCTACCATTGTTATATCAGCCAGAAGAAGGTCAAATTAATCCAAATTATGATGTTGATTTTAGGACGCCAAAATTTTAAGGAAAATATGTTCCTTTTTGTAGACTTGACGTAGAACATTTCATTGCACTGGACTGCATAGACTACTGTATAGTGCAATAAGGAGAATTAAAGAATGCAAATTTTTATTGTGTTAGAGAAAAACTGCCATTAAATTAGTCTATAATCCTTGGCAGTTGGGCTCTGAACTGCTGACGTCTTACATGTTTTGGATGAACTCGGACTGTAGATGTTTAAACCCTTGAGCCTAGACCAGGAGTCTGCAACCTTAAACAGTAAAAGAGCCATTTGGGTTCGTTTTCTGATCAAACCCTAGTAGGAACCACAAAGTTTTATTTTGATTTAGCTTTGCATTCATTGCAATATATATTTTAATAGTAGATATGAAATGTGTTTTTTAGAGCATGAACAAAAACAGAAATATAAAGAGAAACTATAATTTTCTCAGCATTATTTTTTACGTTTGACAGAAGCTTGTAAGGTTTCTTTTCAAAATAAAAGACACCATGTGCCAAACAGGATCATCCCAGCATAAGACCATATGTGCTTTAAACTCATAAAAGATCAGATTTTTTTTTTTTTTAACCAAAGTTTTACTTAGTATTTGAAATCGGTGTATTCTGGAGGAAGCATAGAGCAAACAAGATCTCTTCAAGTCAGCAGGGATGTAAAAACCTTTACATAGTTTATCCTCTATGTGCACCTCAGTCATAAATGTATAAACTTAACTAATCTAAGTTAGATATATGCTAATTTAGTAACACTTACTTGATAAATATATTATTATTGTATTTTTCTTTAGTCAGAGATCCACTATGGAGAGGTAAAAGAGCCACATGTGGTTCTGGAGCCGCAGGTTGCAGACCGCTGGTCTATCCGCTGATGGTTGGAGGCCATTCCAAGCAGGTTGAGAACAGGGTGGAAGAAGGACGGCGAAGTGTCTAGAATGTGAGACAACCGTTCATGATTTCAAAGGAAAAAACATGATTCAGAAGAAGATGACTATTAAGCTATTGGTTGAAAGTGAAGGCCTACTTGCTAATGGTGTGTGGAATGATAATCCTGTGTACCTGTAAGCGAGGTAGATCTTCCTTACTGAAATTGGGCCAAAGTTTGACTACTTCTTTAGTATAAAAGAATTGTGTCCTTCGGGTGGACAAGTGTTTCCCATGAGTGTGTGAGTGTGTTCAAAATAAACAGGTAAGCAGGTATTATCAAAGATTCCTTTGAGTTCCCATGTGGGGAATAGCCAAGTTTTTGCCTTGTTTCTGGCAAAAGGCTTAGCTACGCTTCACACATCACTACGCTGCTTATATAAATGTCTATTTCAGCTAAAGTAAAACAGTCAAACTTTGTCGAATAAAAAAGCCTTGTTGCATTGAGACAGAGAGAGCCAACTACAAAAGGATTTCAAGCAGACGGTGTCAAAAAGAAACAGGGTGATTACCAGCCAGTCCCGGTTGGATCAAATGCGACCACCTGCCACTTTTCCCTGAAACGCTGTCCCACATCTTTCCAGCACACAGCCCCCTCCCCCATCTGCACCTCCCAGCTTGAACTGAAAAGTGGAGTAGTGGGTTTGGGTACAAAGGTGACACCGGTGACTTTTTCCAACCCATTCATTTAGTCTGTCTGCAGCTGTGCAGACCTTTCAGCTGACTGTCCTATTGTTTTCTGCTGTAAATCTCACCAAGTTCTTCTATCAAATGGAAAAAAAAGAAGAGAGGAAAAAAGACAGGATAATAGCAGCCTTTGTTGGACAAGGCTTTGAAATATCACATATAAATAGATGCCATTTGAAAAGTGCAGCGACTGTTAAGTTTGAATAAATTGCGATAAACCCTGCATGGAGAAATAATACTCATTAGTGCTTTCAACCTGCAACCAAAAGTTGAAAAAATGGATGCAGAAAAATAGAAACTTATTTTTTTTTATTCTTATAGCATTAAAATTGGACCTTGCTTTATTGTCTACAGCTGATGCCTAGTCATGCTTTCATGTTTCACACTCATTTATAGTTCATTTGAATAGATTTACCTATTTTGCTTTTTTTTGTTTTATCAAATGATGAGGCTCTGCTTTAAAGTGGAATAGAACCAAAATTTCATGCATTTGTGGTTTATTTGTAAAACCGAACATCCTGATTACTGGTGAACTTAAGTCTGACTGATAATAAAACACAAGAAAAAGGATTAAAAAGCATAGACTCAAACAGAAACACAGTTTTATTCGAATTTACAATAAAAGTACAAATTCACTTTATGCCCATGCACAAATAGTGTCATTTTTCTCAAAGTTTAATCCTAATTAATTCACCAGTGCTCGTGAATTTCTGTCAACTCATCTGATCTCTTCTGAGAACAATATTAATTGTTGTCATGCTCTTTGATTTGCCTAATTTAAAGGGTCCTTGGTTAATTTAATGGATCACAGAGTGAAATTTCTGAAGTTTCTGACCGAATATTTTGATAGCAGTTTATTAAATGTCATAAATATTGTCACTGGATTTACTATTCTAAATTATTCAGAAAAAATCTTTAAAAATGACTTTTAAAAAAATCTGGTTGAGGTTCAGATAGACCTTTATAGCATAAAGGAACTTAAATAACCCACTCAATGCTGCAATCTTATGCAAATTGCATTTGATAAACCAACCCCACACAGCTAGCAGCCCTTGTGATGATACATTGACTGTGTATAACAACTGGACTGAGTGTTCCAAACATGAAGTACCTGCAGGCTCTAAAAAGCCAAAATTGTGTAGACTTCCATTGAGAAAGAAGGAGCTATTACTCATTTTTTTAAATTATTTTTTCTCTTTATTGCAAAATATTCAAGCTATAAATTGACCAGTCAGATGCCTCAGTTAAATTATGGGATTTCAGGTACAACGTTTAAAATGCTGGACAGATTTTCCTAAGCCTGCTTTTTTCAAGATTCAAGATACTTTTAAGTAGAAGGGGTGTGGAATTCCAAGAATCTCACTCCTGATCGGTGAGAGTTGTTACCATAAAAACAATGACTCAAACGCACTCTGACTAATCACTGATAGAAAAAAATGTGAATGAATTGACTTCATTTGGTTGTAGCCAGAAGCAAGTCATTTTCTATGGGTGACATCATACTCACTCAGTCCAGTTCTTTTGTATGGTCAATGTGATGAAAGCTTTGCAAGTCATTTTCTATGGGTGACATCATACTCACTCAGTCCAGTTCTTTTGTATGGTCAATGTGATGAAAGCTTTGCAAACTTCACGCTAAGTTAAACACGAGTAAATTAACTGTAATGGAGTAAAACTGAACAAGTAAGTTCGTGAAGAAAGTTTGAACAAATTATTAAAAAAATAACTATTTAAATGTATGTTTTGATCACAATTTGGTACTAACTTTAAGCAACATTTCTGGGACACATTTTTTGTTTATTGTCAGCGATGTTACATTTAGAATTTAAAGAACAATGTATGCTTTAATGGCAATGAAAGCATACATTTGACAATTTGTGCCATACAAGTTCATGGTTTATGAATGAACAATACAAGAAAGTTTAATGAAGAAATGAAGAAACTGACCAAAGGCTCAACATGAATGCCTGGTTCACACCGGACGTGGAAGCGCCGCATACCTCAGCAGTTGGCTCATGCCGAGCAGCAATCATTGCAATGTAAGTATGAGGCCAGGTCTCTCTCATAATTTACAAATGCACAAACTAAAATTCATAAATGGACTGTGATGGAATTTTTTTATTTTTTTATTTTTTAATTAATTTTTAGTTTTTTTATTCCAACAGAAGATACAAATTTCCACCACAGTGTAGTGTACTTTTATGAATTATAGATTGTACATTTCTGAATTATGAGATAGATCTAGCCTCATACATCTGGCCGTTTTTTTTCGCGCAAGCCATGAGTGATCCGTGTCAATCCTGGCTGGAAGTTATGACAAAACACACGAGAAAATCCGGTCAAATTTCAAAATAGAACTAATTTTTCACAATAAAATACAGCGATAGACAAATGGGATCATATGTTTGTACCTAATTTAGAGAATGTAATGTAGAGATGAAAATAAACACGCAACACACAAAAAACAGACACTGTGACACACAGATCAATGTAGTGGACTGACCATGGAATGGAGGGTTTGGTATTTGATGATGGGCAAAAAAAAAAAAAAAAAACTCTAAATAACCACAGCTGAGCAGAAGCGCCTGTTGACCGTACAAAAAATATGTGTCTGGTGTGAACTGGAGGTTAGCGGGCACTACGTGCACTCCGCCCGCACACCGCTTCGCAGTGCTTCCATGTCCGGTGGGGACTAGGCGTTAACATCTAATGCTTTAAAACAAGATAAACCATATGATTATATGGCTTACGGTGAGATGTTGTAACAAAAAGATTCAAGAATGCTTGTAGAAACTGATTTTTTCCCACCACTTCCGATTGTCAGTTTGTCAAACCAGCAGCTCCTCAGAGAATGTTATGTAGTCAGAATCTCATCTTAGTCTGTGCAGAAGATCATATATAACACTAAGCATCCACATTTCAGATGATCCAGCTTTGCTATTGAACTGACTAAACTGGGGGCTCTGCTTGCTGGGGGGTCATGGATGCCCACGGACTTCTGTACCTGCACAACTAAGAGCATTCTCAAAAACTGCATCTCTGCATGATGGGACAATTTTACTGGAGCCCACAAAAGGCACTCCAGATGGTCCTGAAATTGCCCTACAAGTCCCTGTTAGCCTTTTTGCACAGCACTGACGACATTTACAACAAACACCGCACAGGTAGGGACCGAGACATCATCAAAGATACATAAACCAATTCACACATTTTACCCTCCTACAGAAATATCTGCTCCCACTCCGACTGCTTCAGGATCAGGTTTTTTTCCCAGAGGAAACTGAGACTCTGCTGGATTTTTAACAGAGAGAAACATTCATGAATGAGTAAAACTTTATTTCTAGACTACTTTACAACCAGTGTTTTACAATAAAGAGATATAGTGACAACAGACAATAAAATACATAAAAGAAAAAGAAAAATTAGTTAATGAAAATAAGATGCCACCAACTAGTGAGTATTAAAAGCCATTCTATAAGGTTATGTTTTTAGAAAAGGTCTCACGTCATGCACAGTTCTGCAGCAATATTAGTCAATAACTGAAGGCCAGCAACAAAAAGGCATGATCCCGATCTCTTGGACTTTTTTATCCAAAGTCGCTGATCACCATGTAAATGTGCATAAAGACATTGTATCTAATTTGCAAAATTACACACTTGAGGTGCTCTGCATACTGTCCTGTAAATACTGTAATTCATAGACAATGTTCATGCTGCTGTCTTGTCTGAGCTCACACTGTTTCTCATGTTCAAACCTGATTCTTCTAGTTGGCTAAACATTGTAAGAATCACTCAAAAAAAAACTATTGTAATCAATTCTAATCCAGTTTAATCTAATCTAAAACTCATCTCGTCCTGTTTTTGGAATTCCTTAATCATTTACTTATTTTAAATTGATTAGATTGGGTAAACTCCAAAAATGGCTGATAAAGACACAGAGTGTTCCTTGAAACTCTCCAGTCTGTGTGTTTTGTTGCAGACAAATGCGTTTGAACCCTTGATGCACTTGCACGTCAGCAAGATCCTGCACTGAGTAAAGTTGCACCGGTTGCAAAATGGGCCCATAATCTCTTTTGTTTTCAGGGGTTTTAAGGTCTGCAGCAAAATGTATCTGACCACAGAACAAGAAGCCAGTAATATTATTAATAGATCAAGAAATGCAACCTTTAAATATTTAAATATAATTTTTTCTACAACACACCCCTTCTTGTTCAATTTAAACATATTTAGATTTGTAAAAATGAGTCAGCTGCTATGATCACGATTTTATGTTCTATCAGTTACTGGGAACAATTGCGGTGAAGTGCACATGAAGTGGTGAGTGTTTTGTTCTTCCTATTTAGGGATCATTTAGCTTTTTAGGGAATTTGTAGCCATGTGATGGAATAGAACATGTCGTTCACTGCATGGACATTCACTCTGCCCACCTTCATAAAGAGGCTTTTACGTAGACCTATTCTAATTTGAATGTGCACTCTGTGAAAAGACTCTGACTTTCAAAGCTTCATTTCACTGCAAGGTTGGAAATGAGAGCCAAAAAAAGAGAGAGAAAAGCAGGATTGGGTTCACTCTCAGGTAACTCGAGTCACTGCAGAATGGATGTATTTAGTATTTTGTTTCCTACCAAATCTGTTGGAAAGTTCATGTTTTCATTTGGACCATGCATGTCCAAGGCGTCCAGCATTCAAATTTCCACCAGCCTGTAGGTTTATGTTGTAACATCAATAATTACTTAGATATAACTTATTGATTATGACTGGCCTTTGATCAAGTCACTGAAAACGTCACGTGCCCTGATTGGTTGATGTGCTGCGTCAACCTTGCCAATGCTCAAATCACGACACAAGTCCCCAGATTGCATCTGTGCATTGACTTAACCTTACAACTTGACGCCCGTGCCACGGTGTGAATTCAGCATTATAGGCCAAACAAAAAGGACATATTTATCTGTTTCTGGAGTCAAAACCACAGTGGTTTTATTTGTATTATTTGTGTTATTTTTCTGTTCACATGATTTAAATTTAGTAGTGTAAAGTGGCAATTTAAAAGTTAAAAATAATGTAACATTTCATATGAACCCACACTTAATGTTGACAATTTTTTTTTTTCTCTCCAGACTTTTTCTTTATTTTATTTCTGTTCTTTAAATATGAATTTCACTGGAATTTTTTAACAGTTCTGTACAATATGAAGAAAAAAGTTTTCCAACTGCAAAAAAAAATTATAAAAAAGTTTGCATATAAGGTTGTTATAAGGGTTCAAAGAATGCATGTGGATTTGTTGGCCCTCACATATTTTCATCTCACCAAATTTAGCCCTCTGTGCAAAAAGTTTGGACACCCCTGATTTAGACTTTATAGAAGAAACTAAGAAGAAAATAAAAGTTTTTTTTAGGGGTATCTTCTGCTTTAACCCGGGCGTTTAGGTGCAGAAACTGTACAATCTCAATTACTTTATGCAAGCAGAGCATGTCCAAACTGAAATGCAGTGCAATTGGTTTTTATTAATTGAATAATTTCTCTTCTTTGAAGTCTATTTCACTGATGATGCAGACCAAAGGCGTGCTAGATCTTGAGTAGAGAGTTTAAATAAATTAAATTGTAAAAAAGAAAAAGAATGAAAAATCAAGAAAAACTAAAAGAGCAGCGCCCAAAGCTGTGCTTCTTTGAAAGAAGTAAAGTGGATTTGCTGAAATCTACAGTGCGAGAGTGCACTCAGTGGTTTAACAGCACAGTGATTGTGTGTGAGCGTGTGTGTGTGTGTGTGTGCGACTGTGGCCGGCTCACGCTCATAAATCAATGTCGTGTTTTATTTAGAGACATGGCCGGCTCTCTCCCAGCGAGCCCCCCGCTGCCCGTCTTTCCGAGTCCCCGGGTAAAGACGGCTCACACCAACAACACCAGTGGAAGCTTTTGTTATCAGCTTCATCAAAAGAGGCTTCAGACCCCCCCACCACCCCTCTCTCTTCATTCTTTCACTCCTCTGCCTTTCATTTTGAACGCAGCACCTCCTTCCATTACCTCCCGTGACATGCATTTACTCACTCTTTTACGATGAATTCATAAAATCACAACAGTGATGGAACACTAAGAATGCTTTATGGAAACTCATTAGGGAGTATCTATCTCTGCCTGCCTGTCTCCCCCTCATGCCCACAGATGCATACACACTTTCTGTCTCCAGTGCGCACAAAAAACGACAGCAGAAGCACAGTGAAGTGAAAAGTTGGGTTGTGAGCTCTCTGTGGAGTGTTCTGATAAGTATATCAACGCTTGGCTGCCTGATACACTTGGTGAGGCTGCAGCCGTTTTCCTCTGAAATCCCTTTTCAGATCACTCAGGCTGTCTCTTTACCACATTAGCCTGTGTTGTTGGTTAAAGGAGAAAACAGGCTGCTACAACTATCAAATTAGGAACAATAAAGACCCTCTTCGATGTTTTCTGGTGTTTGTAACATGTTCTTTATAGACACATTTAAAGAAAATTAAGCTTAAAATTGCATTTCTGAGAATTTCTTTATTCAAATCATAGTAAATCGGGAACAGGCAAAAAATATAATGTTTGTGATGTAGAAAATACGCTGAGCAAGCCATAAGCTCCCTGCTCAAACTCTCAGCAATGGAGAGAGGAAGGGGGGCGGGCTTACTCTGCGCCAACTCAGAGTTGAATTCTTATGAACTACTGCCACTCTGAAGAAATTATATGGCAAAAACAACAGTTTGTAAGACCACTGGATTCACTTTAGAGGAGCTCAAAAGATGATTGGAGAGGATCTTTAATACAAAATTGTGTTGTAAAGGAAAATCATGGGATCTAGCATTATATTTTCTTTCATTTTTTTTTTAATTAAAAAAATTGGTTATTTTCAAAAATTGTCCCCCAAACCACAATGTGTTATGAAAGTTAAAAGGAGGGAGGACAAAGTGATACAATAATCCCCGCGTATTTGCTATTTTACGTATTTTCAGATTTTTTTCAGTCATGTGACTCTTCCATTTTGTCACAAAAACTGAGACAACTCCAGACACTTCAATGGAACTTTTGCATCCAAAGGAGGTGCTGCAGTGCTAAGGTGAGATAAAGAGCACGCCGGCCCATGAACCCGTTGAAAAAGTTCATCATGCAGCAACTGCCATGCATGGGCGGGTCAAAGTCTCCCTTCACCGCTCCAATTCTAAATTCTCAACTTGCAGACAAATAGATCCATTAACGTCTTAATTTTCCTCATATGAACTGTCATCTGGCTTAAAACTGTACCTCTGGATAGGTACATTGCTCGCCATTTTTTCCAAATTTTTTTGCTATGCTATGTTAGCTTGGGTTTGTGAGATGCTATAAGTTAGCAGGAGAGAGTGTAAACAAAAGGTTGATTGGAAATTAGCGAAAGGCTGTTCTGAAATGACACAGGCTTTTTGATATTTGCTTAAAAACTGCATAATCATGATTAAAAGACCACTGGGAATGATTTTACAATGGAAAAAAAAATAGTTGGAGGGGGACTTTTTGGCTTCTTAGGGCTGCTGGAAAGAAGTGCCACCAAAAACATCAGCTGCTAAAAAAACCTCAAGGTGGTTGTAAATTAAGACATTAGCACAGCACTTGCTCACTAGTTTGGTCATCTGGATAAGGATGTGTGAAAATCAAAGGCCTGAACCACCCTGTGACCCTGGGTTCCTTACCAAGGATGGGCCCATGCTGTACTTTGAAGATGTTTGCAAAATCTTCAACGAACATGTATAATTTAAGGCAAAAACAACAAAATGGACTTGGTGATGTGAGCATCGGGAATCTATTACAGAATTTCTGTTGTAGAGTATTGAAGTGGTTCTGACAATTTTGCCAGATTTTTTGCCAATAAGAAAAAAAGAAAAATACAGTTTACTCGCTAGTGAGCGTAAAGTTGCATTTGCAATTATGAATCCGAATCATCAACCCTTCACCACCATACTTGGAGCAGCTGTGATACAGAAGTGAGGTGGTCAACCTCTAATTGGAGGATTACAAGTTTGGCTCCCATCTATGTGATGATGTGTCCTTGGACTCTGACCCTCCTGGCAGTTGAAGTTACCACCATGTATGACAGCAGAGCTCTCATCAGTGTGGTATGTGGTGCATGGATGTATGGGACTGTGACTGTAAAACATCTTGGGTCTGAAAGACTGTGGAAAAGTTCTGAAAAAGTGTTCGCCATTTTACTAGACAGCTTGTATGTTGTGTCTGTATGGATTTGTTTCGGCAAATAGTGGGAGAACTTCCTAAAAAGCCAATAGTCACTTTAGTGTTATCTGTTACTAGCAAAAGTTGAGCTTCAGCAGCAACTTTAAGTTTAGCCTCAGAAACTCTCTATAACAACCATACATTTGCAGCGTTTTTCAAAATTCTTCTGTCTGACTTGAAACTATTATTTGTGTAGTGGAGAAAAAAACTTCAGATTTCTCAGTTTGTCTTTTTTTTCTTTGGTAATTTCTGTGAAAACGCCTGGTGTGTCCTTGGTTTGAGCCCCATTTCTTGTGAGTTATCACATCTGTATGTCTGACTCCAGAAAAATAAAAAATGTTTTTCTGAAACCTTTGTTTTTTATAGATATTGAATTGTTTTATCTGAAATTAGGTAAAACCCTAAAAAAAGGCTACTGCAGATATGAAAATGGGATTGCTTCCACTGTGCAGTGAAAACTCAGCACAATGTTTTCTCTCCCTGTGTACATCATCATCTGGAAACTTAACTTACCACTGGACCATCTCTCTGATTCTCAACCAACACCGCAGCCCCTCCAGGTTTGTCTGGATCCCAAAACGCTCGGCTGTGATGAGAAAAACTCATGCGTCCAGTACAACCCGAAGGCCGAGTTTCCATTACAGATCTACTCCTAACACAAAATTGCATGCTTTGCTGAGGCACCACCACTTTTTCAGGTTTGAATTAGAGTAGAGTGAGACACAGCACCCCCCCCCNNNNTTCCCGTCCCCCGGCAGACGAGCTCAGCAAGATGAACATCATCACAGAGTTGCAAGTTTTCTCAGAAATGATTTGCTGAAGTGGAATGCATGAACAACTTACACACTTTAGATGGAGGTCCTGACTGAGACACAAACTCCGGTTTAGAGATAGAACCTAATAATTAAACAGAAAAAAAACACCCATAAAGATGCTTAAATCTTCTTTTAAAGGCTAACTAAAGCCTAAATTAACTTTATTTTGGTTGTTGACCTCTATAAATGGGGCTTTAAAAGTGCTGTCTGTTGGTCATAGCCACATTTTTGATCAATTAAAATAAACTTGTTTAATTTTTGAAAATATAGTCAAAAACTGCCTATCTGCTGCCCCTACAGGTTGAATTGAGGTATTACATTTGAATTTTGTGATGGTTAAACCATTTGGGGTGGCCCTGGTGCAGCGATAGGGCGGTCGACTCAGGAAGATTGCAGGTTTGATTCCCGCCTTGCCCGCCCATGTGTCAAAGTGTCCTTGGGCAAGACACTAAACCCCACATTGCCTCAGGTGGAAGGGTGGCGCCAGTGTTCGGCAGCAGAGCCACCACCAGTGTGAATGTGTGTGAATGTGTGAATGGGTCTGTGACTGAGTTTAAAAATCATTGGCTAAATTTATGACTCTTCTGGTAAATGTACGCGTTTTAAAGTTGGAAAATGTATTACTTTAAAGGTTGTAAATCTACTGATTTAAATCACGTAGATTAAAAAAAAAAGTCATGCATTTATGAGTAAAAAGCAATAAATGTACATGTAAAAAAGTAATAAATTAATAAGAAAAAACTTGTTAAACAAAAAAGTTGTCTGTTTATCGGAGCTGTCAAACATGAAAGTCGTGGAGTAGTTTGTGAAACGTTATTTCTGGATGGGTTTCAAAAACAAAGACATTTTGAACCTTTGGCTACTCAAAATCCCATAATTCTGTGTTCTGTGTTAGTAATGTGTAGTTTGATATGTAAAAGAAGGAGCTCAGAGACACACGTTTGCAGGACTTTATTCTGCCCTTTTAATTCACATACCCAGAAGCCCATTTGTCACCTTACATCATGTAACTGTCATGCGCACAAGGAACACCAAAGGGGAATGAAAAGTGTTAGAAATGCCCCCTCCTCCAAATGAAACGTCCTTTTTCAACACAAAACAACAAAGACGAATGAAAATAGTCTATTACGCCAGCATAAAAACATTGAACAGAATATACTGATTGTAAGTGAACATTTAACACTACACTAAAGTAAATAGCCTAAGCCCAACAGTGTTTACAAGCCCACCAAATAGTCCATCATTACCATCACTATCTGATTTCTTATCAGATATTTCAGGTGACAGGAAGACAGGGTAATTCTGTGTCTTTTCCCTAAAAACAAATAAGGAAAAGCTCTAATGGCATCCACTGGATTCTGAACGGTAAAAAAAGCCTGAAGTGGTGCAGCCACATTGATTGTAGTTGACTCCACAGTACTCTATCATTCTGAAAATGGGTAATTGGGCAGAACAATTGGGTCTCAACAGCTGTTGGGTACAACCACCTGCCAATGAAAACCACTTCCCTGATCATGCAAAAATTGGAGCTGTGATATAGCAAAATAACTAATTTTCCACACACAGTTCAGATTAAACTTTAATGTTGTTTTTGAAACCAGACTATATAAATTCTGTTTGGATGAAAAGGTGGACTTCTTAATGCAGGACCCAACAGTAAATTCATTTCTTTACTAACTAGTGGTCATTTGAGGAACTGCAATTGGTGGTACTTAAGATTACTTAAAATTAAGATAAAGAAGCAAATTTTATGAAAATATTACAAAACCCACATGGAATTCGTTCATTTTTCACAAGATGTTATTTTGGAAAACACCAAAATCAGGATTATAAAGATGAATTTAACAATTACAATAAAACAAGACTTAAAAACCAGAGAAGTGAAGCAAAATGTGACGCCCTTCTATACATGAAGAAAGTGAAAATTAGAAGATCTGACATGGAGCAAGTAAAAACAAACATTTACACCGAGGGGAATCAATAAAAACTGATCCGGATTGCTAACCAAAAACCAGCTAGGGTGAAGACAACTCAAAGAGGAAAAACAAAGAACTTGGCTAGAGACTTTTTGCAAAATTGAACAAGGTAAACATGGAAAAAAAGAAGAAAAAACACTAAAGAACTCTCAACCAAAGATGTCCTCATGCCACATGCAATTAAAAATCTTTTCATTAAAAAAAAAAAAAGAAAAATCTCCAAACCGTTTATTGCAAATTAGGGATAAATCCATGTCTACTTTGTTCTATGTTTTGATTCTGCTATCTGTTGCTTCCGTATAGGACAAGAGACAAAAGAAATAAATAAACCAGCAGGAAGATAACACGAAACACCCCAGGCCTTGCCTGAGGAAGCTAAACCCTTGAGAGAGATCAGGGTTGAAAGAGAGTCTTGACTCCGACTGCTTACTCCCGAATGTCCAGGATCCTCCCGTCCTTCTCACATACTGTATAGCTTAGACGAACCATCCCGGTTTATCTCAGAAAAGGTGCATACATCAACAAGCTGAATGTCTTTTTTTGTGCAAGACCATACAGTTACTACACTTTTACTGACTAAATGAAAATATAAAATCGTATCTGTGTGCTATGTATGATACATTTAGTCTAATCTACGTGTAAAACAAGGTCAATCCCACTCAAATCTATATTAAAAAAAAAAAGCCAAGATTCTATCAGAACCAGAACTCAGCACAGACAACAACTCATTGATCGTTAGCTCTGATTGGATGGCACCTGTAAATGTTTACCTGCTATAAGCTTTTTTTTTCTTAATCAACTCAGGATAACTTAGAAAACCAAATGAAACTAAGTAAAGCCTTTTGAAAAACTTCTGAACTAAAGCCTTGGTCCGTATTAGTACTGCAGGTTTTTGGATTTTTTGGACCTGTGGAGGGTTGTAGAGAGGAGCGGCCACATCTTAAGTGGAGTGAGTCGAGGTATGTTTTGGAGTTTTCTTGAGACTTGTGCGGCCACCTCAAGGGACATAATGAAAATGGAACAATATGATCGTGGTGTATTGTGAAGTATTGTGAAGTATTTGTAAGGATAGTGAAACTTACACACAGGTGATGCTGTCGTAAGGTGCCCTTACACCATAGTCTATTCATTAGTCAGGCGTTTTCACTGGTCCCTTACTGACGGTGTGCAAATGGTTCACGCACGGAGTACACAGATGGTTTGTAAGAGGCTGTAGGATGCCAACACATTCAAAGCTCTGATTGTCTCTCCTCAATTTTGACTGTTAGGTACCTGACATCATTGTAAGTTATGTTATTTACACATTTGTTTAATATATTTATTATGTTAACCTATAAGAACTGGTGTAGTATTTTATTTTAAAAAAACATAAATTTTATTAATGAATTTATACAATGTCACAATTCTATGAAACACATATTGAAGTGACATTACTTCATTTGACATTATATTCACATTGAAACTGCAATACAAGTTACAATTCCAAAATGTCATTTTGCATACTCTCTTAATGTATCTTAAATAAACTAATTTTAACCATAACAGTTCCACTCTCATTCACACAAATGTAGTTCTTCAATGTCTATAATTGTCAAACAGGCAGACAGCTGGATCCAATGCAGCAGGTTTATTTGGCACAGACGGGAGAAAAGGAGTGAAGCACAGCTAAAAGTCCACAAAGCTAAATCAGGGCAGGGCAGACACGGGTCAAACATGAGCATCAGAGAATAACCAAAGTGGTCATACAGGCGAGGGTCAGGGCAGGCGGCAATCAATCAGAGGCAAAGATGAAGCAGGGTAAAACAGAAAATCAGGTCAGGATGAGAATGCTCAGTGATGTTGGCAGAGTGGCACCTACAAGACTGCTGATTGCAGATGGAAAACAGCTGTGGAACTTCTGGAAGTGACATCAGGGGCTGATGGGAAGTGTAGTGTGAGATCCAGGAAATGCTAGTACTCAGGTGATGGATCGTGCTGATCCCCAGAGGGGAAGACAGGGGACAGATTCATGACAAAAATAGTGAAAACATGGATATTAGCCAAATCTTTTAATTTCAATAGACTTTATTCAAAGCAAAAAATGAACTCAGTGAAATACAGCTAGTATTTAAAAAAAAAGCAGATAGACACACATATATTAAGGTCAAAGATTTGTCAATCTCTGAAAAAAGTTAACTAAACAATTACTAAAACAAACTAAAAAACCAAAACTAAGCAAATATCTGTTCACTTATAGCAATATCTCCATAATGGGTAAAACATAAGTTTGATGTTATACTTATCCACTAAGGAAAATATATGTGGAATTACTATCAAATGCTTTTTTCTTATGCTTTACCAATAAGTTTCATATTGTACACTTTTACTGAGGATCTTAGAAAAAAAAAAAAAAACTTGATGAGATTCATCTATATCACTTCCATATGGGGTTGCACGCAGGGAGTGTGCCAGGAGAACACGCCATGACTTAAACAGCACTAACAGGCTCCCCATACAGTGCACAGGTTGGGTTTGGGAGAGGGGGTTGAAAAAATGAAATATTTATATGACACGTCTGCATCCTGGCTACTTCTTCCTTACTTACCCATATGTGCTAAGTATTCCCTACTACCTGCTACTTGCTGTAGCAAAAAACGTGCATGAACATTATTGCTCTATAGGCTCACTGAGTGGTCTATGACCTTGATATTTCCTACCATCTGCATGCTCCATAAAGGTTTGCCCATTTTTCTCCCACAGACATCCTGTGTCCTGGTGAGTAAAGCTTTGTTTTCTCAATGTGATGCCACAAAAACAATTCTGAATAAAGACAGGTTTAGGTTAGAAATGTAAGTATCTTCCCCAAAGAAACTAAGTCTTGTTGTTTTCTCACAATTTTAGCTTGAAATGATAACTTTTGCAACCTACTGAAACAGAAATTTGGTCATTTGAATATTATGATCTTTATGTCTGGAGGAAAATGTGCAAAGCTTGTGGGCCTTAAAGCAGTGGTTCCTAAACTTTTTCAGGCTGCAAACCGGTGGGGTCGAAGTTGACATTTTTAAGCTTCTGGTGTCTGAAAATAAATAAATAAAAGGCTGCAAGAAATTAATAAAAAAAAAAAAGTCTAAAAATATTTTTGATGTAGATGAAGATTCAATGAAACACATTTTTCAATACATTCATTGGGTATTTTTTCAACATTTTCTGTGCTAAAGTTTATGAACTGCCTAATTTAGCCTTCCTGCAGGAAATTTCTCAAATTTTGCTTTTACAAGTTTCCACAAATCAGCAACTTTATTTGATTGAATTATCATTCTCCATAAAACATTTTCAACTGGTCTGAACTTTGTGATGAAGATTTTCCCTTCAACGTCAAAGTGGATGCTAACAACTAGATGTTAGCTTCAGCCATGTCTGACTTTTATGTGTGATGGATAAATAAAGAACAATAAAACGACTCAACCGTTGTAATAGTGGTATTTTCTAAATATAATAAGAACGCGAATCCACTTTGTCTCCAGCTTTATTATCTGCGTGTGAAACGGTCAAGAGTCTGTTTCCGCGTATTAGAAACAACTACATGCTACATGAAAGCAACTAATCCGTATGTGGAGAAAGACTCCCAGTTTTGTAGACAGCAGCTTTATTGTTCATTTGAAGCCAAAAACTCTTCTTTGGTGTCCTCACTGACTCTTTTTTCCTTGAAGAAACTTCACAGATACATTTTATTGTTTGCTTTTTGTTGATAGCTTTGGGCTACTAGCTTAGCGATCCAGTTAGCCTTGCAGGTAGCCGTTTTAAGTCATGTGACCAATACGGATGTGAAGAGAATCCGGATGTTTTTCAAAATACTACTTTGTTTAGGATCAGGACATAAACTAAAATAATAGCACATTTAATTGTTTTTTCTGTCCAAGTGGCCCACACGGACCTGAGCCACTCCACAGCCTGGGGGTTGGGGACCACTGCCTTAGAGGACTGCTGTAAATGTATAAAACAAACAAACGAAAATAACTGGTTTATGAGAAGCCTGTCTAGAGTTGACCCTTATAGTGATGGGCATTTTTTGTCTGTAGTGCATTCAAAACCTTTCTGTTTTCTATCTTGTGAAATCTAGAAAACTATAAATTCAGGCTACGCAGTTTGGTGTCCTCACTGGCTCTTTTTTCCCCGAGTCTGTGGACCCCGAGTCTGGGTGTTCCTGTGTCGATTCACAGCCCGATAAAACATCGGGTTGTGTCAGGAAGGATATTTGGTGTCAAACTTCCTGCCAAACCACCTGTGTGAATCAGTGAAAGCTGATTTGCTCAGACGATCGCTGACAGGATGTGCCAAAAGGTGAACAACAACAAACTGCAGTTATAGAAAAATGGTGAAGTAGAGGCACAGAGTAGACTGTTTTTAACCAAGCTGTATACACTGACAGACAAAATACAGTCACATTTGAGCTAAATAAATGTATAAAAACTATCTGTTTCTTGTAAGAGTTTCATGAATAAAAAGCTGGCATAAACTTGTAAATAGGGAAAGTTATGATAATTCCTATTCCCTTGTGACTGCTTATGTATAGAGAACATAAAGTAATATTCACAGACACACACATGCTGGCAGTCAGAAAGACAACGTCTATAAATAGCAGCACTTGCATAAAAAAACACAGCAAGAGGAAGTTTTTCTTGAAGGTGTTTTCTGGGTTTATTTTTGTGGGTGTCACAGGGTGGCAGACTCTTAAAGTTAAAGGAATAAATAAAAATAGAGGCACATAAACAACATGAACTCAGCAGTACAGAAGCTGGTGTCGAATTGAAGTTAAAGACAGTCTGAGGAAGAAGGGCAAGTTTAAAAACTCACTCTACCACAATAATGATCCAAGGAAAACGCATAACTGGTGGAGCTGTTAGTGTGCAGCTTATTTATTTTCTTGAAAAGTTGAACATTTTTACATGGAACTAGATGCTTCAATTTAAAGTTTGCCTGTGGATAAAATCCACAATAGTTATTTATTGGAAAATGGCTTGCACCTAAAAAGACTATAGTTTTATGTGCATTATATTTTGTTCAGTCATGTCCAGTGCAGAATGCTAACTAAACATCTCAGGATGTTAGAATAAAGTTACACTAATATGTAAAATGAGATGTGAGATCCATCAGAATACTTCAGCAAAGTGGCCCCCAACCCTTTTTTAGGGCTGGTTTAAATTTCAGGTAATATTTTTATGGATCAGCTCGTACAAGGCCGAAGCTGGCATTTTTCTTTTAGTTTCGGGTTTCCAAAAAAAAAAAAAAAAAAAAAAAATATATATATATTTTTACATTAAAATGATAATACATGAAATCTAGTTTCACAATATCTGTAAATGTTATGATTCGTAAAAGTTATTTGTGATTCATGAAATTCAAAATTATAGAGGGTTTTCATGGAATGCTGTAAGACATAAAATGAAAATAGTGTAACTTAGAGGTTTTTCCCTGTGGCATGGTACCGAGAGACCCATGGGCTGGTACTGGTCTGAAGCATGGAGGTTGGGGACCCCGATCTCCAGTCCATGTTTTTTTAATTCCATAACTTTATTCAAATTCTTCTGGAGGATCTGAACATGAAGCTTGACTCTTTTCTTCCTGCGGCTGTCAGACTGTACAACCAACAATTGTGATCACCATGTGCAATATCTGTAACTCTGTAACAACAATATTTATTACCCCTAATTACTGAACCACTTGACTGTGGAATAGCTGTATATACCTGTACATACCTACCTACACTTAACTGTGCAATAACTGTCAATATGCCATATATTACTGATTATTCTTTGTATATTCATTGTCTAGCTCTTTATAATGTATATTTTTATTTTATTTTTTATCCTGTATCTCTATCTATCTCTGTACCTGCGCTGTTGCACATTGCAATTTCCCCACTGTGGGACAATTAAAGGTTTTCTTATCTTATCTTATCTTATCTTTTTTTATAGAATGGAAATAATTACATTTGTTTGTCTTTAACTCTAAAACAATAAAAGGTAACTTTATATGACAGTCTGAAAGTTGTGCATTGTGCACATCATGGAGTGATGAGTCATGTTTTAATATTAAGAGTAAGCTCTGAAAAACACAAAAAAGTAGGGCTGAGTATTGATGATAATTTCCAGAATCTATTTGATTTGATGCACCAGAACCTGGATCAGTTCAAATCCATTTTTTTTTATTCTTTTGATCCACTCAATTCAATTCAATTTTGAGTTTACACATTTAGACACATTTGTTTAGAAAAACATGAATAAAATCTATATTGTTATGTCCTGCTCCCACTGCTGGACCTTTTTCCATCCAGTCCTTCTGCTCACCTGCCAGGTGTGGCCAATGGGCCTTAATTGGCACCTGCTGGCCAATAATTAAAAAAATATTTCCGTAAGAGTTTGGAAAATAATGCTTATGAGCATATAAAGATGTTAATTTAGTCAGCAATGTATGTCTTGGTCGACTGAGTGTTAGCATTAGCCGTCCTATGGGAAATCCAGTTATACATTAGCATCAAGCTAGCAGACTTAACCTCGTGCTCTCCTATGGGGCCCAGATGCCCCCACCCTTACATTGATGTGTGATCCTCCCATGATAAAGGTGGACGGAATTATGTCTGCTATGGATACCAGTGAAGATAAAAAATCATTGAAAAAATGTCAGTTCGCTGTCTTGTGGGGTCCAGATGACCTTACTTTAGTGTAAACATGCCAAGGATAGTTCAAGGGTTATGCTTTATGTGCTTTATATGCTTGATCTCTATTTCTATGGATCGATTATTGATCTATTAAGCTTAGATCAATTCAAATCGATAAATCAATTTTTATTAACCCGGCCCTAAAAAATAGGAACTTTCCTGTTTCTTTAACACATGCAAACACATTATGCAGAATAATGTCTTCTGCAATGAGTTTATTATTCAGATGGCTCATAAACACTCAATGAATTAGTGTCTCCTTCTGTTTGGTATGTTTTTAGGAAAAGAAAAATGCTCGAATGTGAGCCCTCCTCTCACTACAATTTACAATCTTTTAGAAAATCCCTTTATAAAATGTTATAGTTTTTAAAAAGAGTTGATTGACTGAGTTGTGAATAAAGTCACAGACCTTTTGAATGTTGAAATAACTTGAGTCAGAAACAATAGTCTAAAGTCTGAATACAGTATTTAACTACTAAAAAGCAGATATGTAGATCCTTCTACTGAGAAGACATAGAAGTAACACTTAAATTCACTTTTCCTGATTTTCAAAATAAAATAGGAATTGTGATCTACTTGGCTGAGAAATTTTGTGCATAAATAAAACATTTAAATATATGAATTAAAACTGTACTTTCTCTTTCACATGTACAGATTTTCAAAGAAAAACAAGATTTTTGGAAGCTATATTTACTAATGGAACTAAATGCTATGATAAATAATCCATTTGAATACATGTAAGATGGTATTTGCTTGTTCTTTTCTTAAAAAGATATAAAGTACTCTCAAATGGATATGTTTTGATATTATAACAAAATTTCATGTGTGCAGCACTTAAAACATTTCAATGGGATCCCTTGGTCTCTTAATGGGGTTTTAACAAACTTCAAGGTTTTGTATTGTGGGCAAAAATAGAATCAACAACATCTACTGATACGGCAAATTAATATGAAGTTTTTGCTCCATCTGTGCGAAATACGAAAAGATGACTGGAAAAAAGAGCTCTTTTTTTCCCTGTGGGTTATGGAACACAAAGTTCTGCTGTGGCTTCAGTTTTGTCATTTTCCAGTGGCACCAGAGGCAGGAGCAAAGCGGCAGATGGAAATAGCACTGATGCCGCAAAGAGCTGGGATACAGCTGGTCGGTAATGGAAGGAGATTGAGGAGACGCGAAGGACAGGAATTGGGAAGTGAATGGCTTGTGTGTAGATACATATTCCTGCAAATCCCCATCATCAGTCCTCATTCCCCCCTTTCTTGGTCCGTCTCTTTTCTTAAATGCCTGTCTGTCGCTTGTTCCTGCGCTTGCCATTCATCTGTATTTTATTGTTTGGCCCGTTCCAAGACAAAGAGGGGACACAAAGAGCCAGATGTACGGACGGCGGAGACACAAAAAGCATGTGAACACCTTTTCTTATGCTTAAATCTGGAAGAATGTGGGCGAAAATGTACTAACCTAAAAAAGTCCTTTGACCATTCATGCACTTTTGTTCAAGCGGTTCAAGGATGATGAGATTACCTGAAGTTAAATAAAAACAATATTTTAACAAAAGTATTGAAAGAATCCTATTTGTTTAATGATAGTATCTTTTTTCATACCTAATATATTGCATGTCCTCTAAAATGTGTCTAAAGAATCAACCTGAAACATTTCTCCTGCTCTGTTTCCCTCACAAACCCCCAAGAAGACTAAAGAAGTGGGTCTAAATCTGCCCTTGTTTGAACCGCAATTTATTTACAGAATAGCCTTGCCTTTTTTGCTATTACATAATTTAATTAAGCTAATTAAAATATTGTAATCAGGTTTGTGAGCCAATTAAGACAAAATCATTCTTCAGATAAGTGCAGAGCTGTAAGCTTAGGGAATACTTTGATCATGTCTTACCTTTACCACTATTAAACGTAGCCTCTTCTCTTCACTTTTACTTTTTATGAGTTTTATTGGTGAAAATATAGTATGTTGCATTTTTCTGAGTGTCATGGGTCCCTGGATAAAGTCTCACATGTCCCAAGAACGGGTGGACCAAAAGCCGAGTCTCCAGTCTCATTATATTTATATTTTTAGGATTTTTTTTTCTCTCAAATTCCTAATTTTTCAGTAATTTTCGAGAATGTTTTTAGGATCTTTCTATGTTTTTATTTTCCATTTTGTTACATAAACCACAGTTGAAAATAGAAAAAAACTACTTTAATTTATTATGTGTTGTCCTATTTTTATGATGCTTTTTATTGGATATATTGAGTAAAAATTACCCAGCAAAAGTGATGGTGTAACTTTTTATAGCAAAAGTATTCTAGGGTTAAGTGCTTACGCATTTAAAGAAAATCAGCTAACTGAACTTGATCCTCTTGAAATTATCATTACATTTTAGATACAATAAAGGAACAAATTGATTGATATTGTTACCTATAATCAATTTAATGAAAGACAATACATCACATCTCTTGAATATTGAAAATAAACAAATACACTATTTGTTAGTGGTTTATTCTTTTCTTTAAAGTCATCCAGCATGATCAGCTTAAATCACTTCTAAAGCAAACAAAAAATAAAGTGAGAAAAACATCAATTCATTATAAATAGTATTTACACATCATTATTTGAATTTCATATTTTGCAAAACAGAGCAGAAAGTAGATAAGAAACTTGCCTCTCCACTTCATTGCACAACATTTCTAATTTATTCCCTATCTGTCTCAGCATCCAATGTGCAACTGAGAAGTCAGGAAATATTTATTCGCCTCATCTAACTGTCTGTAACTCTATTTACTTCCTACTTCTACACAGTTAAGAATGAACAAAGCATTTTGAAAAGAGTAAATAAATAAGTGTTTCACCACAAATAAACATGGTTTCCTTTCAGGACTAAAGTTCTTCTCCTGAAGTCACTTGTAGTTTAAACAGTTTAAAAAGAGTTAAAAAAACACCTGAACATTTTTCTGCTGCTTTCTGTTTTTGCACCAACATCCAAACCAGATTAGTGGTGAAGATGGAGCTCAATGCTGTTGATGAACATAATTATGCTTCCATGCAGTGTGGAGAAAATACAGAATGTGACAAATCCGAAAACCTGATGGATTCTGTTTACAGTTAAACAGCTAAGATTGTCTGACTTGAACTGCTGCACTTAGCTCAAATTAGAAGAACATCTGCGGCAACAAATACAAAAACTATGGATGAAACATTTCTGCTCCAAAACATTCAACTGTTAATTCACTTTAGGATGCAGAGAATATTAAAACAAAGTTCAAACACCAGGATACATTTTTATATTGTCTGATCTCTTAAAAGCAGACTTGTTTTTTCCATTTAATTGTCATGACAGGTGAATGTTTCCTTACAGTCAAAATGCTCTTGGTATGGAAATTAGTGGTTCTTCCAGTGAATGAATGTCATTGTTTAGGAAGGCCTCCTGGTAACTCACAGTTTGACCTTAAACAACCTTTAGAGGATTGAGAAAACGTTGATATTCCCAGCATACCTGAACAATTCTTTGAACAATAATACGACAGAAAAATCTGCCTTAAAGTCAAACTTGCTTCTGATTAAATGAGACGAGTCTTTTATTTCCACTTTTATTGGTCTTTGAAGGCTATTTGATATATCCATTCCTAATTGCACTAAGTTGATACCTTAAAGTGTTTGTTTTTATTATGAAAACATGTTAGTATTTATTGATAATTAAATTTTACTGCTACAAAGGATGTCAAATGAATATATTGTCTTTTTAAAGATTGCAAAATATTCATGTATTAATGTAATGTAATGTACACAGTTTATTTGTCTTCTCCCTTCTTGTTTTCACTCAGAAAAGTGTTGATAAGAACACCGGGTTGATAAGCGGAATTGATTAGAGGAGTAGTATTGATTAGGGACGGGCGATACTAAACATTTGGGTATCGGTCCGATACCAATCAACATCGCCAACATTGATACAAATATCAGTATTTTTCGTAAATGTGTAACTGTTTTTTTTTGTTGTTGTAAGTTTCCATTTTCTAAAATACTTGATAAACATAACAGAATCTGGAATTTCAATTAAATGGAAAATAGTTCAGTAAAAGAAAAACTTCTTGAAATTAAATAAAAAGTAAACAAGTGAATGTAATACAGTCTACAAGCAAAAAAAGAGTAACTATGATACAAAAATAAATAAAAATGTTTAACAAAAAAAAAACATCTGGTAGAAATAAATAATTTCTAACTTCTTAGCCTTTAAAAAGAACAATAAAAACAAGTGAAAAGTAACTTGTGAAAAACAACTTCACAGTTAAATAGAGTTTAAATAGGGTGAACAACTCATGCTGTCTACATGCACACACTGTGAGGTTCTTTTTGTTGATACGGAAAAGTTTCAAACAAGAGTGGAAATATTGATATTTACCGGTATCCGATACAGATACCGACGTGAGATCGATACTACCGGTATTTTTGCCAGCCCAGCACTAGAATCAATAGAATATTAGCAATACCCACTACTAACTGAGTATATTCAGTTTCACTTCATGCCAAATACATTTTGGTTGAAAAGATGGACAACAGTCATCGTCCAATCAGCGATATACCTTTTTCAGTTTTCTGTAAAAAAAGAAAAAAAAAAAACATTAAAAAACGAAAGTAATTTCCAGAAATCAAAATGAAATGTTAGCAGAAACTGGAAAGGTAATTACCATAGTAATTACCATAGTCCAATCTGGGATGTCCCATAATAACTACATTTTCCAGTTAATTATTGTGCCATTTTTTTTAATAATCAATTTAGATTTTTGGAAATAACTTCAGTTTTCTGAAATGTTTAATTTTTGACTTTTAAAATGTAATGTAGATTTTTTTTTGTTTGTTTTGCTCTTTTAATTGCTGTGATCTTTAATATGTTTTTGCATTAAGTGATTTATTTAAGTGATTTGCACTTCAGGGAGATTATATACGTAGATTTATCATGGATTTTAACAAAGATGGTGCTTAGACAATGTAAACCCAAAGCCCACAGGTTTATTAAATATAAAACTTGGAAAGTCTCCTTATTAGGTCATTATTTTAAGCTCTTACTGAATTAAACTCATATTACGAAGGCTGTGCTTGCCTTTTGACTTGTTTTTATTTCAGCACTCACTAATTCCTGAAGTTCTTTCTAAACACAGCAAAAGTATCTCGTCCACCACTGATAAACAATGTTAGACTTGTCAAAGTATTTGTGAAGATGAAAAGACTCTGACTTTGACTGAAAGTTGAAGGTGTTCCGGGCGAAAAGAAAACTGAGAGAGTACGGTCCCCTGAGGTGCTCCTATACTGCTGACCACATCCTGAAACCCACAGTTCTCCAGCCTCACAAAGTGCAGTCTGTTTATCCAGGTGGAAGAAGAGTGGGCTGGATCATAATGAACACACTGGAGAAATCAGAGAACACCATCCTCACAGTGCTATCAAGTGTGTCCAGATGAGATTGGGCTCTCTGAAGCAAGTAGATGATGACATCTTTAACTTCAACACCACAGCTGTAAGCAAACTTCAGCTGGTCCTGAGAGGTTTTACTTGTTTACTTAGTTCTGAGAGGAACTGTCTCGCCAAGACTTTTCTGATGTGGTATGTCAGGGCAAGTGGTCCGTAGCATTTGAAGGCTCTGGACTCAGAGAAGTTAGGTACCTAAATGAGAACTTGAAATCTTTTAGAATTCAAGTTTTAATGTATTCACCTGTTGTTTTGCTGCACAGATTAAAAGTTTTTAAAGTTGTTTTGGTCAAATTTAACACATTTCTTTATAAAATCAAAAACCAGATAGACAGTCACCCTGTTAACAGTCACTGTACACATTTCTTTCCTTAGAATGCTTCATGTAACTTTCTCTGTGTGGTAATTAGATGTGATTTAGGCAACAAATGTAACTGAATATCAATCAAAGAAAACAAAGGGCTTTGTCTGTGTTGTCAAGGAATACATTTATGAGATACATGAGAAAATAAAAGTTTATTACCGAAAAGGAAAGTTCAGAATGGAAATAACTGTTTTATTTGATCTGGGGAAATAAATGCAAGACGGGAAGAAATAGATCACGTCCAACTGAAAGATAATCACTGGCTGGCTGTTGTCTGTGAACACTGGCACAAAAGGTTAATGCAATTGTGTCTAGAATCTCTTCTCTTGACACTGAAAAGTGTTTTATAAAAGTTCTAAAAAAACAACAGAGATCCATTGTAAACAGAGAAATAGGTTAGATCAGGGGTCCCCAACCACCGGGCGTGGATCCCTTGCCACCGGGCCGCGGAAGAATAACGGTGATTACACACTGAATGCAGTGCGCGCAGCGGGCGTCAACTTTCATTGTTAACTCAATGTAAAAACGCTATCTGCCCTGTCGAGCCTGACGTGGCACATCAACCAATCGGGCCAGATTTGAGTACGTGACATTTTCAGCGACTAGATCAGAGTCGAAATAAACATTCAAGATGGCAGCTCGATGCGAGGATTTTGGTCATGATTTTCCATTCATTTTCTCTATCCACGGAGGCCGCTAGGTTACCGGATACTGTCCCAGTTACTGTTGGGTGAAGGCGGGATACACCCTTGATAAATCGCCAGCCCGTTTCCAGAGTTCATTGAGGGGGAGTTTTTCCTCACAGAGAAAGAGGCTTTAAGGGCAGACACGTCCAGTTTAATGTAGTCTGTTTAGTTTAGTTTGGCAACCAGCTATTGTTTAGACATTATGACTGACTTTATGTTTTTGTAAAATAACTGGTGTAAATCCCATTGAGACAACTGTGTTGTAATATTGGGCTATATAAATAAACTGGAATTGAATTATATTGATTCATATTTAATTTGTTTCTTTTTAAAGAATCTTTTTCCCCACAGATGGAGTTCCCTAAATGAACACGTCTCAGTACAGGTATAAAAACATGAGCTGAACAATATTTCTATGGCTAAGCATACACAGTCCAAGGCCAGCTATAAGCAGGAGAGGTACAGCACATTGCCACTGGACTGTGAAGCAATGGAAACATGTTCTGTGGAGTGACAAATCACGCCTCTCAGTTTGGAGGTCAGTTGGGTGAGTGTGGGTGAGTTTGGGTGATGATGGATATAGGTATGGAGCTGTTTGCAGGTTTTCGGCTATTCTTCTTTCAGTGAAGGGCAATCGTTATGCTTCAACATGGGAGGACATTCTGGAAAACTTTACAAACATATTCTTATGGACTAAATCTTTATAAAGGTTATATAGCTATTTGTGGAATCCTTTGGCATTCAAGTACTTTTGAGCATAGAGAATACTAAAAGTTTGATTTATAACAAAATTGTAAAATGTATATTTTTTTTACATCATTTTGTCTACAAAGGCTATTAATTTAGATTTGGTGAGATACAGATGTTGGAAAAGGAAAGTACAAATAAATACATCTTGTTTTTCCTCAAGAGTTTAGCAGAAACTTCAAATTCCTAAATATTAAGCTTTTTCTCTGAACAACAAATTACTCTCTGAGAAACAAGTCCTGCAAAAAGTCAAAGTGATAAGTCGAGTTTATGTTTAAGCTGACCTCTAACTGTTCAAGCAGACATTTTCTGCATCATACACTGTAGGCAAGAAACAATACCAACTGTTTCCTTAGTAAATAAAAATCCTAAATGATGCGTTAAAATTTCACACTATATATAACATTTATTTAAGTAGATACTTTAGACTGCTACTATTTTTGATTAAAGGAATACTTTAACATTTTCTTATATTACCTGTGTATACAAGGTATTAAATATGTCATTATCCCAGATTGGTTATACTTTAGAACTCTGCACTTCATATCTGTATGTTTTATGCAACCTAAACTAAATCATCCGTCCATCCGTCCGTCCGTCCATCGACAGGTCGCCTGTTTTTTGCACGTGCATTAGGTTCAACATTGAGGTATTAAAAACCTTTCTCTGAAGCTGTCTTGCAGTCGTTGCCATTCATATAGAAATTAAGTTAGTGAAGCATTGGATCAATTAAGAAAGACTGTCATTTGTTACATTTAAAATGATTAGTTTTCATCAAATTTACATTTTGAGTTGATGGTTAACTCAACATAAAAATGTAATTTGATAAAAGCTAATATATTTTAAATGTAACAAGTTACAGAACTTTTGTTAATTGATCCAATGTTTCATCTTTTTACTGTGTATGAATTCACCTCATTCTTTCTATAAATAGTAGACATTTTATGGTTAACATTAGTGAGTCTATTGCTTCGAAATCAAGTCATATTGCTTGTCCTAATCATACAAAATACAATTTGTTTTTATTTTAGTGAGTTTTTTTATTTACTTTGGGGCTCAAAAAAAGGTAAAGCAGATGTATAAATGTTGAAATCATGGAAAAAATTAAGGGAAAAATAAGCGCTTCTTCATGAGATTACTCTTCCGGGGCTTTTGCTGATTAGTGGGAATTTTGATCAAGTTCATCCAGAAACATATCAATAAGCCTGAAGCAGAACAGCCTTTAAAGGGATAGAAACAAACAGTTGATTTAACACAAAATCAGCTGTAAAATGAAAACCGAAAGCCAAACCCAAAGAAAGCAAACAGTATATGTGTGCTTAGTGGATACAAATAGATGAAAACAACGGTGAAAAATGTTTAGCTAACAAAAAATAAAAAAGCACGGCCAGTTTTTCACTTTCCCCTCAGTTCCTTCCATTTACAAATAGCTGTTTTACATGTAGTCTACAGTTTTCTCCCGACCATATTGTCTAGTAACTGCTTTAATGACACAAAATGTAGACGAGTTTCTATGGAGACGATAAATTGTCCATGTAGCGAATAAAATATATTTGCACAGCAATTTTGTGCTCCGTTGACCCTGAAAGTCTAAGCCAGCAAAAATAAATAGATAACCAAATGAAAACAAAATACTTTGCGGCGAAATAGACCATGACTGCACCTACAAGTTTTAAAGTGCTACTGTGTTCATGTCCAAACACAAATAATGAACCTTGAAATGAAGCTTAAAGCAGCCATGCTGTTGTCAGTGAGTATATGAGGATGACGATTTCTGTCGGGCTCAATCGGAACCTTTGAAAGTGAAACTGTAAACATCTCGCTTTCTGCGTTACACGCTGCAGCAGCTCGGTTTAATCTTCATAACACTCTTGGTTTGTGCAATGAAAATGATCCTTGCTAAGAAAAAGGTGGCAGAAAGACGCAGACAAACACGGGAACATTAGTGGTCCACAGAGAACAGTGGGCAGGGCAATTTGATTTGTTTTTCACGAGTTTTTAACAGTTCTTACTGACTATAAATAAAGTGATGAACAAAAATATTTAAAATTTGACCCGCTGTGACAGTTTTACTGTTTTTTTAATTTATGTTTTATCCATTTTAAAGTTAAAAAGATTATAAATAGTTGAAAAAAAATTAAAGGAGAAGTTACCCTAAAAATCTTTTTTCTTTTTTTTTCCTATTTAGCTAAATTTAAGATATTATAAAATCAAAAACACCACCATAAAATTCACAATTATAAATACATTTTATGCTGCTTTTTTTGGTGAAAATCCTCTTAATGATTTTTTTTTAGAGAAAGGCAACCAGAGAAGAATGTTATACTGAATTTCTAGTAAAAAAGTACGCTAAATTTCTCACCATCTGCACTAAATTTAACATCACTGAACCCAACACTTTCCAAAATATGAGTAAATACAGACGAGCTGAAGATTAGACACCTGTCAATCAAATGACCCCACTGTAGGAGAAAATAGGTTATTAAATAACACAATGAGGTTCATAAAAATGGATCCTCTACAGCTGTAGTGAGTTTTATTTTAACCCCTGTGATGGAACAATCTCTTGGGACCAGACTGGAGGTGTGTTTGTTTCTGCTGTAAGATTGGACTGTTTTCAGTGGAGGAAATAAGACTCTGCCTTGAGTTTCTTGGGAAGATGACCTGACTCCAACTGCTTGTTATCCCCATCTTGCTTCCCACAGGAAGTTTCCTGTTTGCTTTACTTAAGAAAAATGTTTGTTTGAATCAATAAAATAAACAAATAAGTTAAACTGTTTTACCTTCTCCTTGAAGCTGGTTTGAAAAATGTGGAACAAATGCAAGTTACAAACCCAACCTGTCTCTACTCTTTTTAGAGTGGAATGATCCAACTTCACCACAGAAATAAAAAACATATCAAATCTTGAAATTTTTTTTTTTTTATTATATCTCTTATGGAAAATTAATTCTATGTCTGTGCTAAACGTAATTTTCTAACATTCAGGTTTTATGTAAGCGTTTACCGCCAGAGCTGTTGAAATAAACTCTTTGACATACCATTCTGTTAAAGTGAACAATATGAATCAGCTCATTCTGACGAGGAGTAGTTCTGATTTACGGAATTTTCTTTTGATTTCTAATTTTTTTTTTTTTAATGATTACTGTTTGTTTTTGCTGTTTTAACCACACATTTGACATTTTACTAAAAAGTAACTTTAAATATGAGCAAGACTTGTAAAAATGTGTTAAACAAATCCTCTTTATTAAAACCAATATTAAAGAAAAATAATGTGTGTATATATATATAAATTTTTTTTTTTTTTATTTTGACTTTAATAACTAAATATATGCACATGTGTGTGTGTGACAACAATTCCTGTGTTTTGTTCTTCCATCTTTTTACCAGCCTAATGATGATTTCTGTTTCTGAGTCCCATCAAATGTCACAGTTTAGAAAGTCTTTTAACTTTAAATAGTAACAGTCTCTGATGCTGTTTCTAAACATCCCTTTATTTGTCAGACGTTTGTACCACCTTCAATAGGCCGAGAAGACAGATTGCAGCATGAAGGGCTCAATAATGAAGGAAGGTTTGTCAGAAAAGCTGAGAATCAAAGAGTAAAAATGTGGTTCAGACATTTTTCATCATTTATACCTTTTTTGGGGGGGGCAGAAACAACAATATAGAACCCGTTCAGCTCAATAAATTACACAGCATTATAGATTTTTTAGCAACAATTCTCTTCTGAAATTCAGTTTGAGCGCCATAAATAGAGCAGCAGCTTCTGCCATAAGTCCAGTTCTACAGAAAGCTGATGTTTACACATTTCAGCTGTCAAAAAAAGGAAATGTGTTAAAACTCTTGCTCTATTTGTTTAAAAATGTGCTGGAAAATGTTCAACATTTTTGTCTTTAAATGTTCTTAGTCGCTGCTTTAACATTTTAAAAGGACGCTAATCTTTTTTTAAGAAAAATGTTGACCACAATAGCATTTGTATCAGATACTTGGGCTGTAAATACTGTTCAGCCTCTCCCTGTGCAAAGAAAAATCTAACCACAGCGAGAATCCATTAACCTCCTCTCAAATTGGCCAATCTAAGCTTTGTCAAGCCTGAAATTGTTGTGATTAAAACCAAAACTCAATCATGGCAATGCATAATTAATTTTCCATGCATGTTAATTCTATTATGTGCAGACAAGACTGATTTTAATCAATTGTTTTTGTGAAATCTGAGTTTGAGGACTGACAAAAGGACCATCCACTCTGCAGTCTTTTGAAGATTCATTTTTACAAGATTTCTTTCTTGTTTTGCTCAGTTATCTGAGCTCCAGTTACATACATCTTCACAGGAATCCCATTTTTACAAGATGGAAATGAGCACATAGAACATGTTTCATCGCTCTGCGTGTTGCTGATACTACAAATTCAGAGATTGAGGTTAAATAAAAGGACACCGTTGTCTCTGCTGTAATTACTTGTAGATTTCTTCAAACATCTGCCTATTTTCATCATGTTGGGGATCCTTAAAGTTATGTTCATTGCTTCAGACGTGTTGCTAGGGAGTCATATTCCAATTAAAAAGTGTGTTTTATAGAGAATACTACTTTGTTTTGTAGAAACTGAAAAAAGTGTCAACATAGTGCCAGTTGCAGAATAAATGTGGATTTGAGTGAAAAAAATGTGTCGCAATAAAAATTTTTTACACGTGTGTAAAAGATTTACACTTTTTTTAGCCAATTGCAAAACTGTTTTGCATTGACATATATATTATAAAGTCACAGTCTTTTATTCTTGCACATAAAGGGGGAATACTATATCCCTAAATAGTTTTGGATTTTGTAGACTTTAATTGTAATATTTCATCTCTAAACAAACATTCTCAATTAATGAAAGTGCTGCATAGTTGTGAATTTCAAAATAAAAGTATCAAACATTTTTGTTTTTTACTTTTCTGAGACTGATGTGATATAAAGTAGTTCAAATATAGCCACAGATTTCTAATGAGATCAGACTAAAGTTTAACTTTAATGTTTGATAAAACTTAAGTAAAATTTCGACTTTTGACATGTTTAACAGCACTTCCCTGACACTTTTACAACATAGGTGTGAAGATTGGTGCCTTTTTGCACATTTTTTCTTTATTTTTTTCATACTTTTGTTAGGTTTGTGTTAGAGTAAGTCCTACTCTTTTCCTGTTTTTCCATGTTCACACACTGTTTTTCGTGTCCATCATCTCAGCTTTGTTTTGTTTGGTTGATGGATTTCAGTTTTTCACTGAAACTCCATCTGTCTTCACCCCCATTTATTTTTAAATGTTTCTACCTTTATTATTTGTCTTGTTTAAGTTCACGCTTAAATTTTTTTTAAATCGTATTTTATTTAATATGATTTCTTGTTCTCAAGTCTGTCTCCAATCACTGGGTCTTGAACTACAGTCACCAGTGGCATTAAATCCCAGGACATCAATCTTTCCTTTTGGCTTCCAATCAGTCAAATACATTTTTTGTCATAAACCTTTTAACATTTTTTTACACTTCTCTTTCTGCTTTTCTTTATTTGTTTCTGAGGACAGGTTTAAACATGCACAGACAGCAAACACTGCTCACAGTCCCACCACTGTGTTGGAATCAGAGAGAGACTTTGCCTTAGTCTAAGGGAGCAGTAAAAGGAATTCTGCAGGGATTTACGCTGCGTGGAAACTAGACCCGCAGCTAGTCCTGCTGCAGCACATACGACTGTGAAGAGAATCAAGGAATGTTTCACTTTCTCTTGGTTTTATTTACCATGTGCATTTTTAAAGCCCTGTATTGGTTTTTGAAATGTAAATGCAGTTACAGTCAAGTACACACACCAATGCAAAGTCATTGACCTGCAGGTCTGAGTTATGATTTCCAGACAATGTGTCAGCAGAGTCATTATTTCCTTAATGTTTTCCCCCTAACAGTTTTCTTCTGCAAAGTAAAATGTGAGTTACACCTTAACAAGAGTACTGTGATTTAATTTGAAGGAATAGAAGTTGTTTAAGCATATATATTTTTGAAGTTTCACTCCGATCTTATGTTGAAAAAGTTTCCCCAGTGGTCTTTAATTTACAATTATACAATTTTTTGCCAAAATCAAAACACCTGTGTTGTTTCTGCAGATTAGCAGGAGTTCATTAGAAATTCAACCTCCTACTTGAGGGCGGGACCATTGGTGCAAATCAATCCTACCTCTACTTCCCATAATCCATTTGTTTACACTCTCTCCTGCTAGCTTACAGCCCCTCTCACCCAGAACCTAACATTACTGGTGCAACAAAAATGGTGGGCAGTATTGTAGCCATCCAGCTGTGCAGTTCTGAGTCAAACCAGCTCGGACGAAGAAAACATGGATGGATCTAGTCATCTACAAGTGGATGCATCAGAATGGAGCAGAGCAGTTAGCTTGTGGTCCGTTTCTACACCACATATAAGCTCTTTTTTGTCTGCCCCGATTCACAACGATTTGAATAAATAAATACGTAGAAATGCAAAACTGGGAGCCTATTTTATTTTAATATTTCCTCTATCGTGAGAAAAATGCCACAAGAACTTGTTAAACACACCAAAAAGACTATATTTATTGGAGTGGGTCTTCAAAAAAAATGCTGCAGATGTGGAATTTGTAGGCTCCCCATCCCAACCCTTTATCCGGTTTGTGTGTGCACATACACACACACACAGACCTGAAACTTTAAAGAATTTGAATGGTGACACCTTTGCGTCCTCTCCCAGAGGCCTCATTAACAGAGCTGGGCGACAGGAGGGCTCTTAGTTGCATGAGATACTTTGAGTTTGTTCGTTCTTCAAACAGAAGCTTCAAAGTGAGCATTTCTGACTTTCACACACTGACTGCTCAGACAGAAGACATGATTACAAACCAACATAAAAAATACAGCAAAGAGCATTCAAGTCCTTTGTAGATAGGTGGTCAAACCTTGTTATGACAATAGTGCGAAGTCCTTTGGAGTCTGCAACCATTTTTCCAGCAGTTTTCTTTCAACGCCACTTTACCTTTGGCATCCATGGCTCATTTAAACAATGTTGCACTCTGGACGCAATTGATATATTGCAGAAAATACCATCTAATTACAGTTCAAGATAACATTTGTGTTGTGCTGGTGTGCATGCGGATCTGCGCCCTTAAGGGCTGTAAACCAATTTCCCCTGGTTATTTCATCACCCATTCCACCAATCCTGGTCCCCTTAATGTGGAGCAACAAAACACTCACACAATCTGGAGGATGTTATTCAGCACAGCATGAAAACTGTCTAATGAAAAGACAGTTAGATAATTATCATTTAGCCTTTTATTATATAATGGAGATTTGGAAGGCTTGGAACGGCAGTAGAGAGCGAACGCATTACATCAGGAGGATAAGAAGGCAAAATAAGGCTAGAAAAAAAAATCCTGATTGTTCCATGCTGCACAGCCATTTCCATGGTGAGCATTAGATATGTATCTGAATGCAGCTTGCTGTTTTTCTCAAGGCCAGCCAGCTTAAACACTGATGATTCTGCCTGGGGGACTGTTGCTAAAGGAATGTTTTTATTCTAATTAGATAAAGCCACTTTCCCAATTTGCTGGCTGCTTAAACATAAATCATGGTAGTGAGAGAAGCCTCACAGCCATCTTGAGATGCTGCCAATCCCCGTCTCTGCATAGTTTATCACCCAACTCTCAAAATCACATCACCCAGGAGACAATAGATTGTGCTAATGCTTCTGCCTGAGTTTATTGAATAAAAAAACAAAACAATTGTTCATGTTTAGAGGAAGAAAGACGTGATTGTCAAAGTTTAGGAGTTTTTTTTGTCAATTAGATAAACTAGTTGAGTAATCATTGTTTTGATTTATTATTCTTACACATTCTGACCCCTAAATTGTCATATATGGATGTATGGCTCAGACCCCTCTTCATCACTTTTGACGTTGTAGGTGTCCCCAACTCGTCGTTTTTGGACGTGCTGCTTGTCTGGTCCCCAATCTTTAGGACACAGTATCAGACGGGATAATGGGCGCAGAACCAGTACTCTGCACTGGTCTGCGTCCCGAGGGTTTGGGACCCCTGATTATTATAAATTTTTCCCCTGTCAAGCGGCCCTTGGATTGGTACCAGTTCATGATCCGGAGGTTGAGGACCCCTGATTTAATGGGAACAGGAAACATGTAAAAAAAACGACGAGTTTGGGACATCCGAAACGTCAAAAAGTGACTCGACTTTGTACCTGCTCTCCATAGTGGGGCTGGCTAAATCCTGGCCCCTTAGGGGTGGAAAATACACAAACCTGTATGATGCACACGCAGGTCGCCATCATGAAATATCAAGATTATAGACAACTCCGTGAGCTCATAAGGCAAAAATGTTTGTATGCATCTTTTTCGCCCAAACACTTAGTGGGCTACAGGTTGTAGCAAACGACATGTAAAGGCAAGTAAGGGTGAAGTATGTGAGACACAGATGCTTATTTGTGTGGATTGTTTTTACCCTTGTGCTATCCTATGTATGTTGACATTGGGAGTGGGGTCATCTGGACCCCACAAGACAGCGCGCTGAACTTTTTTTTCAATTATTTTTTTTTATTTTCACTGGTGTCCATGGCAGACATGAAATTTCATCCACCTTCATCCACATTTGTCATGGGAGGGATAACACGTCAATGTAAGGCTTGGGTCATCTGGACCCCATAATAAAGAAGAAGGGTTAAACCCCCAAAAACCTATGTACTGTGCAAGGGGCCTCTTATTATTTTCCAAGTGATAAGTGTGCTCTCCTTAACATATAAACAAGATCATCAGAGTGTAGTATGTGTGGGCATCCTACGTCTGTCCTATGGCCTTGAGGGCTGCATTCCTGCATCATACCCTGTCGTTGGCATGCTCTAATTGGCTGGACACACTTTAACCATGTAATCAGTCTTAAATAGGGCTTGAATATCTGGAAATCATGCAGACACTGCAGACCTTGAGGTCTGGAGTTGCTGTATAGTAGCATCCCCCGCTATTATCTTTATGTAAACCTCACAATATATTTACCAAACCTACGACAATGGTGCGTTTTGATGATGTCCCTAAAGGTGTCCCAAAGACTTACCTGCGCCCACCTTAGCATGTAGGCACACCTGTCCACGACCTTCTCCACAGCCAACCCAAAGACTTGCAGCACCTGTAAGGGTCAACCCCCGTATGGGTGCATTACATGTGTCCACTGTTTGGGTAGATGGTCAGGCACCCTCATATATGCAACAGGAGACATAAATTTGCAGCACCGAGGTAAACACAAAGACAATACAAACATCTCCCTCCATGCTTCTCATCACCTTTCTCTGGAGGGCTGATTGGGGAATGAAATGAGAAACAATATCTCACATAGACACCGATTTTTAATTAGAAGTGAGATGGAATTCTCCTACTTTGGATTTCATTTAGCAGCACATCTAAGCTGTGGGTTTATAATCAAGAGGCTACAATAACTCAGGCCTGGGAGCACTTGCGCATTATCTAGACACATCCTTTTTCTTTTGTCTGGAAAGATTAAATGGTACTTATGCAGACAGAGACCTTCAGTCTCTTCTGCCCTAAAGAGGTTTCATCAAAATTGGTAATGTGATTCAAGAATGTTATTAAAATAGTTTCTCAAGGATCCCAAAGAATTTAATGCTAAAGGAAAGTTTTAATGGTTGGAAAATGTTTTACTTTCTCTATATTCTTCAGAATTAAGGTGAAATAGACATTTAGAGTAAAATATGTGAAGAAATACAGACCAGAATGTGTGGATTTCATGTGACCTAAAAATGCAAACGCATGTGAGAAAATATGAAAGAAACATAAAGTTTAGGGAGAATGATAAAAATAAAAAGATTAACCAAGAAACTAAACATGTTTTCAATCTCATCTTTCCTGACTTTGGTGAGTTTAGATGATTGGCTTTAATAAACATGATGATTAGATTCTGTCAACACATTAGTTTGCTCATGAAGCTGGTTATTCTGAGTGTATCCTGATCCTATCTTTAGGCTTTAGAAAGCCAAGAAAAAGAAGACAACAACACACCGCTGGTTAGCTTGTTTAACAGAACAGGTAGAATTGCTTGGAGTGCGTCAACCTGTCTGTCACTATGACCACAGGTTCCACCTGCTATTAAGGAAATCAAACCTGTTCATGCAGGTAGAACAGTCTTCTTTAAATGGAAGAAGTGGTTGAAGAGTTATGGAATGTCAAAGAGCTTGCGTTATTTAGATGTCACCGGTGACATCCCCAGTTTTAAAGGGTTAACCTGGTTGATCATATCTATACTAATCAGACTAAAACCAGTTGTGCCTCTTTTAGTTCAGGTCCTAATTTTAGTTTTTGGGTTACTTTATGCTACAATCACAAATACAACTGCCATCCAATTTTTTTGAAAGTCGTTGACATTATCATGAATGTATGGTGGTGGTTAAACGAGAAGAATGACCTGCTTTATATATATACTCCCGGGCTACCAGTGGCACTTGATATGGATGGCCGCCGTCCACAGATATTTACACATTGTCTAGTCAGAATTTCTGACAGCCGCCGACTCCAGCTGCCACTGACCTGTGGTCGCCCAGCTTTCACTCGATTTTGTGATGGCAGCATCCCCACTTTTGATTGGACTGTCACTACGCCACCTCAAAATGTTCCCAGGCAGCCACTGATCGATGTCAACTTTTAGAGAAAAATCATTCGGTCGCCATAAAATGTTAACTTTTTCCTAAAACCTCCGTGGTCACCACGAGGTGTGTAGAAAATGCGACTGCCACTTCCCGATTACAAATGATGCTGCGCGGCCACCTTCAGAATCTGCTGAAATACTTGCATTTCAGTCGCCACATGGTGGCATTTTGGAGTTTGTGGTTGTAGCCTTAGTCAGATTTTGTGTTTAAGTTTACCTGTTTCTTGCTCCACCCCGACGAACACAGCTGAACACAGTAGAAATCGACGAGAATTTTTTGCAAAAGACTAGCGTGCATCGATGTTCACTACTTTAGCGAATATAGACCACAATGCTTTGCAGTCGAAAAATGTTTACGACAAAAAGGTGCTTAAATGTAATTTTTTTTTAAACCATCCACATTTTCATCATCAGAACACAAATACAAAGTCGAGAAATGTTCATATTATTTGATTTTCACTTAGTGAAATTGGTTTAGTCGTATCTGGTGTTTAGAAAAACTAACGAAAAATAGTGAGCATGGTATCCAAATTGCTTTTAAAAATCCAGTGCACTGTATAGTTTTTTAGTAGTTAGGAATTAGAGAGGGAATTCGGACAAAGTCCTGGCATCAGATTTTCATGCTTTCTGTCAGCTAATTATTCCTCAGTATTTAATTCCATGCTTTCTTGCTCGTCATTGTCATGTTCTCTGTTTTTGTCAAACTTACTTCAGTGTAGTGGTTTTTGTCACATTTAGGTTTATTTATTAAATTACGTTCTTCTCCTGCAATTGGGTCCTCAGAGCCACCATCCCTGACCCCCACAGTTAAAGAGCCTTCAAATGCCTGACAGCCCACCGTAATGTTTGTGTGATAAAGATGTCGGAGATGTCAGCGGCGTTAGAACGCTGTCAGAAGCTGAAAATAGAAAATTGTTTAGAAATCTGTGGTAAAGAAATTTCTTCTGTGACCCCGTTTTGTAACCCCATCAAATTCCTCCAGGCCAAAGCAGAGAAAGCATCTTTTTTATTTTTTTAAGTTCTCAGTCAAACTCTGAGCTGTGTCCAGGGTTGCATTCGCAGTCGTCCCTCTGATGTTTAGGCCAAAACAACAGATGACCATGTTGACGAGGTTGGAGCCGTCGCAAAATCTGTTCACCTTTGTGACTGCTGGCGCCGAGGACCACACTTTCCAATCTGCCTCTGCTTCACACACACTCAAATTAAAAGTTGGACTCAAACATAATTATAAGTTATTACAGCAATATTTCTATTCCGCTGTATAGTAAATAATGGTTGCTCACGAAAAAAAAGCTGATCCCATAAAGTGTCATCCGGAAGTGTAATGACTTGGACCGCAGCCAAGGAAATTTTGCCCCATTTGACGCCGTTTCAGCCCAGGAACTTTTAATGAGTGTCATAATTGTGGACCCCAAACATGGTCTTGAAATGAAGCACAAAAATTAAAAATAGGGCGGAGGGGTTGCATCCTTCTGCAGGCACAGCTGCGGTTCAAAATCATAATGTTATGAAAATG
>NC_050518.1:14633980-14664386 GCF_002922805.2 Oryzias melastigma | reverse complement strand
CATAATTATGGACCCCAAACATGGTCTTGAAATGAAGCACAAAAATTAAAAATAGGGCGGAGGGGTTGCATCCTTCTGCAGGCACAGCTGCAGTTCAAAATCATAATGTTATGAAAATGTTTTTTTAAGATGGATTAATTTCCCTCTGAACAATTATTCAAGATGCAGGACTAATGACTTTCATTAATTAATATCATAATGTGACCACAACAAAATCAAACTCAGATCTTTTAATTACACATGTACATAGATTTGCTTGCCATGTTTAAACCATGGATTAGTTAATAAAGAAAATTACATTCAGGGGTTAAAACATTGACCCGGCAAGTGTGCATGTGTGGCTCACGCACTCACATCCTCAGGAAATGTTCTCCAGGTAATCGATTCAGACTGGAAACACCAGCGAGACGGAGACTAAAGCATGTTTCTCCACTTCTCACTTTCCCTGTCTTTGGAAACAACTGGGGGAACAGTGTAACCATGCCAAACGCTCAGGTTTGTGAGGAATGAACACTGTGTTGTTTAATCAACTCGGTGTTGCTTAGCTACTGTGGCTGTGAGTTAACCAAAACGATTCATTTACGAAACATTCTTTACGCAGCTTAAACTGACTACTTTCCACACTGAAACATGCAGCAAGGCTTCTCAGTAAACTTTAATTAGTTTTGTAGAGGGGTGCAGTTAGCATCGGAGACAATTCTCGCCTACCTGATTACTTAAACACTAATGGCATCTGGAAGACATTAAAACTGTGAAACTTCTTTGTTTGAGCATTTTAGGAACTCAGTTTTTGCATAAAAAGTTTTATTTTTTTTTTATTTCCTTCAAGGGTAAGCAAGCAGGTGTACAGTTTATTTCAAGAGTGAAAAAAATAATGGTTAAAAAATAAATGCAGTATTTATTTTCAGATCAATCTGCAACTTTTTGCATATTTAAAGACACGATCCAAGTACTCTTGGTATTTTGAACTTGTTCTATTAGCTTTTTTCTTATGATGGAGGACATATACAAAGGAAAATTAACCTTAAAATTGCATTTTTAGGTATTTCTTTAATCAAATCGTTATGAATCTCGAGCAGATAAAAAAAGCAGTTTGAAAATTTGTTTGTGTGACATACAAATTTACTACAGCAAGCCACAAACTCCCTTCCCAGCTCCATTCTGATTCTTTCACTTGTAGACAACTAGATCCATGAACGTCTTCATTTTCATTGTCATCTGGCTCAAAACTGGTTAGCTTGATAAAATTGCTTCCAATATTGCTCACCTTTTTTCTTGAACCAGTAATGTAGACTTGGGGTTGTGAGGGGCTATAAGCTAGCAGGAGAGATCGTAAACAAAATGAAGGCAGGCTAACTTAGCACCAAAAGCCCCGCCCACAATTCAGAGGTAAATTTCAAATAGTTCGGTCGTTGTTTGATTTTGGTTAAAATGGGCAAAATATTAATTAAAAGACGACTAGGAACACGTTTAAAGTAGATCAATAGATGATCAGAGACAGACAAAATTTTTAAGAATTTTTTATTTGTTTGCTTGTCAAGTGTTGAGAATTTATCATTTCTAAAAACTTCTCAGGATTTCCAGTTCTATGGTCAATTTGAATCATTATTAAAGCTGTATTTTTTTCCTTTAAAGTGAGATGTTTAAGAATATTTAACTATGGTATTTTATCCATTACAATTAATCAGAATGTATTTTTCATTTACTTAGAGACTTATAAATAGAATATCAGATTTTGGGCTAATTGCTATTCTTCAGTATAAAACTGTATCGAGTAACACGTGCAGTGTAATAAATGAGCTTTGTGCAAGAAGTGAGAGGCAGGAGTCTAAAGAAAGTGCAACAGAACATATAAAACAGATTTTAAAAAGTGTGTTTAAAGCTAATAAAAGAACAAATGAGAACATAACTAAAGTCAGATGAGAAGGAACATTTCACTTTAAACAACAAACTTGGTTGAATTACCTTTACCTGAGGGATCTCTTAAACAGAAAGCTGTTGTGCTAATAAATAAAGGAAAACAGTGGTTACATAAAAAGCCAAAGCAGAAAATTAACTGAACAGGATGAAATGAGCTAAAAATGTATTTATTTATTTATTTTAAGATTAGCACACGTACTGTTACTGTAAAATGGCCTCATGCTGTTATTATATCAGTGCTGTTCTGGTTGATTGCCATCAATTCATCACATTTATCACTGTCTTCAAATACTAATTTAGAATTAAATTAAATTTAAATTAATAATAATTTTACAAATAATGACAAGGAATATAGTTAAGAAAAAGGCAATTAAAGCTTTGTAAATACAATTTAAAGTGGATGACAACTAATTGGCTTCACTTGTTTTTGCCTTGTTCTCAGGTGGGACAGGTTGACAACTGATTTTTAAAACTGTGATTTGGCTTGTAGCATCAATAAACAAAAAGTGTTTAGCCAGTATCGTCTTGCAAAACCACAAACCCCAAAACTCAGACTCAGTCAGAAAGTCAAAGTTCTTTCTTGTGTGTTTGTCAGATTTTCTTTTTTTTTTTTAGATGCAACCACACTGACTGCTTCAGAGAAATGTGGTTTATGCAGACAAGTGTGGTTGGTGTGAAGCCGGAAACACGATTCTTCAGTGAGCAGAAGTCTCAGCTATGACAAATGCAGGCCAAACAAAAAATCTATTCTTTGAACAGTTAGATTCAAATGACCCCAAAGTGTCAGTTTAAAATTCCATTTTATACCCTTCCAGTGAGATTACAGTAAAATATTTTAACAAAAAGAAAAAAAAAAAAAAACGTCCTTTTTTTTTTTTTTTTTTAGCCCACCAGAGCTATTTCTATTTTGAAATAAAAGTAAAACGTTAGTTTGACTGTGTTTTTTATTTTGGCCCAAAACATCAAAATCATAATCAAAAGACCACTGGAAACACTTTTAAAATAGAAAAAATATATAGTTGATGGGGACTTAAACCCTAAAAGTTAAAAAGTCACACCATCACTTTTGCCGGGTAATTTTTACCCTATATAAAATACCCAATATAAAGTATTTCTCATAAAAAAATAGATCAAGATACGACAACACATAATAAATTAGAGTAGTTTTCATTTATTTCTAACTGTGCTTTATGCAACAAAGTGGGGAAAAAAGCATAGGAAGATCCTAAGAACATGCTTGAAAATGACTGAAAAAGTAGAAATTTGAGAAGAAAAAAATCCCCCCCCCCCAAAAAAAAGGAATTATGATACTGTACACTTAGCCTTTGGTCCACCCATTCCTGGGACATGTGAGACTTTACCCAGGGACACATGACACTCAAAAAATGCAACAAATTTAAAATAATGTAACGAATAATGAAAAACATTAGAATCTAGATAGCATTACCCTCAAGTGTGAAGGCTGAAGATGCAAGAGTTATTAGCTGAAAATGCTGAAACTGATGGCTAAAGATGCTCAAGCTGATAGCTGAAATAATGAAGGTGATAGCTTGCCAAAAATATTAGCTAAATGCTAAAATAGCCACAAAAAACAAACAAACAAAAAAAAAAACTTGAAAAAGTCAATTTTTTGGGGAAACGGCTAGCATAATGCTAAAATATATACTTATCTCCAAGTTAGTCTAAAAAAAAAAAAAAAACAGGAAAAATGTCTAAATTAGCCAAAAACAGCTAGCATGTTGCTAAATTAAAAGCTAAATTCTGAATTGCTCAGTAGTTGCTGAGCATTTTAAAGTTTGAAAGGTGTCTGTAGCTGAAAGTATAGGAGGAAGTTCACAGGATTCAATGTGCACAAACATATTTTGCTCAATATTTAGAAAAAATACATTTTATGAATACCAAAAATACAAGCAGTAATGTTCTAAACGTTTGATATCGAGATTGTTGGAATTGCTTAAAGTGTGATTGAGCTTTTATGTGCTGAAAAACATACGAAAAGGAGCAGGAGAATCACAATGTTGATAAGTTCAAGTCTCTTCATTTCTAAAAATGTATCAATCCGTTTCTTCCTTGAATCTGCAGGAGTCGGTCACTGATGATGATGTCACTGGTCCTTTACTCAGGCACTAGTGTCTTCCTTTTTTATTGAATATCTTCTTGTAGTTCTTTACATTAATGTCCACATTCCTGGTTTGGACCGGCATGCTTTACTTCACTGCTGGTGAGTTTGAGTTTAACTCTGGTTTACTCGGTTTGTGAAGGAATGCATTAAATAGATGAAGGAAGTCCAAAAGCAGGTTAAAGGGTTGTAGTTCAGCGGTCTCTGTTCATATTTCTTTAAAACTTGAATAAGAACAATGGAATATGATCTTCAAAAGTCTTCAGCTAAAGGCTAGATGAGAGATGAGTGAGGGGTTAGTGGTAAAGGGAAAATATATCAGAAAATACACCCAAAAAAGCTCACTCCACCCTATATATACAGTAGTATACTTAGTAATATGAATATATATGTAAGCTTTTTATTCATAATTAGATGATTATTTGGGGAAAATATACATTAATTTCATTGAAATATTAATTTTGCAAAAAATAAAGGCACAGCATTTACAGCCGATAACTTCATACTTTTATTTTCTTACCAACTGATACTTTGGGTTTGCTAAATTGATGTTCAAGTTCTATTTTCATTGTTAGGACAAACATTTATCCCTCAAACTGTGATATTTCTAACAACATTTTAATATACAGAACTCCTAGATTCAAATCTCACATTTACATACCAACAGCAAAGTAGTAAACACAGTTCTGCTTGTTTATTTCCCGAAATGATGCAGGAGTACAGGTAATAGCAACAGGTGTACCTTGAAGTATTATGGGTTGTTTACGTGCGCATTGCCTAAAATATGCACCAAATGACAGTTTGAATAATATGTGCCGAAAAGTAGGAAGTTTAATGTCATGTTTTATTCATTGAGTTCACTGTTTGTTAGGGGATGTGACAGATGTTTATGCGCCTAAAATGTTATTAAAAGTTTGAAACATTTCTTGTCCTCGCATAATTTTAATAAACTGAAAGAAGTTTTAGTTTCTTTATTTGGTCTGTGATGCAACATTGTAAGGAAGAATAGACCTAATGATTTTAGAATGAAGGTTTAAATGTAGCAAGATGTGTCACATTGAAAACGTGATGCAGACGTTCTATAGAAACACGCAGACCTCAAGGGAGCTCAGAAAACATCACACTAATCTATTCTACAGATAAACAGCCCAAATATGGAAATCCATAGTCATATAATTTCACTGGACAAAGCAAGGTGTTGATGTCACCCATAGAAAATGCCTTACCTCTGGCCCTTGAGAAATCAGGCCAAAGCCGTCTACCTGATCGTGACAGTTATTGGTCAGAGTCAGTCTAAAACACGTATTTAGAGAAACTACTGTCGCCAGTCATGACTGAGCTTGTTTGATGTCTACACCCCTATGCTTCTACACCCCTTCCACTGAAAGCGGGCTCGGGAGTAGCTGTCAAACGTTTGAGGTGGGACCAACCGGTACCACATGCCTTTACCGAGGCGTTTGATTGGTCAGTTTATAGCTTGAATAACTCACGATAAAGAAAAAATTATCTTTAAAAAAGAGGATGTTAAGACAAATGTATCAGAGCAAGAATGATTATTCTGACAAATAAAATGACTGAATAATAACTGTCTATTTCTAAATGGAAGTCTATGGCATTTTGACCTTCTTGGAACCAGGAGGTACTTCCTATTTGGAACACGAGAGAGGAGGGGTTGAAATGTCAATTGACTATACAGTCAATGAGTCCTTTGATTTATACTTCACCTATCATGGGTTATTTTGAACGTAACCACCTTGATAAACAGAGGAACATTGTACGATGAAACTGGACAATGTGGGTAATTCAACTGCTACAAGACAATAGGGGGGTACCAAAATATCAGTATTGCGATATATCGTGATTTTTAGTCTTGTGATTGATTTTTTTAGTGGGTTCCCACCAAGCATTGATCTTTTATTTTCATTTTAAGTGGCTGTAAATGTTATATTCATCATCATTATCCTTTGGTGAGACGTTCCTTCAGAGGTAGTTAGGGGGCACGTTTTAGAAGACTGGCTGCTGCCAGCACCAATGTGTCAGGCATGTACTTCAATTATGTATTTTTTGTTCTGTTGTTCAAAACAAGTTTGCACTAAATAATGGTACTGCTGTTTATGTTTACTATTGTTATCATTGAATTTTACATATTATTCAATTTCAGTTAGTGTCAATGCTTGTCAAAGACATAGTATTGCTGATGTCTATTTGTTGTACAAAATAAGACACAAGTTGATTTTTACGAATAGCGTTCAAATTAAACAAATAAATGGGCATATATTTTCCTAAAAAACATGTGTTCTTATATATATTGAGAATTATTAAAGATGATTTTACCAATTATCGGAGTATTGTGATGTCATCGATATCGTGAGTCATGTCTTGTGTATCACATCGTATCGCGGGGTAGGGATTCCCAGCCCTGCTAGATACTGCTGCTTCTCCGTCCCTGATTAGTGAGTCAACCGTGAAGCTATGTTCCCACCTCCCCCGGCAATGCGTGTTCAGTGACCACTTCCGATAAAAAGTTTATATAGATATGTGTGTATGTGCATTTCAGGCGTCCAAGACATCCATCGCTGCGCAAGTTTTACGACTGTTTTCAAGGTTTACATACTAATGTATGTTCATTAAATGTGTATTGTAAGTTAAACTGGGTCAATTTCAATTCAAGAAAGTTTAAACCTTTTGAATATTGATCATGAAGAAGACATAAATAACTGTGGTTTGTGTCCGGCAAAAATTATATGATACATATGTCGGAATAGAGCTGTGAAAGAAAAAGCCTGTAGCCAGATTTGAAGGATTTGCACCACTTCAACATTTGACAACAAGCCTTTTCCAACTGTAGGTGGCGGACAAATGCACTAGTATCAAGTGTGAACACCATATACTGAAGGCACATTCAAGAACGCACATCACATGCCCTGTGTGAACGTGGCCAGAGACAGTTATTTCTCTGACACATGATGTTTGTTGGTTGTAGCAGAGGATCTATTCTGGTTACAGGCACACTTAAATTGGTATGTTGGGTCCTATTACATTTTCTTTTTGCTTTTGGTCTAAAATTGTTTCCACTTTCACCGTTCAAGGTATACATGACCGTTCTAATCTAATGGGCTTGGAATTGTTCTGCACCTCAGTTTTTCTTCATCTCTGACAGCATGGATTCCTACTAGTCTGATAGTAACCAACCCTTTTTTTTGTCAATTGATTCAGCTGTATACCCAGTCATTCAGCCCCTCTGTTGACTCCCCCTTACTCTTTGTGTCAGTGTTACAGGTGAACTGTAGCTTCAGGACACTGGTATCCCTGAGCAAACCTGGGATTCTAACTAGGTGGTCACAAAGTCATCTTGCAGACTCCGGCCCCGTGTAGACCTCTGTACTGTCAACAAAAAAGTAATACCAGAAAAAATATTCACTCTCACCACTGGAGGAGTTGTTATTGGCTTTCCAAGGTTCAAGGGTCATCATCAAGCTTGACCTTCTCTAGGTGTAGCTGCAAGTCTCTTTGCATCCTGACAGCCATGACCTGAAATCTTATGTCACATGGTTGTTTTTTTAATACTTGTTTTTGAACTCAGGTCTGGACATAGCTGCTTTCTGAAAATATGCCTTTGCTAGCATTCCAGGGCCAATGCGTACCTGGATGACATTGTGGAGCACAGGGTAACATCAACTCTATACCGCGACCAGTGACAGCTGAAGGCAGTCATGAGGGTCTAGTTATATCTTGAACATAACATTGGTCTTAAGCTGCAACATGTCTCATTACTGCAGTTTTATGCTTCCAAATCTTCATACCTATGCAAGTTTTCCTCGGATCATTTCAGCAGGAATTTTTCTTTCCTTTCTAAATCACATTTTTCTTTTGTAACTGGACAAAAAGAAAACTGGGATCTGTGTTAGAATGAAGATGCTGGTTGGGTTACAACTTTTGAAGATTCTGAACCAAGGTGATATTAAATATTAAAGATATAGATGTTCATGAGCTGCCCTTAACAATGCTTAGTAAAAATACATAAATACTTAATAAAGTAACTATTTTTGCAAAGATATTTGAAAAGGATTTCCAACATGCTATGTATAGTATAACTATATGTGAAGTGTATTTTGAAGTGAGGTTATTTTGGATTTCTTTATCATACATCTATGATTATTACTAATGATTATTGTCATTTTAACTTGGCTTTAGCATTATTCCACACTTTAGCTAATTTATTTGAACGTTTTAGTTAGTGTCTTCAAACAAATTTATTAAATTATTTATGCAATGTCTCATGCTGGTTTTAATAAGTGAGTAGAATTTAAAACAATTAAAAAAGCATGACATTTTCTGTGGATTTATGCAAATCGAACAAAAACTTCTCCTTGGAAATTGCTCAAATCAGAGAAAGAATGAAAAGCCGATCTGCATTCAGTGATGCCATAACGGTTAAAAACAGATTTGACAATGAAGAAAAAAAAAAAGCTAATTTTCCAGAACCATGTTTGCCCTTGTTTTCCAAATCATGCTTGCTTTAAAAGATGCAAAGAGTGCCAGCGCAGCATACTGATACAACATTTAATCAACCCAGCTTGAGAAGGCATCGTCTTAGCAGAATGAAAACTATATCTTATTTGAGAAAAAGCCCTACAGCTGCATTGCCTATCTTGGTCTGGTGTGGAGAACAGACGGATAAGTTTAGTCTTTGATACAAGCCGTCTAGGAGGAACATTTAATTACTTTTCCTTATTAGATGCAATATTTTATTCAGCAGCATTTGCAAACAGTAGTTCCACGCAAAGCTCTCACTTTTGCATTCCTACCTTTCTCATCTCCTCCATCCCCATGAGAATAGGAATCATCAGGAATTATAAAATTGTCTTTTTTTTTGTCCTTGGGCTCCAGATTTTACCTGCCTTGAATAATTATTTTCACGTCTCTTTGAGTTTTATCTGTTTAAATACTTGATTTTTATTTTTGACCACATCCACTAACTGGTTGTGGAGCTACGGGTGGACAAAGGCGCCACTTGTCCCCCATTGTTTAAGTCAAAGTAATATGATTATTGACAAAGATTAAGAAACCATCAATACAAACTTCTTGAAACATTGCAAAAATAATATTTTAAAATTATATTGTGAGCCCTTTAAATTATTTGCTCCGCCTCTTTATATTTTTTGCTACTATTTTACATCAGTGCTAGTATCGAAGGTAAAGGAAATGCCGTTTATATAATCAAAATAGTGATAATAAAACAGTTTGAAATACATAATTTGATCCTTTCATTTGTAATTGCCTGACAGAGTTCACTAAAGTCAATCTCCTGCTCCTTTCTGTATGTAGCACAAAAAAAACTCATTCACACTTTCAGCGATTTCATTAATCTTGGTATCAAAACGTTCAGCATGCTCAGGACATTACTGCTTGTACTTTTGGTGTTCATAAACTTTAGCGTTTTTGAAATAACAAGCAAAATGTTCCCCATAAGAAATGTTTGAGAAATTGCTCAAATCCTTGGAAAACTTTGTGCACTTCGAAACCTGTGATCTCCCGCATATGCTTTCCGCTGGAGACACTATTCAAACTTTAAAATGTTCAGCAAGTACTGTTTTTTTTTTTTTTTTTTGGGAGGGGGCGGATTCTAATTTAGCTTTTACTTTAGTAACATGCTAACTGTTTTTGGCAAATCTAGAAATTATTTTCAGTTTTTAGGCTAATTTGGAGCTTAGCTAACATTTTAGCATCTTGCTAGCTGTTCAGGAAAAAATAGGCATTTGTTATGTCTTTTGGCAAATTTGGAGTTTACCTAATATATTAGCATTATGCTAGCTGTTTTGGCAAAATAAGACAAGTTCTTCAGGCACATTTGGAGTTTAGCTATTACTTTAGCATCACGATAGCTGTTTTGGCAAAATTAGACACTTTTCCAGTTTTTTGGCTAATTTTGCGTTTAGCTAATTTTTTGGTATGCTCTCAGCGTCTGTATTTTTAGCATTCAGTTTCCCCATTTTCACTCATGAGCTCTGGCCTTTCAGTGGCCACACTCAGTTCACAGCATTCACACTTGCATTATTGCAGGTATTAGTATATATAGCACATGTGTCAAAGTTAAGGCCCGGGGGCCGGATTAGGCCCACCGGGTAATTACATCCGGGCCACCAGATCATTTTATATTATTGTTAGTAACAGCAGTGTTATCTCATGCTGGTAACACTGAAGCAAGAGTACCGTTATGGAGGCTGAGAGATCAGTTACAATAATCCATGGCTTTCTTTGTGGAACACAATGTTTTACATCACAAGGGTGCATTTTATGGAGATCAAAATCTTCTGGGATATTTATAAGTGTAATTTCTCATATAAAATAATGTAAAAGTTAAGAAATTTGAAATTTAGTTTATTTCTTATGTGTATAATTTTGACAAAATGTTCTATTATGGAGAGTAAAATATTAAGAGTTATTTAGGTTGAGGTTGATTTATTCTGGAATAATATTCCTTCCTGTTTTTAAATCACATTTATGTTAAAAAGTTAGATTTTTAAAGTTTTAAAAATGTAGTTTTAGTGTGTTCAATAAATGTTTATTCTAAAGTGTGTTTTGGATTTTGGCCCCTTGAACAATTGAGTTTGACACCCCTGCTATAGAGGCTATATAGTTTCAGTTGCCCCCTCTCGCTCCCACATATAACCCCACTACCCCAGCCCTCTGCAGTCACTGCACAGCAAACTCTTCTTTTTTAAAGAGTCACACAGCGATGAGCACAAAAAAGTTGGTTGCCTTAAAAAAAAAAAGTGTGAAGCATCACAGTTTTGGTCATTTGCCCTTCGCTGAAAAACTTTCCTCCCACATGTTGCTCAGTACACCTGTCCACGTCTTGTTCACAGCGCTGACCTTCAGGTTGACAGGAAGGATGACAGAAAGGTGAGCTTTGGGGCTAACCCCTGACTAGCCCTCGGCTTGCTAACAGTGGGGCACTTGCTGCCACCAGATCCGGCTCCAGTCCGAGCAAGCAGCTACACACTGTGGACCAGAACTGTCTGCAGCGTGAGATTCCGCCCCTAATCTTTTAATACCTCAGATCCACCTGCAAGGTGACCCAGTAGCACGGCAAGGCGAAATGCATTTACTGTACCCTCACTGTGGAGAAGTGGTGAGAAAGTGTTCTGCAGTCACAGCAAGTGCTGCAAAGGCACTTCTGTGCGTACAGAAAATGATTAGACAGCCGCGATGGCAAATCCACTCACTGTAAATTTAATATGCAGTAGTGGAAGAGATGACGCTGTAATTTCAAGATGACACTTTGTGTCCATGGTTGAAATGGTTTCAAGTTGCAGCAACGAAATACAGGATTTATCTTTAAAAAGGCAACTTTGCATAAATGCTATGTGGCCAGGGTCGTGCTGGATATCAAATCTTGCAATGGAAAAATTCACAATGGCTGTGCTATCTGCAAGTTTTTACTCCAAATATAATCCTGAATGTCAAAACCTACAGAAACAAATCCATCAGAATATATGATTTACTCTAAATCGTTATCTTTTTCCTTTCATTATTAATTCTGTCTGACAAACAGCTGTTCCAGAGATGCCAGATTGAGATGAATTATTACAATAATAATATTCTTTAGACCCCAAGCGTTGTATATAGTGTATTTCTACTTTCCCAATGAGGAGCACTTTTAATGAATAGTGTAAACGCGTGTATATGTGTGTTTTGGATTTCTCACATTCATGCATTGTTATGGAACGTTTAAAGTCCGTTTTTGGGTCCTACATAAAAAAAAATAAAAAAAAGCATGGCCATTGAACCAGTCAAGTTAAATCAGCTGAGTTTGTTAGTGACACCAAGTCTCTTGTAACTCTGAGTACATGCTCTAGTACCAGTAGAGACAGTCCAGTCTCAATGTTTGTCCCTTTCGGGCCTAACCACTCATGGGCAATGCAGGATACACACTGGAAAGGTCGCCAGTCTATCGCAGGGCCACAGCCACACACACTCATATTCACACCTAGGGACAATTTAGCGTGCAAAATCCAGGACTCATGCTCAGATTCTCATAGTGATTGCAGCTCTGGTACTAAACACTGGCACCAGCCTATAACCACCAGAACCAATGTGGAGTTCAGTGTTTTGCCCAAGGACACTTTGACAAAACCGGGAACTGAACTTGCAGTTTTCAGCTCTGAGGTCAACCGCTTTATCTCTACACCTCAATTGCCAACAAGTCATGATTCTTAATTAATGATGCAGGAATCAGCTTTAAGATGCAGAGATTTACAGTATTTGTTTCTTTTTACACAGTTGAGACACAAACTAAAAGCTATTTTTAGACTGTTGGATTGAAAACAGAATTGACATGACCAAAAAGAGTAAAAGTAAGTAGGCAATTAGACAAATTGAGAATGATTGATATTAAATCAAGTTTGACCCATAAAACTCACCTTAAAAAAGTTCTCTTTTTAGTAGTATGCAACAAAATAACATCAGCTTCATGAATGATTCATGTTTCAATGTAGCCACTAAAAACCTACAAAAAGGAACTCCTGTCACATCAAAATGAGTCGAAAAATAAATTAAATATTTTTACTATAATGACTCAATGCTCAAGTGGTAAAAGTGGATATTAACTTTAACCTCTCTGAACTCTAAAATGATTTTTCTTTCTCAAATTGGTTTTGTCTTAAAGTGGCAAATTCAAACTAATGTAGAAAAAACTCAGTTGTAATGTTTTATTATTCTCTTGATTTATTCTAAGAATATATTTCCTCGAACTCTCAGGATGCCAAACACATGGGAGACATTAGGAGATAATTTAGTGCCTTTTTCCAAAGATACTAAATTACCTAATGGATTTCAGGGGGGTTGGAAGAACAAGGGAGCTTAAAGGTCATTGCTTTTATTTTAAGAGCAAGAAATGATTAGAAAGGTAATAACATTAATGTTTTTAATGGAGTGGTCATTTGCATTTTTAAGGAGTCCAACAAACTTTTTTTTTTTTTCAGCAGAAATTGATGGCAAAATGGTTTTTGTTTGCCAAATTATGTGTGCGCGTGTGCATGTGTTTGTGGGAGCTGACAGGAGCCACTGCAGCCTATCATCCAAACACAAAAAAATGTTCATCAGCCTGTTAGAAGCTGCCGGCAATACATTAGTAAAAGCAGATAAATCCCCTTAAATTAGTTTTTTTTTTTTGACAAGTGACAAAATCATGCCATTTGTTCATGGTAATTAATTACTGATATTTGGCAAATTGTAAATCATTTCTATGCCAGTGAGTTAAATGTTTGTGGTTTTTGGATCGCTCCCTCCTTCCAGATTTATTTGTCTTTTTTTCTTCAACATTTTTCAGCACGAGCAGCATGTTCTGAGAGTAATTTTTTGGAAAATGGGACATTCAAGCAAAGAAAAATGTTTCAGTAAAAAAATAAATAAATACTTAACCTCATAATAAATGTCTTGTTTCCTTTCAAAGTTCTTTAGTGATATATTTCAAAGTGAAAAAGTACCACACAGGGCCCACCTCAGGGAAATACTGTATCTGTGGAGTCCATCGTCTGTCATGATGAAAATCATTGTACTCTGTACAAGTTTTTATTAAAAGCACTAAATTCCAATTGTGATTTTTGGTCACTATAAATGTATAAAAAGCCTAAAATTCAAAATTCACTATCATAATGACTATAATATATATTCTGAAACTGTTTCTCTCTTAGAGATTTCATTTATCTCTTTAATTGTAATAGTTATTTGAAATTCTGGTTTAAATTAACGCCCAACATTTGAATTTTGTTCTAAATTTTGCTTTAATAAAAGATTTCTTGTCTTTTAAAGTATTAATGCCTTTCATATAAAGCATTACCCAGCTTAATGTAATCCATTCTAATTTTCTAATCCCTCCTTTTGTGACCTGTTGTGTTGTTCTTGTCTTTTTCTCCCCCTGTGGTTTTTCTGGAACTTTTTCTCCCAGTACCGCCAGATGGATCCTGTAACTTACACCAACAAAGCAAGTATATTCTGTAACAAATGTTCACTTTAGGTATGCCAAGGGAGTTGTTCTGGGAAAATGAAGCTTGGAGCCAAAATTAATATTGACTCGATTTGCATATTACAATCTAATATTCTAGTTCCATTTGGTGGGAGGAAGAAAAAAAAGGCAGAATAAGTGATTATGCGTCCTAAGAAGCACCTGAAAGAATCAGTAATTACTATTTTAAAGATTTACTATACTTTACCTATTCAGACTAAATTAAAACAAAAAAAACTGGTAGCATCATTATGGGGGTAAAGTCACAACGAAACAGTAAAAACATGTGGAGCTGGAATAAAATGTATTTGGCAATCTGTATATTTAATGCATTAAATGGATCATATGTGTGTACTGTAAGTGCAAGCATGTCTTTTTATAATCAAAAGTACATGTCAAGAAGATAGCATCTTCTTTTCTTATACAATCAATTTATGAATGAATATCTTCAAATTATTTGATATATCAGTAAATATTTTTAATTTTTATTGCCATTTTTATTTCTTGAAATAAAACAAACTTTTAGAAAAAGAGCAAATGAAGGAGGAAAAACATCTTTTAAAGCGGTCAAACCTTACTTGAACCATTAGTCTGATCTCTAACAATAGGTTAATCTACATACAATAGTTATGAAGATCTACTGCTATCATATGGGGAGGTAAAGGACCGCCTTCACTGGACATTTGTCTCCACTATGGTACCATGACCCCTGTTTGTTCCTTAAGAGTGGCAACAATAGTTTAACTTTGGACAAACAAATCAGCTTAGAAAGTTAAAATATAGCGCTGTTTCTGAATAACACTTTTCATTATCAGCAGAGATGGGGAAATAGTTTGTTTCCTTCATTGGTAAAACACGTTAAAGCAGGCCTTTATATCCTCATTGTAACATTTAACCATGGTGGACCAACACGAGGTGGTGTTCTGTTTTTTCCTAGAATAACACCTCCAGAGTGGCTCTATTCTGGTTTCTATCCAGACTCTCTACTTTTGTGTTTCTGTATACCTGCAACTGAAGAGAGAATCGACAACCTTGGTGCTGCAGCCCTCTGACCCACGACACAGAGACAAAACCTCCTCTAATGAGTCACTGTAGTCCACATCCATGTCAAAACTCATACTTTTTAGAAGTAAGGAAATGCTAATGCAAAAATACAAAAGCAACTTCATAACAGATACTATATTTGTTTCACTGAGTGAACAGAACTTCTGTTCCCAGAAGGAATGTGGTTTAACAAGCTCTCTGCCCCTCTGCTGAACTCAGCTCTGTGAAAAGCAGCTTCCAAACTGAAGGATGACTGCGATGGCAGCGCTTAGAGGTGGCACTGGGGGAACACACTTGGTGTTGGATGTCATCTGTAAGGCTTTGTACAGCAGGAGTCTTCAGCCAGGGTTTTTGAGTCCATGACATAATGGTTGGACAATCTGTTCTTTCTTTCTTTCAGAGAAAATAGATTAAACATTTCATTTCTTGATTTTACAATACAAAAAGATAAACTTTTTATTTTTTTACAAAAAAGGGGAAGTAAGAAACTTTTGTACATTTTCACGAATGATAAAAAGGATGTAGTATTTGGTCATTATTTGGTTCATCGAAAAAATTTAAATTTGTCGAATAACATTTAAGAACAAAAAAAGTTTTGTAAAAGGGAGTTTTTTTTTTTTTTTTTTTAATCAATGGTATAGGACCATTGACAAATACAGAAATTGTTAAAACAAGGCTGCGACATCACCAATAGAAAAATGTCTCACCTCGCCTCCAACAAAATTGAGTAAATTCACTCTTCATTTTTCCTCAGAACAATTTTCACCATTTTGGGTCTAAATGATGTTGGTAAGCAGTGCTTGGTCCAAGTCGATCTCAGTCATCATTGCTATGGCAACCATCCTCGCTAATTAGGAATGAGGTTATTTGAAGACCACTCCCCTTCCACGGAAAGTGGACTCTGGGAGAATCTATCAAACGCTTTGAATTATTTGAGGTGGAGCCAGCGGATACCATGGACTCTTGAGGAATCTGATTGCCCAGTTTAGAGCTTGAATAACTTGCAATAAAAAGAAAAAAGTATTATATATATACGGTATATATAATACTTTTTTTTGGCTTAGGTGGCTATGCTAGCCAGTCGCCCGGTGGACAGCGCAGCAAGTTCCGCTGCCCATGGTCCGGCAAAGCAAGTAAGTGCTGCCGCCCAGGAGTCAGCAGAGCTAGCAGGGTCGCTGTCCAGGCCTCAAGTCCCTAGCGAAGCCAATGTGGGCAAACACAGCTGGGGGCATCACGGAAACTGCGGACAAACCCAACTGAGGCCCACATTCTCTGCCCACTTTTGAACCATGTGGGGCCCACTTGGCCTTGCTGGCTGGGAGCGTGACAGTAAACAAAAAAGCTCACACATAAAAAAGAATATTTCACAAATCAAAAAACAAAAGATACAACCAAACAAGGCAAACATACCTATTTAATACAGAGGGTGTGAGGAAATAGACATTAAAATGACGTCTGTCTGAGTGAAGACTTTTTTTTCCATTCTTAAGAATGTCTTGGGTGCTTAAAGGTGAAAGGACTACACCACAGACAGATGTTTCTTTTCTAGCAAACTTAAGACAGTTAATTAAAAAGAACATTTTAGTTTCCTTCAGTCTGGAATGAAATAGAAGTCAGAGATAATTAGAACCACTATTTTTTTAATTGAATTTTTAACCAACTTTCGGTTTCTCTTGTACTTTACTGCAGTGGGTAGATGGAATCAGAAGGATGACATCTAATAGAACAACAACACAAATGTACAGAAACATTAAATAAAAGTTCATGGTGTAAATCCTGGTTTTCTGCTACATTACAGTTTTAAATAATGGTATGTACCTGCTATCCATCTTCCATGCTTCATTTGCGTGATCCTTCAGGGTCAACATGCCGCTAACGTGTAGACAAGACTGAGGTTGGTTTTGGTCCAGAATAATTTAGAAATCAGTCTTCTTTTTCTCTTCAGATACAACACACCTGACTTCTGTTGGCCTTCATGTTTTAATCAAACACATGCACAGACCAGTGCTTCCGTTTTCTACCTCTGAGGTACTTGACAGACATTAGAGCAAGACACTCGGAGGTTCAACCGGAGGAGAAACTTCTCAGTTGTTCTCTGTCATCTTTGTTTCAACACATATCTGCCCACTAATTAACACATGCCAAACTGTTAGACATGACCACCGAAATCTTTCAGGAAATCAGTGTTTCTGGTCAAAGTGGTCCAGCTCATTTCTCTAATTAGGAGTTTTGTGGTGTTTTACACATGTCTGGGAAGGCACTTCCTTAACCTTCTCACACAGCCACAGCTGTCTGCGGCTCAATTCAGATTTTAAATTCATTTAAGATTTAAAGACTGTTAATAAAATGAGCTCTTTTGTTAAAGACACTCTAATCATCTTTTGATCTATTGTAAAAGCATTTCCAGCAGTGTTTTAATTAGGATTTTCCTGTTTTTAGCTGTAATTTTATTTTAACCATTAACCTCCTGTAGATTTTTTTTGTAAATATTTGATGTGAGAAGATGTCATGTTTTTATCTGTATTTAACTTTTTGCTCTGTTGTGCTGTTTCTGTATTGCTGATGCGTACTCAGGTTGTAAATGAGAAATTGTTCTCAATCGACCTACCTGTATAAATAAACAAAGAGCAACGCATCAGCACTGCTTACAGACTATATGAGGAAAAAGAACAAATTCTTATCGTTCTTCTTTTTATTATTATTGTTAAAAAAAATGGAAGTCAGAATCTGTGAAACTTTCCAGAAGTCATTACATTGTTGTTGTAAAAACCTCTAAAAACACATTTTTTCTTATTGGAATGGATCTTTAGGATTACAAATGAGCAAAGTAGAAAACTCGAAGGTTTTCTTTTTAACAAGTTAGATGAACGTGTTGAATCTGTTTTTTTTTCCACATTTTTGAGATTCTGTTTAATTTGGCAGGGAACTCCAAAATATTTTACATCATCTTCACGGATTGATTTGTTTTCACACTTTTCACTAAAGAAAGGACAGACTGCCAAAACTATGGAGTCAAAAAAGTACAGCGTAAAGTAGGAGAAAAAGCTAGAGTAAATCTCGGTACTTCTGGAAGTCTTTTGATTGTATTGTTCTGAAAAAAGGGATATTCTACCTAAATAAGCACCTCATTGTTGATGTGTTTTAATTTCTGTGACGAGCCAAGACCTTAATTTTAATTTATATTTGAGGCGAATAGAGTTGAGATCAGCTTTCACTCTGTCTATATGCATTAAACAGTGTTATTTTACCTTTATAAACTCTAAAATATATATTTTTATTTCTACTTTAGTACTGTTCTATGGTTGTACTCCTCACAGAGCCCATAAATTATTTTATGCATTAGCAAGTATTAAATGTTTAAAAATGATCTTCCCTGTACTAAAGAGTAACTTCAAATCCTTTACCACATGATTCATGGTGATATTTTAATGGAACTCCTTAATCTGCTATGTTGCATGACGTGTAGGTCTGAAGTTTTTGCAATGAAAAAAAAATCTCCACAATCTAGATAACATTTTTTATAGCACAGCCGTGAAGCTCCCTCTCTAATTATACAAAAAAATGTAATGAAGTTTTGTGTTTATTGTAAGTCAAATACAGTCAAAATTTTCAAGTTCTGTTCTGTCTTCTTTGCATTCCTTTATGCATATTTCTGTCAATTACCAAACATTATCCTTTTGTTTTATTTCAGTTTAATCCTATTTTTTATTTATATTTAATTATATTTTTAATCGACTCCTATTCTTTATTAAAATCCCAAACTGCTGAGTTTGTATCATCTGTGACAGAAACCTTTGTATCATCAGCAAACAAATGTAGTTTCAGACACCGTACATGCAAATCTTTGAAATGTTTGATATAAATAATTTTGGGCCCAACTCTGGATAATAAAAAGAAATGTCAAACATGGGGAAAAACAATTTCACAGGATGTAACGTCTTGGAGGTGGATACTGAACGGCTGTGTTGACTTGTGTTTGAGAGCCCACTTTCAATGAAATGTTTATGCAAACGTAAATCTAAATTTCAGGCTTCTGCGTCGCTATGCAGGTTTTAAAGTCCAGTCGTGAACTCTAAGTAGCCTACAAATAGGGTGTTCATTGATCGCGTGCAAATAGTTCAACCGGTTGAACATTTTCACGCACAATCGCATGGCACTGTGACCAACCATGTTCTTGGATTTGGTTGTAACGTGTGAGCAGCGTCATTTTGAAAACACAAAAGTGCCAACCGTTGTGAACATGATCACAGAGGAGAAATTAATAATTGCAATGTATGCCCGGTCAGATTAATATGACACTAAAATGGACATTTATTGGTACCAATTGTAGGAGGCAGACGAGCGCTAGTAAACAGTAAAAACACTAAATATCAAGAATCCCCTCCTTGTTCCTGCGTGAACACCACCGGGTGGATGTGCATTCATTAAGCCACATACTGTACGCTCTTGAACGCACCACATGCGGCCGGTGTGAATGCAGCGTCACACTTATCTTGAAGATGACAGATCACCTTTTGCAGGTGCTTCACCCTTTTCTGCCAGTAAGTCTGTGAAAAGTCGGTCACAAATAAATAGATGAACAATTAAGAAAACAAAACAAACAGAAGGTTAAAAAATTGTCTACAAATCCCTCACAAAGAAATTGAAATGGTCAATTTTGAAAAAAAAAGTGATATTTTTAATTGTGATATGTTTTTTTGTCCCTTTGAGTGGCCGTGACTGTTGATTTTCTCCAATGTGAGATGAATAAAGTTCAGTTCAATTCAAAAACACAATCAGTTTCATTGGCTAAAATAAAATACACTTTTAGACAACACACAAGCAACACTTTTAAAGGACAAAGAACATATGCAAACTTCAAAAATAAGTATTTATTTTGTTGAGGGTTAATACATCTTTTTTTCTTCTTGAATTAGTGCTTAATGTGAGGTAATGATAAAACAGACATTTGGCCCAGATCACGAGCAGTCCGTGTCCAGATTGTTGGCTGCCTTTTGGTCTCAGGTGTAAAAACATCATCAATCCTTAATCAAAGTTACAAAGAAAGGAAACCTATTTAGAGTTCCAAACGCTTTTTTTTAATCCTAAAAATGCTTGCTGGTTTAAACCATCATAAAAGGACAGACTCTTTTTTTTCTTGCACTGTTTGTCAAGATGCTATCAAACACTGGCATGTCTTGCTTTTATGGGAGTGGTGATGACAGGGACAGGGTGAAAGGTTGACAGCCAAAACAGACTGTTACATTAGCCAGCCCTTGGCCTTCGGTTTCCAACAAACTGTTCAAAAACCCGGTGAGGCAGAGCAGACTGTTAGACACTCGAAGTTTAAGCACAGTATTTGTGGATGGGTATTTGTTCAAGTGATTATGAGCTGTACAAACTTAGTAGAGTACTGGAGACCATCGGCGAATGTTATCAGTGAATGATTTGACAGTTATAAAGACCCAAAAGACTCCTAGTTTTCCTCCATGACTCATTTACAAGTCCTGGATATGTCCTTGTGAAACATAAAAATGCAATCTGGGGGCTAGTTAGCAAAAAGATGGGAGAAAAAAAGCTCAGTTGGCTTTGGAACATAAGCAAAGAAGCATCAAATCCCAGAGTCTTCCACAATTAATTAATCAATTAATCCGTATTCAATTAATCATGACCTTGAGGGGTGCGTGGGAGATGATACCAACTTAAGTCTGACTCATGCTTGTTGCTGCCTTGTTACAGTGATATGTCTGCAAATTACTCCTGTTCTCAACTGGGTCTAGTTTATAAATCACTCAAAGTCCCACTTCAATAATCATTTAAAAAGTGTTTCCAGAGGTCTTTTAATTATAATCATGTCATTTTTAGGTAAAATATAAAAAAAAATGTGCTGTTTTTGAGGACATAGTTTCTGCAGAGTGGCAGGAGCTCATTACAAATTTGCCTCTGAGTTATGGGTGGGACTGTTTGCGTGAAGCAACCCCGCTCCCCTTCCTGTCGCTGAGAGCTTTAGCAAGGAGCTTGTGATATTTTCCACGCCACAAAAAGCTTTCTCAAACTTTCTTTTTTCATTTTCTCCCAATTCACAAAATTCAGAGACTCATAAAGGCAATTTTGAGGCTTATTTTCTTGATGTATGTCCTCCCTACACATTCTCACTCCCAACTCGTCATATATGGACGGATGGTTCGGGCCCCCTCCATGTCACTTTTTGACGTACTGGCTATTCCTATTAAATCATAGTTCCCCAACCCTCGGGACCTACCTGACGCCAACCGGTACCCTTACCCAGTACCGGTACCAGGTTAGGGGGAGCCCTGATTAGCACATTTTTTCCCTACCTGTGGCCCGGTACCAAGCGGCCCTTGAACTGGTACCGGTTCGCAAGCCAGAGGCTGGGGACCCTTGATGTAATGGGAACAGCAAGTATGAAAAAATGGCAAGTTGGGGACACCTAAAATGTCAAAAAGTGACTTGCGGGGGTCCTGAGCCATACCCCCATATATGAAGAGTTGGGAGTGAGAATGCGTTGGTCCTCCATCAGAAGGAAAAAGTCACAAAGATAGATTAAAAACATCAAAAAGATGATTTTCATTGGGAGTGAGTCTTTAATGGTGTGAGACTCAAACACTTGTCCGATCTCCTTGTGGTTCTCACAGCCCAGCTCGGCTCTGTGATCTGCAGGAAGCAAATCAGCTGGTTGAACCTGGAATCAGAACTAAAGAGCTGCTTTCAGCTGCTATGTGGTGCAAACAGATGGAAGCAGCTTGTGAATGATCTCAGATGTTCCTCAACTGCTTCTGTATTTTAAGCTTAAAATGTTTCTTCCTTTGACTTGTTTAAAAATTTTGCCCATTTACAGTTTAATTTTGTGCAATTTTCTCCTATCTTTGTATTTTCTTTTCTTTTTTTTCTTTTTTTTGCTGAAACAGATTTTGTGTCTCTGTAAAGCACTTTGCTGTAATTGCCTCTGTGCATGAAAAGTGCTACACAAATACAGCTGCCTTGCCTTGCCTCACTGCCAGGCCCTCTCATCTGTTTTGGTTCTAAATGTTTTAGTTTCCGTTCTGCTTATGTTCCCAAGTTTTTTTTTAGACACGTTTTAGTTTAGGATGGTTTTTACTTGCAGCCCAGCAGTCTGTCTCTCCTGCAGTCCTTCACCACCATCCAGCTCCTAATTCATCAAGATTAGTAAAAGCTTCATTGTTGTTAGATCCTGTAGTTTTGTTCATTTGTATTAACAACATATTTCTATATTTTTTAGGAAAAAAAAATGTAATTAGACTAGGGGCATTTTTATATGGAGAGAAAATAGTATCATCCCAATTTGTGCGAGCATAGTTCTTGATTTGTGTGTAATTTTGGATTTGTACATGTGTAATTCTATAGTTACGCGTAACTTTGGATTTGTGCGTGTAGAATTCTATATTTAGGCGTAATTTTGCGTTTGTGTGTGTGTGATTCTTGATTTGTGCGTACATTTGGATTTGTGTGTGTGTAATTTTTTTATTTGTGCATAACTTTGGATTTGTGTGTGTATAATTCTTGGTTTGTAACACACGCAACACATTTTGTCCGAAAATACAACATAAAAAAAAAAAAAAAAAAATTAAAATGACAACAACTTGAAACTACATACACATTTTTTTTAAATTAAGCACGAATCACTAGTTAAGCACACACAAAATCACATTTACGCACAAATCTGAGCTGAGACTCTTTTCACATCTACAAGATCTGTGCGTGAGTGATGCGTTTAAATGCTGCTAGAATGCTGGGTCATCAGAGTTTTCTTTTCAGCAGCTTTAAACTTGAGTGTGAATATTATCTGGTGAAACTTAAAATTTTTCCACTTTCTTAAACAGATAAGCCTTAATAATTAAAATAGAAAAGTGTAACTATGTGATTTTAAAACACTTTGCACTAAAGTTTCTCTACTATCACTGCTGCCTTGTGGCTGTGCCTTCCCTGCGGCGCCTTCACCACAGAACTCTTCCGCAACCAGGCGTGAGGTTCACCTCAACACCCAGAGAGGGGACAGAGTAGCCCTGCATCCCGTTCCACTCTCTGGGTGTGGAGAGGGACCTGGCGGTGTCTGCTGCTGAATAAGAGAGCTGCAAGAGAGCACTGAGTCAATCAGACCTACACCGGCCCTCTGGGGCGAGCAGGTGTACGAAGAGTCCGCTCCCTGGGCGTGGAGAAGACCAGAGCGGGGAGTTCTGGTCTGCAAGCTTAGCCACCCCCCGCCTCTTATACAGTCTATGACGGAGCTCTGGTCAGAAAACGCAGCGATTGCAGGCAGCAGCTCGAGACCGATCAGCCCACTCTGATCTGCGGCTGTTTAGAGAATGAGACCCATGTCCAGGGTGTACCCTCCCTTCGCCAGGATAGGCTCCAGCACCCTTTTGACCCTGAAAGGGACAAGCAGCTAAGAAGATGAATGAATGACTAAATAGTTGACACCTGAAACAAGCATTAGCTGCAGACCTAGTCAGAAAATGTGTAATGCTACTCTGTAATTTTGTTTTTTAAATATGCCTAATTCATTGAAAATAAGTATTTTTTTCTAGCACTCCTAACCCCATTTAGTTTTTTGATTTGACAGTTTTTGAGGTTTGGGAGTCAACGTTTCTAGAGGTCTGGTAAAGCCTTCTTATTTCATCCATGTCCACTGAGACTATATCAGACTGAGCTGTTTTCATGCAGCTCCAAAGTGGCAATATCATTAAGACTCGTCACAATCGAGCAACATTTTGAAAGTGCAGCATAAATGTGTCACTAGAGAGGAAAGCATTCAAGAGATGTGCTTAAAGTGGCCCAACTCCCTACAATATTCCAATTTCCAGACAGTCATGTTTCAAAACAGCTTAAAAACAGCACATTTTGATTTTTTTTTAAATATTTTAATGGCTTTTCTTAAATATATTTTTCAGTTGATTTAAAGCAAAATTGGTTGAGTCTGTGGTGTTACACTCACTCACAAAACACCAACATTAAGTCGTTTTTTTAGGCACAAAATCTTGAAAGATGTTGCAACACTTATTATAAAATACATAATACAAACAATGTTTTGCTTGGAAATTTTATGTTTATTTTTTAAACATAATAATGACCACACTTTTTCATAAATTCGATGTAATACAAGAAAACTCACATTAAAATTATTCGTATAGAATAACTGTCTTTTAAAAGATGAGAATAAGAGCACAAATGTGTTTGCTTTTGTCTTTTTTGCCTAAAACCCTCATAATTCTTAGACAAAGAGCAACTTTTGGGCTGTCCAGATAAAAGCATGAAATGTGCTAATACAGCAGAACACTGAATAAAGCTTCAGCTAATAAGTCTAACATCAACCTCAAACTGCTGGCTGCACCAAAGCTTTTATCCTTGCATACAGACCATCTATTTATTGCGTACATTATACCAGTTCTTTTGTCTGAATTTTAATTACTCTTTGGAAAAACAGCCCACGGACTAATGCCCAAATCTCTATCTGTTATAATCAGCTGACCATAATAATTGGAGTCAGCATGCTATTAGGTTGAGCCATGCTGGCTGCTTTTTCTCATTTTAGGTGCTGGATGTGACAAAACCTTGAGAAATCCCAAACAGTCATTAAACATACTTTTCTATAATATACCGCCTCATTTTTGGATGTTCTTTTGGACGTTTAGTGATTGACTGAAACTACAAAATAAAAGAATTCAGCTTTTCCTATGATTTTGCAAATGGAGACAACTAGGAGGAGCGACGAAAGACGCTTTTCTCCCTCAGAATCTGCTGGAATTAAGTTGATCGTGTTAAAGGGTTAAAAAGTTACAGTATAAGCGTCACCGGTGACGCCTCAGGTGTTAAAAGGTTAAATGTTCCAATGTCTGAGGAAAATACAAAAATGTTTGTTCTGGCTTCAATGCTGTAACACACTTGTAACACTGAATAAACTGGTCACCATGCCAACAATTAATTGAATTAGCAAGGCTATACCACATCCCTGCAATCTGTGCTTTATTTATTAAGGTCACCATTCATTCTTCTGATTCTCATAGACTTTCATACCTACATATGTTATAGAATCTTTTTTTTTTAAATTTAAGTCATAAAATCTTCAAAAACGAAATCATTTCTATTTTCTAATTCTATTTTGAACATGTATGGAGTGAGTTTAAATCCTAGTTTGCAGAGTTTTCAAGCAAAAAGACATTTTTTTTTTAATCTTCTTTCAGCAAATCCTATTTGACTTTGTTTGCCTTTATTTTGTTTACTTCACAGCTCTGTGTGTGGGAATGCAGACAATTTCAATACTGTGTATTCTGTTAGGAAAAAAAGATGCTGATGCAAATTAACCGAGAAAGGCAGGCAATGGATTATATAACCCCACATGGAGCAGCAGGGCCTCCCCTTATCTGGCGCCATCAATGTCACCAAACTTAAGGAGAAAAAAAAGAGTCCTTTAGCAATACAAACTTATTCTACTTTGGTTTTTGTAACAATTAGCTAAAATTCTTCCTGCAGGAATTGGTGAAAAAGCTGCATTGTTTTGTTCACAATGTCTCATTGCAGCGTGGCACCAGACTAATTGGCTGCTGGTGGAGTTTTTATGTCTGTGTTTAAAAGATGCAACAAAGAGAGTATATTTACTTAGAAATCCTGTTTCTTTAGAAGTAAAGATAATACTACAATTGCACTAGACCTTAGCTCAATAAACATCTTAATCGTTTTTCTTCTATTAAGGAAAGTTTGACTCATAGTGCATAACTTCTATGATAATTGCTTTAAGACACTTTAGTCTACTAAACTCAGTTTGATTAAGGATAGCATGGCAAAAAAGGTCAAAACTACTATTTGTTTCTATTTACCTTCTCTCTAAACTTTTAAAAGTCATTATTAATTGAACAGAAGTACTAAAGCTGCTTTTTTAAATAAAGTCTAAAATAAGCTTTAACCAATAAAATTACAAACTGTATATATTACCAGAGTAAATCAGTAATATAATTTTTAAAAATGTGTAATTTCAAACATTTGATCTTCATGGAAATTTGTTTGTAATATATCCCTACTTAGTAACTTCTAAAAGCATTATCACAAGTACACAGACTTCTCTCTGCGAAACATTAGAGCTACAAAAGAACACGGGAGTTTGCTGAGGAGCATTTGTTCTGAAAGGTATTATTGCTGCATGCATTACTGTTGCAGCCTCTAAGTTGATTCAAGATGACAGTTTGTTTTACCTACAAAACATGGCTTTTCCAAAAAACACAATGAAATTGCAGTTTTGAGCTAAACAGTAGTGAACACTTTCACACATTGTCGCGATGTGTTAAGTGTACAGATCTTCTACAGATGAGAAATACACCTATAGCAGCTCAAAATAATGCCCACTAATTCACAGAAAGAAACTTTATTTACGAGGAAAACCAGAAGCGTGGCTACGTGGAAGGGGAAAATAGTATCATTATTGACAGAGATAAAAAAATAATCAATCTTCTTGTACATTATTTTGTAAAATGGTACAAAATATTAGCAGCCTTATCTCAATGTGGAAAAAATAAACTGCATCCACTGCTACTTAATGTTCATTTTCAGGATTTGCAAGGTCATGGACAGACTGGACAACATCTGAGTTGGCATGTTTATTATATATATGTAAAAAAAATAGAAAGATATTTAGCTAGAAAAATACACAATTATGATGAGTCTCACGGGAATAAATGATTTCACGTTGATTGAGGTCTTTGTTTCATGTTCTGAGCTTGTGAGCAGCAGATTCCCTTCATCTTACAGAAGAGCTGATACAAGCGTAACCAGAAAAATGTCTTCATTTTCTGTATGTACATAGAAACTCACACTGAGCACCTGCAAAACTCCAAAACGGATTGCAGTGCTGACTAATGAGAAACAAATTAATTCATTGAGATAAATTGTTCATTAGTGTTTGCCAACGTAGTTTGTGGAGGATTTGAAAAGTTCAGTGCAATTTGTGTTTACAGAATTAATGGTTTCATCTATTTAATTCAATGGGGCGGCATCATCATTTCTTTGCTCTAAGGTATTTCTGACAGATGCCGTCTATCATTGGTCCGCCGTGTGAGATTACCATACAAGCAATATTTACAAGGCAAAAAAAAAAAGAAGAAGAAGTGACGATTTTCTGCATAACCATTCAAAAATTTAAACACTCTCCCTGTTTGGGTGAAACTAAATGAAGCGGTGACAGGTCACCTCATCTCCGCACACAGCGGGAGAGATGACACAGGGATGTGGAGAGGAACCGCTGTCTGAAACATCACAAACGCCCCCCCACCTCCATGGCACCAACTTAACTTCTAAGAGCGCCGCGCCTAGAACCCGACAGCTTGACAATATCTCTTGTATCTCACACCCCAACCCGCTCCACAACCAACCACCCGGTACAAAAACGAAAAATAATAAAATAAAACCTGAAAAATGAAAGCGTGCTTCTGAGATAAGGCTGTCTCTGTAGGTGCCCTGCTAGTTAAACATAGCTCAGCAGCCTCTAACATCCCCATTTAGACACAAGTTTGTCACTTGGGAGGAGGTCGTCACGGTGACAGTGATGAGGAGGCCCAGACGTCAGACGTGCTGTCAGCGCTCGTTAAGGTCACCTCATTAAAGAATGAAATAAATAAGTTGAGGGGGAGACGACGAAGGGAGGCGTCTTTGCCCCCCCTCCCCCGGTGAAGACTGAGGCATAGATTGCAGCGATTGAGCCGTAAACCGACACAGCTGCATTTTCTGGAGCTAATGATTCTTTACAGAAAACAGATCAGAGCGAAGGCACTTGTCATGTGTCACAGAGCCGTGCAGCTGCCCCCCCCCTACAACACCAGGCTGATCAGAAGATCCTACGGTGGAGGAAGAAGGAGGTTTGTTTGTCTTGGGAGAGGAGGGACGCACCACTGTACCTACAGACAGAGACGCTGAGTGATCACAAACATGGCTAACTGCAGACAAGAGGACAGACGCATGTATGCCTAAATGCTCCAGAGACTGGCAGCTCTCTGAAAAGCTGACGCGAAGCCATCAGCCGTCAGCCGCTAAAGCTCTCACATTTAAGACTTTCTTCCTCTGAGAAGGCACATGTGCACGCTCCACAACCCAGAACTCTTTTTTTTTCTTTTTTTTCTCTTCGCTTAAGGTGAGAAAAGTTTTATAACGATATTCCAATAAACGGAAAGTTTCTGCCAAAAGAAAAAGAATAACAGAAAGAAAAAAATAACAAAACAAAACAAAATGAGTGTTTGCCTGTTTCACTCCACTGGCCTTAGAAACATCTGTTGGATTTGCCTCGGTGGCCACTGGCAAAATATCAAACAGAATGCCAGGGGGAATGAGAGGTAAATAAATGAAAGCTGTGTGTGAAGAAACAGTGGAAGCAGAACAAGGTGTTCAAAAATGTTCAAAACAATATATGCTGGCAACAAAGTACAGACTAACTTTTTTTTTTTTTTGCTACTTGATGGAAGCAGTACACCTTTCAGTAAAATAAAAAAAAAGAAGTGGAAGTGAGGGATCAATATCTTAGCACAGCAAATGGAGAAATCATGATGGAGGGAATGATGTTTTTAAGCAAAAATCACCTCTGCTTCACTCTGCCATTTAGGCTGGAGTTTTGCAAATAAGATGAGCTTCGTGCGTTTGTTTATTTCCTCCAGGCTAAGAAGATTAAAAACTGTGAACATGCTGCTGCTCAAATGTACACCCTCATTAAACTGGACAATTTAAACAGTCCAATAATTCTGCTAAAGCAAAAGAAGAGAGTTGGAAAGGTTTATAGCTTTTAGTCACCGTAAAAATGCCACGTTTTAGAGCACGCCAGCAATGACACTGCAGCAATCTATGGTCAAAACTAATCATTTCTCTGAATATTTGCCATTTTTTATGTTTGCTTGGTTCCATTAGGAGTCGTGGGTTGGTTGGAGCCTATCCAGCTGCTGAAGAGTGAAGGTGGGGTAGGTCCTGAACTCATTTCCACATTTACACCTGATGGATGCTATGTACACAGCGGGCATCTGACACACATTCAATGAATGTGGGATCTTGAACATGCTTTTAGCATACTCATACTGGACTATGTATCGGATAGCGGCTCACAGTTGGAAGAGGCTAGGTCCGAAATATAGAAAAGGTGGAAATCTCGTGAATTTCACCGCTCTATATGAAAGACTTGTTGTTATATAATTCCATCTGGGGACAAACTCCAATTATTTAATTCTCTTTCTTGATCAGTTTTCAAACAGTGTTTCAGTGTTTTGAAAAGGACGCTAACTACTAAATCCTAATCACTGATTGGTCAAAGTTCAAGTTTAACTTTCAGCACGCGTTCAATAGACGTGTTTTGTACATAAGTCCATAAAAACTTGCAAAGCGACACATGAAAGCGAGAGTTCTGAACGTAGATGCCCGAAACTTGCATTTCTACGTGTTTACATGGACTTCTCAGAAGGCGAATTTCCGAGCCCCATGTGAACATAGCATAAGAGACAATTTAGAGTCATCAAAACTGTTTTTTGCATGTCTTTGGACAGTGGGAGGAAGCCGGTAGAAATCTAAAACTTGCACGAAGAGAACTCTGTACAGAAAAAATCCTAGCTGGGATGTGAACCATGTCCTTCTCACTGTGAGCTGAGTCTGCTTACCACTACACCACAGTGCAGCCAGTTAAAGGGTAACTACACACAAAGTCAACTGTTTTTGGTTGTTGACCTCTATAAAAGGGGCTTTAAAAGTGCTGTCTTTTGGTTCGTGACAAATTTTTGACAATTTAAAATAAACTTGTTTAATTCCTGAAATTATAGTCTAGTGTGTGCTGCCCTCTACATATAAAAACTACTAGTTGTGTTTAAACTATTGACGTGAATATCAATGGACAGCTCAACCCCCTCCACTTCCGTGTTCTAAATACAAAGTACCCGCAGGTTTCAAGAAGGCCAAAGTCCCATAGACTTGATGTTTTCCTCTTAACACGTTCTTTATAATCCTAATTTTGATTGCGCAATGCAGAATGTCATGTTTAAATTTAAGTTTGACATGCATTCCAGATTCCGCCACTAGACGGTCAAGTGGTTATGGCTGCGGACTCACATTCAGAAGGTCACGGGTTCGAATCCCGCTCAGGAATAGTCCACATTAAAAATTTGTTTTTACTTTTATATTTTATTTTTACCTCAAAACTGTTCAATGCAGGTGAAAAACAAATATTTTTAACACAGACAAATGCCTTTAAACCATGTACAATGACTGCCTGATTGCGCAATGCAGAATGTCATGTTTAAATTTAAGTTTGACATGCATTCCAGATTCCGCCACTAGACGGTCAA
>NC_050518.1:14621895-14631229 GCF_002922805.2 Oryzias melastigma | reverse complement strand
GATATGCCTTACTTATAGTCAACAGCTATTTGCGTACATATACATATATAATTCTGTTTCTGTTGTGTTCATATAACCATAATAAATGACTGTGATGGATCCATTTAACATTTAAAATATCTGATTCAATATTATTGGTTAAGCAGCATAGCTGGGTGACAGTTAACCATTTTCTGTGGCTTGCCTAATATAATGAAACTGCTGGATCTAGTGATTCCCACACATATCAAACAAGAGGCCAAACAAGGAATAGTTTGTCCGACTTTATCTCATTTCCCAGTCTAATAAAAGTAAAGCACAGAACTGCTTTAAAGGAGTGATCTTGTTTCTCCTGCTTTTATTAATTCCTCCCAACAGCCATGATAAGCTCCCCTCCTGTTTCCTCTCACGGGGGAAGTCTGTCGATACGCTCTCCCCTTCACCACAGCCCCATGACGAAATGAAGGGAGCGGTGATCAATTTCAGATATGGCCAGAAGCACAGGGTTGACTAACAAAAGAGATTTCATGCACTGTTAAAGCTATTGAGTGGCCAGTGGATTAGCTCACACTTCACATTAACCCTGAAACTCTCCGACAAAGGCCCATTTAACAAAATGCCCTGCAACCCACACCATGCAGGCCCGCTCTGGTCTGATAGCATCAACAGTAATTGAGATACTTCAGAGGCAACAAACAGTTCAGGAGATACAGATGTTTAATGCACGGGTAATCCAAATACATGCCTATTTGCACGGCGGGTTCTGCGTACAGATGTCTGCTGAAAACACACGGATGTGTGGACTCTTCAGGGCAATTATCGATTGAGCAAATGCTCAATTACCTCAATTATTATTATTACTCACTGCATACTAATTCTCACAGGTTACAGATGGTTTACCCCCTTATAAACTTTATGCTTTTTATCACTGCAGATACGTTTGATTGCTCGTCATGGCTGGTTAAAAAAAAAAAAAAAAACTGTGACCAGAATCAGCACTTAATGAGGTTCTTCTGAACAAAACAGAAGCTTATTACTAGGAAAATCCATCCAAAGAGGCACCTCCCAAGAGGGGGGAAAGACTTCTTTAATTAGTGATATGACAGTTTTGACCAGTCATTCATTTCCTTTTACTGTGCCTGTCTCATTTTTAAAGTTTTAAATGGGTTTACTCATCTACCTTTTAGGAATTTTATATATAGAAAAACAGATGTGGGCTGTAACTAGAGGGGACTGTGAGGTATAAAGATGCAGGACCAAATTCAGTAAAATGATGGTCTCCATCAGAGGATTCAAACACTGCCAGATAACATCAGAAACTGTGAAAAACTACTGTATATGCATGAGTCAAAAGAGTTCTAAATTAGTTAAAACAAATCAATCATGTACTCATACTTAAAATAATCCTATAAGTGGATTAAACTTCAGAGAGTTCTTGTGTTTTGTTTGTTTTATCTCTCTATCTTTATTTGATTTGATTTATTTGTTTACACACATAAAAATACAAGCAAAAATAAAAATACAAAAAGTAAAATTGTGATGGTGTGTTACAGAAACCCAACTGGGTTTATTCAAGATGGTAACACACCTCTATTGAAAAGTAAAATAAAATACAGTCAGTAAACAAATAGAGAACTTTAACCTTCATTGTAATCCTGTTTTATTTGCTTAACAAATGTTGTATTTTATTGTTGTATTGATTCCTCCCAAGGGCTCCCTTGAAAAAGAGGTTTTAAATCTCAATGGGATCCACCCCTGGTTAAAAAAAGGTTGATAATAATAAAAAGAACTAGACTGAAGAATAAACTCAACAACTCAAACATAACAATTCCAAATCAAATTCATTTTAGGAATATTAAATTAGTAAGCATTTCTATTTTTTGTTTTTGTTTTTACAAAATATAAACCAATTTTTTATACTTTGAGATCAAAATCTTTTTTAGGTTATTTTATTGAATCTTACTATCAAGAACTCAAACTCATTTAATAATTTGTTGCCACGGTAACAAAAAGAAAACTTACCTCGTGACTTATGGATAGGAGGAAGTTGGAATGTCTGACCTCGTCTGGAACCACAAGAGTGAAGTTTTTTTTTTTTTTGTATGAAATAGTTTTGGTAATTGTTAGAATAATTACCCCTGATTGATCAATACAAAAAATGGAAGTATCTGATGAATATTGATATCATAAATGTTTAACAACTGTAATTTTGAAAAGTATGGGTCACTTTGTGCATCATAAACAGAATTTGTGGCCGAACGAACAAATACCTTTTGTAAAAGTAACATTTTCTTGCCCAAGCAATATTGCAATAAGAGAGATATAAATAATAGGATAAAATAGATTACAATAATAAAGTAATTGAAAGATGTACAAAATCTTTATTCTTCAAATGATGCCCAGAGATTTTGTAATGTTATTGCAGACGACACCAATATGACTTTTCCACAGGAGTTTGTTGTCCAGCTGGAATAAAAATCCAACAGATGAAATTCTTCAATTTGTTAATTTTTAATGTAAATTTTAATTAAATTGTTGTGTTTTTCCAGCCTAAAAATACTATAAAAGATTTTTTAAATTTAATTTACTGTAAGACCCAGTCTGAATTTCATTGTAATTTTTGTTAATCTGACCCTACATGCGAAGGGATATAAAGTCCTCCATCGCTAGGGTAACCGCATCGCGCTGAGAAGAAATTTTGTTCACGTGGTTGCGCTTTGGACCACAGAAGTTCCCATTGAAATGTAAGGAATGACTTTTTGTTATAGCATAACCTTTTTTAACGTTATAAAACCAATGTTCTTATGAATGTTTGAGCGTTAGAAGCTGCGCACTAGAGCTAGCGTACTGGCGATTATTGATGACGTCATCGAACAAAAGTGATGTCTGAATTATGTGACACTTTTTTATCATAACTCTCCGTTTGAAGGGCCAAATAAAGGTACAAGGGTCTGTAATGTCTACTCTTCAGTTTTATGTTTGTATGTATTTCTTTTAACTGCCTTGGGCCTACAGATGCAAATTAGCTCTTGTGCTAAATCTGGCATATTTATGTTGTAGCCTTGCTAAGACATTGATTAATATGCATTGTCCTAATTTAAATAAATTAATAAATGACTATGTATTGTGTGATGGTGACGACTCCACTGCAGCTTTTTTTGGGGCTACTTTAACAAAAAAGTTCTGCCGGCGCTTTGTATAAGAGACAACACTTCTTGCAGCATTTTCAGGGCACATCATCATCCATCATAGATTGTGTTCCAATGAGGACTGACTGCGTAATTTGTTTGCTTTGTTTTCTGACAGCAGTTGTTTGCTGAATTGCGTTCAAAACCACTCCGAAAGCAAAAAAATAAGAAGTAGTAAGAGGGAAAAGTTTTTTTTCAGAAACTTGATATTACTTTCATCTCCCCTCCTCTGCCTCATTATGTCTAGCCTTTACTATTCAGCGCACACTTGCGAAATGCAGTGTGACTGCAGCAACGAGGTTATTTTTATATGGGCTGTGATGACAAGTGTAGCTGTGTGTAGTATTACAAAGTATAGTTTCTCAAAAGGAGTCATTCTCTCTGTCATGATTGAAAATCTTAACTGGGAGACATTTCAGCACGGTTTAAATAAACGCCTGACCCCCTGTGTGTGCTCTCCTGTGATCAAATCCTCAGCTGATTCATGAAAACAATTTAAATTTAAATCAGACTCATAATTCTGATTCCGCTCTCCGTTTTTTCCACCCTTTGAACAGCAGAGAATCTCTACTGATCTACATATTCATTTGTTAATGCTTATTTTTTTGTCATGCCTCACTGAGCTGATGTTGATTCATGAGGTTAAAGTTCCACCAGAAACATGACTACCAGAAATAATAAATTAAAAAAAATCAAACAAAGGAACCAGCTTCAGATCAGGAAACTGACAGCGGGTGCATTTATGATGTGTAGGTATATCAGAAATAAAGTAAAATCAAATAATACATTTAAATGATTCTCATTTTAAACATGCCTCCATTCTGGTTGAATCTATGTGGATGATAAGTAAAATGAATTGATCTCCCTATCATTTTTTTTTCATTTTTATTTCAAAAAGAGGTTCAACTTGGAAATGTTGCTGAAATATAGATGTTCTGGTCGACTCTGGAGTTTTTCTTGAGGCAGCATTCGCAAACCTCTTTTCAAAGATTCAAACCTTCCTTTTTCCTTTTGCCAGCATGCTGCTGCATTTTTGATCCGCCCAAAATCCATCACTGGAATAGTGCCAAGCTGTTCAGTTTTATCTGCAAACTTTTCTGAACCTTGTCGTCTCCACAACACAGGGAGATTAGTGTCTGGATTTTCTGTGTCACAAAAGCTTTCTTCTCGCGGGGGGAATGGCAACCTATGCTGGGAATTGAGCCCGCTTTGGAGCCGTTTTGGTTAAACACTAAACACGTAAAAGCAATGCATACCTACCAGATATGTTTATTTGAAATAAAACATTAAAAAATGTGATTTACTTGTTAACATCCTAAAAATATAAATATATTAAATTGACTGTGGGGGATTGACTAGTAATTGAAGCTGAAACCAGGAAAAACTGAAACCAGAACGCAGCGTGAAAAGAAAACAAAACCTGGCAACAAACCTGTTCTCCCTCCATTAAGATCCCAGATGCATTGTAAAGGTGCATTCACACCGAAAGCGATTCAGGCAGTGGAGGCGGACAGTTTCAATGTTAAGACGCGACATGAGGCGATCTGAAGTCCCACAACGCGATTTGAGCGATGAGCCGTGGATTGGGCCGCGAGGCCAATTTAAGTATCTGAAGTTTGACAGGTCACTGTGCCGCATCTGCCACTCAGGAAGTCAGCTTTGGACAGGTGATGTTTTCAGTGACCTGATCAGCTTGTAGAATATTATTCCAAAATTAAATTTCCATTTACCCGCTGGAGCTGTGTGATTGCACAGCTCATCCAGCTACTTAGGGGTGAAGGTGAGATACACTCTGGACAGATCGCCAGAACATAATAGACCAGCGGTCGGCAGCCTTTAACAGTAAAAGAGCCATTTTTAGCTTGTTTTCTACTGATCTAAACCTAGAAGCAGCCCAATAGTCTTAATTTAGTGTGTAAGAAATTTGGATTTGCATTCATGACCTTTTTGTTTTGCCTTTTTATTTAAAAAACATTTTTACTTTTTACCTTTAGGAGAGGGCAAATTTGCGAATAAGCTAGCTTGTTGCTTAATTACTAGCTGAACTCCAAATTAGCATAAAATTCCTCAGTAAATTAAATCAACTAAAAATGCTAGCATGTTGCTAAAATACAAGCTAAACTCTAAATTATCCTAAAAACCACAGTAGATGACAAATTAGCCAAAATTGTTAGCGTATTGCTAAAATATTAGCTAAACTCCAAATTAGCTTAAATCATTTAACTAGAGGCCAAATTAGCCAAAATAAAAGCTAGCTCGTTGCTCAATTACTAGCTGAACTCCTAAATGGCCTAAAATTCCTCAGTAAACTAAATTAGTCAAAAATGTTAGCCTATTTCAAAAATAGAAGCTAAATTCTAAATTATACCAAAAAAAAAAAAAACTTCAGTAGATAACAAATTAGCCAAAAACATCAGAATGTTATTAGCTAAACTCAAAATTAGCATAAAATTCCTCAGGAAGCTCAATTAATTAAAATGTTTGCCTGTTGCTAAAATAGAAACTAAACTCGAAATTAGCCCAAAAACCCTAGTAGATAACAAATTAGCCAAAATTGTTAGCATATTGCTAAAATATTAGCTAAACTCCAAATCAGCTTAAATCATTTAACTAGAGGCCAGATTAGCCAAAATAAAAGCTAGCTCATTGCTCAATTAGCTGAACTCCTAAATGGCCTAAAATTCCTCAGTAAATTAGCCTAAAAACCCCAGTAGATAACAAATTAGCTAAAAACGTTAGCATGTTGCTAAAATAAAAGCTAATCCCCAAATTTTTGAAAATTACAATTTTATTTTCTTCAGCCAGAGAGCCACCATGGAGAGCTAAAAGAGCCATATGTGGCTCTGGAGCCGCAGGTTGACCCCTGTACTAGACAAACCAACACTGAGGGACTTATTAACTCCCTGTCAACTTAACTAGGGAGCAGCTTAATCAGGTGAGCGCAAACAGCCATGCGTTCAGCAGTCTGCCTGCACAGGAAGAGAAGGGAAAAAACCAAAGCTCGCAGAACATAACCATCGGATGTTGGTTTTCTTGGACCAGTGGGTACTTTCTATTTGGAATGTGAGGGGAAGGGGGGATGATCACCCCAGTTCTCTCCATAGACTGTCTATGGCTGCGCAGCACCCAGGGTGACACAAGAGTGGTGGATCACACAACCCACCAAAAGTTGAGCGTGTCTTGCAGTATCTGTAAAATCACCAACCACCATTTCCCAAAACCTCTTCATCCGTAGCCGGTCTCATGTAACTTGCTGCTCCATGGCCTGAACAAGACGCCGACCAGCGCTAGTGCTGTGACAGAAATATGAATGTAGATCAAAGTATTACTCAGATCCGTCGCCGTGTTTTTGAATGAATGATCACGCCAGTTTGTGTTTCTTCAAATAATTATGGATTTTTTTTGTATATTACAAGCAAGTCTAATTATTCACAGGAATAAAAAAAACAATTTTAAAACTAGGGCAAAGGTCAGCTCAAGTCATTTTGTTACTTTGCTTGTAAATGTGATGTTTTTTTTTAATAAAGGTGTGAGCTTGACTATGCCTTGACTTAAGCCACGCCCTTAAACTGAATTTTTCATAGCGATCTTGGAAGAGTCAGAAAGAGAAAAAGTATCTTTTTGATGTCATGAAAATACAATTCTCTTTAACAGGTTGGAAAACTTGGTAGGATTCTCAGGTACAGTGAATTGTTAGGTCAGATCTTATCCACAAGCAGCTTTTTTTAGTCAATATTACTATCATTATTGACAAAGAGAAAAACATTTGGAGAAGGGGATTCATTCGTTCCTCTCCTTCTGTCTGCAACAGATATTTTCCGTCACTCATCTTAAGAAAGCTGTAGCAGATGTTAATTTTTTATGAGATGTCCCTTCGTCTCTGGGCGGCAGTAATTAACTCGGGGAATGAAGGAATCCCTCATGAGCTAAACCTGCCAGTTTTTCTTTGTTTTTTTTGCAAGATTTGTATCTGAAGTTTAAAAAAACATTTTTTTTCTATTCTTAGACACAAACTGTGTTGGTTTTCTGACACCTGTTATGTGAATGCAGATGCACACGATTGTACACTGTTCATTTTTTTTACATATGAGAAACACTCATGTAAAGATAATGTAAACCTTAATGATTGTTTTTGTTTTGCATATTGGCAAAAAATATTATTCAGGCAAACTTTTACTCAAATTGTCCAGCTGAATGTTTAAGGCAAATATAAAATGTCATACAGTTTTACTCAACGTTGGATCTTTTTTGCAGGGTAAACAGATGCTATCTGTAAATTTCCAGATAAATCGACAGTAAAACAATCCACCTCCTAAATAATGAGAACACAAATGGGAATTCTTTCACTCGCTCATCTCCATCAGTGTCTTTTTGCTGCTGTTTTCAAGCTTTAAATGTGTGGTTGGCTTCCTGGAGGGTTACAAAAAGACATGTTTGCATTGAAAACTCTGTGTTTTCTGAAAATGATTCCATTTCCTGTTTTCCGTAGCAATCAAGTTGATTACTATGATTAGAGGTAATTACAATAAACAAGCAACAACACTGTTCAACAGCCATTTTTGTGTGAAATTTGAGACCATTAAAATAAAATCCTTCTATTGTATTTTATTCTATAAGAAAAAAAAATAACTGACTGATCAGAAGATGACGGGTTCGGTCATGTGTGTCCATGTGTTGAAGTGTCCTTGGGCAAGACACTGAACCCCAAATCGCTCCTGATGGTTATAGGATGGCACCGGTGTTCTGCAGTGTGTGAATGTGTTCACACATGGGTGAATGAGACTGACTTAAAGTGTTTTGATCCTCTACACCATTTATCCAGTGTTAATATACGCCAGTGGAGCCGCCACCGGTGTGTGAATGGATCTGTGACTGTAAAATGCTTTGGGCCTTCAAGGAAGGCAGAAAAGTTCTATACAGTATATACCCAATTTACTGTTTTATTTATCTATCTGTGGTCCTAATTTTCATCTTTTGGTTTAGGACATAAAGAGATAACTGAAGAAAAAAGGCCAAAAGACTTTCAGTCTGATCCCAGATCGTGTAGGCATAGAGGAAGTGTATTTTTATATGAATGAATCCGTAGTGCCCTGAGATGGGTAGGCAACATCTTCAGGATAAGCTCCAGCAACCCTGTGACCCTGAAAGGAATACAGCTGAAAATCAACAACGCTTTCAATTTAAATGGATTTTTAAAACCAATTTGCAATGTATAATTGACAATTTGCTGTGTTTTATGTATATATATATATTAAAAAAAGCGACAAAAAAAAAATCAAACAGTCCACTGCAGGATTCAAAAGTGAAAAGTACAGAGAGAAAACAGACTTATCCTGATTAGTGTGTACATAATTCTAGATTGTGCGTAACTTTGGACTTTTTCGTAACTTTAGATTTTTTGTGGGCATAATTGTTGATTTGTGTGTAACTTTGGATATGTGTGAGCGTAATTCTTAAACTGTATTTCAAGTATTCTAAAATAAATTGCCAGGTACACAAAGTTACGCACAAAATGTATACTGTATGAGTCTATTTTCTCTCTGCAGAAACTACAAGAGGTTGAAAAGTGTCTTGAATGCATTGGTGCATTGAGTGCTGTATTGTGTAGCACTCGCATGACTAAATAGTCTTTTCCTTAAAACTGTTTTTTTTTTTTTTTTGGTTAGTGCTTGTTTCAGGCAATGCTGATTAAATGCTTGATTTTTCCAAATGATCCATTTAGTGTGACAGCAAACCAGATAAAATGAAAAAGGACAATTATTTTTTTGGCTAAAAATGAGTCTGTTGGACTATTGCTGTGTGAAAGCCTCCTATGTGATGTCAGCACTGTGGTTTTGGAGTATAAAACTAATCTCAAACAAATATGGATAGAGTAAATTAAGACAGAATAAAAGAAAGTCTTCATCATGTAGCAAGAAGGTGAAACCATTCATGATGGTTGGATTGCTAGGTCTGAACAATGATGTCACCTGTCACGTTTTGCAGCCACTGCACAACTACACAATTTAGAGAACCAGAGATGGCGCTGTAGCACAAGCATAATCAGTATAGCACCCCTAATAACACGAGTGACCACAGCAGCTAGCGTGCTGTGACTGGGTCCTCAACCTGAAGCTCTAATCAGAAATTGCTTTCTTGATTCTTGCAGTATTTTGGCAAAGTGCAAG
>NC_050518.1:14603453-14619986 GCF_002922805.2 Oryzias melastigma | reverse complement strand
ACTGTGTTGGTTTTCTGACACCTGTTATGTGAATGCAGATGCACACGATTGTACACTATACTGTTCATTTTTTTACATATGAGAAACACTCATGTAAAGATAATGTAAACTCAATGATTGTTTTTGTTTTGCATATTGGCAAAAAATATTATTCAGGCAAACTTTTGCTCAAATTGTCCAGCTGAATGTTTAAGGCAAATATAAAAAGTCGTACAGTTTTATTCAACGTTGGATCTTTTTGCAGGGTAAACAGATGCTATCTGTAAATTTCCAGATAAATCGACAGTAAAACAATCCACCTCCTAAATAATGAGAACACAAATGGGAATTCTTTCACTCGCTCATCTCCATCAGTGTCTTTTTGCTGCTGTTTTCAAGCTTTAAATGTGTGGTTGGCTTCCTGGAGGGTTACAAAAAGACATGTTTGCATTGAAAACTCTGTGTTTTCTGAAAATGATTCCATTTCCTGTTTTCCGTAGCAATCAAGTTGATTACTATGATTAGAGGTAATTACAATAAACAAGCAACAACACTGTTCAACAGCCATTTTTGTGTGAAATTTGAGACCATTAAAATAAAATCCTTCTATTGTATTTTATTCTATAAGAAAAAAAATATCTGACTGATGACATGACGGGTTCGGTCATGTGTGTCCACGTGTTGAAGTGTCCTTGGGCAAGACACTGAACCCCAAATCGCTCCTGATGGTTATAGGAGAGCACCGGTGTTCCGCAGTGTGTGAATGTGTTCACACATGGGTGAATGGGACTGACTTAAAGCGTTTTGATCCTCTACACCATTTATCCAGTGTTAATAGTCAATACGCCAGTGTTCAGCCATGGAGCCGCCACCAGTGTGTGAATGGATCTGTGACTGTAAAACGCTTTGGGCCTTCAAGGAAGGCAGAAAGGTTCTATACAGTATATACACAATTTACTGTTTTATTTATCTATCTGTGGTCCTAATTTTCATCTTTTGGTTTAGGACCTAAAGAGATAACTGAAAAAAAAAAAGCCAAAAGACTTTCAGTCTGATCCCAGATCGTGTAGGCATAGAGGAAGTGTATTTTTATATGAACGAATTAGTAGTGCCCTGAGATGGGTAGGCAACCTCTTCAGGATAAGCTTCAGCAACCCTGTGACCCTGAAAGGAATACAGCTGAAAATCAACAACGCTTTCAATTTAAATGGATTTTTGAAACCAATTTACAATGTATAATTGACAATTTGCTGTGTTTTATGTATATATATATATATGTATAAATATATATTAAAAAAAGCGACAAAAAAATCAAACAGTCCACTGCAGGATTCAAAAGTGAAAAGTATAGAGAGAAAACAGACTAGCTAGCGTGCTGTGACTGGGTCCTCAACCTGAAGCTCTAATCAGAAATTGCTTTCTTGATTCTTGCAGTATTTTGGCAAAGTGCAAGACTTTTTGTTTTGGATTAGCCCTGGAGAGACTTTTGAGGAGTTTGCAATCAAAGATTATTTTGCTAAAACAAAGGAACTTTTTAGGTAAAGGGGATTACAGTTGAAGGGAGCACGTGAATAGATCCCATGCTGTCCCGTAAAAGGAAGTAAAAAAAAAAATAAAATACAAAAAAAGGAAATGCAAGCCAAGCCTCGAGTAAAAAGCTACTTGGGATTAGATCTTCAAGAAATGCCATACAAGTTTGAGAGTGGTAGTGCGCCTCCATTAATGTTCAAAAAGTGTTTAATGTTTGACAATAAGGCATTTAGGAGACTCCATTAAACACCTGTTTTTATATATATTTTCCTGGTAAAAGCCTAATTCTACATTCACACCGGGCATGTGGTGCACATTCTTTATTGTGCTAAACATGCATTCTTGAACACGGGTTTAGTCCATAGTGTTCACACTGGACACACAGGGAGGGCCTATTCCTTTTTTTTTTTTTTTACTGTTTACTATTGCATATGCTCCACCTGCAATTGGAGGAGGTTCAGTGTAAAATGTTTAAGTGGTGCAGCCCTGATAGTGTATCAGAGATGGATTTTTTAGTCCGGCCATGCGATCGAGACCCACATAGTGTGACTTTTTATTCCACTCCTCTGCAGTCTTTGCTCCTTTCTGGAAAATTTTAAATGTTTGAGTTTAGACATATATCCTACGATTTTTACTCTTCTTTTGTTGGCCTACAAACTGATCCCGGCCCCACATCAGAGAAGAAAACAGTTATGTAGCCCTAACAAGAAAACTTTTAGGGACTCCTGGCTTAAACATGCGATGTGAACGAAGCTTTACAATTTCTTAATCCCGTTTCCTAAGAAAATCTTAAAAATACATAAAAAATGACATGTTTACGAACAATTTTTTCTAAAATAGTTAATTAATTCATAAAGATGTAGTAATAGTTAAAACTGGTGTACATGAAAATAAATTGAGAGTTTTCAAACAAATAGATAAAAATGAAAGTGATGTTAATAATTCAGTTCTATGTGTTTATTTACTGTAGTTTTAAAATGTATTTAGGAAAGTTGCCATTTATTATTTAAGACATAAACTTCTCTGACTGCACACAAAAATAGAAGTGAGAACATTACAAATTAAAAAAGTTTAAGGACTAAAAAGAGTGTGATGAAAATTAAGATTTATATTAAGTAGAGTCCTCGAAAGTAACCATAACTAAAGTGTTTTTGGAGGCGAGTCATAATTAAGCTACAGCATAATAGAAAATCCGTTTAGAGAACTTTCACCTTATTTTTTAATATTTATGTTTACCACTTAAATGACTTTGTACAAACAGAGAATAATCAGTGACTGTGGTGCACTTTCAGAAAGACAAATGAGCTTTTGGTGGCCATTTACTTTTTGGCACATCACCTGAGTAAAGGGAGGTGGGTGTAGGGAAGCCAGCCCCTGCATTCTAATTTGTATTCTACTGGATTGTTTTAATGCATCAGAACAGGAATATTAGCCTCTAACACCCACCTCATTTTTCACCTGGTTTCGCTCAGCGCTCGCCACAGACGGATGGGGGTTTGCATTTAAATCACGGCGGTTAGCAGTGTGCTCAATAATACCTCGAAAGGACAGGCGCTTTGACAGGTTCAGTTATTTCTTTAGTTTTTAAAAGTTACTCTAAAGTGAAGTGACATCTGAACTTTACATCTGTGGTGATGTGTCCAGCATTTTGGGAAAAAAAATCTGTGTTTCCCCCCACCTACAATCACAGAGCTGGACAACTTTACAATAATTTCTATTTGGCCGAATGTTTATTTTCCTACCGTGCGTCGAATTGAGAACATGTTCGTTTCAACTGTACGTGAATTTTAAAGAAAATATCTTGTCGCGCTTTCACTTTCACTCTTTGATGAGCCCCGTGATTGCACCTTGATTGCTGTTCATGTCTTCCAATCTTTCTGGATCTTTTTCCCGTTCCTTTTTTTGCTGCTCTATCCGATGTGCCACGACGGAGTAAATGATGAAATAAACACCTGTTCCCCGAAGGTCAGCTCAAACCTGTCTCACACTTCACACACGCCTACTCACAGAAACACCCTCCAAACATCCTACCTTCACATCACGGCTTCTGGCTTTATCTGATTCTTCGAGGAAGACGTGCAACTGTTGAAAATGCATAAAGCTCCATCTCTCCCACACAATATCCACTTGTCATATTAGGTTGCGAATGGCATGATTTTTTTTTTTTTGACTGTTATGCATTATTCATATATAAAACCTTTAGTCCTCTTGAAAAGTTGCGTCTTTGCTTAGGTATGTGTTTGCTTGTTTGATTAACACATCACTCTGCTTAAAGGGAGAACAGCACCTCAGGTCTTTCAGCAGCAGCGACCCCTCTGCCTACGTGGATGTCACCCTGATGTAATTAACAGTAAGAGGAGAGGCCCCCGGTGATGCTCAGAGATGAAGCCACTGTTATTTTTTTATTTTTATTGTTGCTGCTCTTATATCTCATTATGTATTGTCCACAAACAAAGATGGCCTTCATGACATCAGCAGGAAAACAGTGCTGGGAGATCTGGACTCGTTTTAGAAACTTTAGAAAATCTGCAAAACTTGAATTAATTTAGGTTAATGTCTTACAATAAATTTTTCTTTTGGATGATAAAAATATGTTTTTTAATGCTTTTTTTTGTTCCTTATTACTATTTGAGTTAGTCAGTGCAGGATTTTATTTCCATAAATGTTTTTTATACTGTTTTTAGTTCTGTATGACTCCTATACCCTTTAATTGCTGCTTTTTATTTACTTGCTCTTTGCTTGTGAACAGTTACTTTTTGCCTTTTTAAGGCCTGGTTATAGTAATTAAGTGGGTTTCATGTCTTGTACAGACATATACAGTGGTCTCCTGTTATATCGCGGTTCACCTTTTGCGATCTCGCTGTTCTGGAGAATTCTTTTAGCAGCAGTTTTGCATGTTTTTTATTAACTTTTTATTAAATAAGCGTGTTAATGCCCTCAGAATCAACTTTTAAATTAAATTATTAAATTAAAGAGATAATATGGCATTTATTTGTAGTTTTTGGACAAAAGTTAACTTTATTTTTAAATGAGGCAGAAGATGAATGACAATTCCACAACTGCAGCGCAGAGCGAAAGATCTGCTGTGGTGGGCGGAGCTTAACAGAGCCCTCTGCTATTAGAAATCAAACAGCGATGAAACCGATCATTATTTTGTTTTGGGATGGGGACCAGCATTGGTTTTTCTACAAGACTAGCAATGATGTTGTCTAAAAATTGTGGAGAGACATATCTCCCAAAAATCTTTTTATTTTGTTTTATAAACACAAGAAGGAAAATTAGAAAAAAAAATAGAATTCCAGGAAAAATGTTACATGGACAGGAGCTCTTAGGGGAGAAATTCTTATTTCTGGTTGTAGAGGTTCCAAAGGGTTAAAAAGAAACGTTCTAAATGAACAATTTTGAGTGTGATTTCATATTGTGAGTATTAGCAGATAATAAGTGGCTGGTTTTGGCAAATAATTTTTTTCCATGTTTGAGATTCATTAATTTTTTTAGTCGATTCCCTGCCCCACTTTTTATTTATCAGCGCACTGCATCCTGATTGGCTGTTGATTTTGTCAGCCTCTTCCGTGCCGTGTCTCCCGTACAGAGATGCAACATGTGCAGCTTCAAAAAGTCACACAAATCTTCACTGCTCTTTGTTTTCATTCTACAATAGTCCTACCTCTGGACTTACTTGTCTGTTTGGGACTGTGTTCTGTGCCCTGATTGGCTGTTGACCTTGTCAAACAATCTCCTCGATGCCGAACAGCATACGTTAAGTTAAGCTTGCCACATTTACACAAATCTTTGATCACAATCAAATCTTTGTTTGACTAATGTAATACTGGACTTGTTTTCTATGAAGATTTGAACTTTGAGAGTTTAAACTAGAGAGACTGATGCGAAAATGTTCATTTCTGTCTGAGAAAACTGTAGAAAGTGCGTGTTGAAAAGTTTTACAGCCTTAAAAATCTACAATCCTTCTTAGTGAATTTCACCTGTGGCAGGTTATTTATTGTACGTATGAATCCCTTCGATAACTGAGGGACAACTCAAACCAAGTATCTTTGTTCCTCTGACTATGGATGTCCCACCCCCGTCCTTCCAGGTCTCTTTAAGTAGGTAAAATTTCAAGGTCAATATCTGAATTTTGGCATGGTCAATGCATCGCATCAGCCATCCAATATATGGATCAGTCTGATAGTTCTCCTCCTGAACTCCCATCCATTTTCTTAAATGGCTGTATATCTTTCAGAGCTCCAGGGTTTCTGGACTATCATGGGGCGAAGGTGGGTACACCCTGGACAGTCTGTCACAGGGCCCATAGAGTGTTAGCTGCGAGCCGTTGCGGCATTGGGAGGCAGCCAGCTCAGGCATTCTGAACTTTATGATATTTTTCTTATTTTCTTTGAAACAATATTATAAAAAGGTCTCCTAATTATATATTGGTTTTGTAGAAAAAGAAATGGTTCACCAGTTAATCGTAGGTGTCTGCAGGATCTTTGTGTGCAGAAAAATAAACTGCATCCACTGCTACTTGATGTTTATTTGTTTCATGAATGCAAAACTTTCATTTTTTTATTTATTCATCTTGCACGGCTGTTGTGATTCAGCGTGTGTTTTTCTGGGCTTGTTTTATTCATTCATTTATGTAGTAATTTCAGATTCATTAAGGACAGATGAACTGCAAAACCAAAGTCTGTCAGAGTGGGATTTACATAAAAGAGGTTCTGCGTGCTTTCAAGAAGTCTCCCTCAGAGATGCAGCTTAAGGTTCTTCAAAGTCCGCCTACAATTGGCACATCTTTTCCTGAAATGTTTTATGTTGATGTCACCAGCAGAGGAGAAGGTCTGGCTGAAGTTTGGAAGCATTGATTTTTTATTTTTAGATTATGGTCAATTTAACAGGGATCATTATGTTCTCCGTTGACGTTTAAAAACTAGGTTAATAAACTTTAAAGGTAAACTAACACATTCCTTAAAACTTTGACTTTGGGTTTTGTTTCCCTGGGCTTTAACAATCAGCAAAACACAACAAAAACTGGTTTCCTGGAAAACATTTTGAATTGTTTGAGGTTGTATCTTGCATCACTCACTTCATTTCTCAATGATATATAATCCTTTTCATTTATTATGGAGTAAAATGTTCAGTTTAAGACTCAAGTTATACACTTTCCAGTGTGCTTTGTTGTATTTCATCCTTGAAAATAAACTAACAAGGAATCTGCATGCAAATCCAGGCCTTGAGTAGGTGTGGAGTCATGTTTAAGCTAAACTCTTTACTGGTTTTAGGTTCTATTTGGAGTTCATTCATTCTTTGTTTCATTTAGTTCTGTTAGAATTTTTGCTTTACTCACAGAAAGCTTTTGTTGCTTTCAACTTTAAATAGTTCACTTCTAGCAGCTAAAAAAAAGTGAGTGCGTCAGCAGCAGGAAGAAAATGTGCATTTATGTACACATATATTTCCTAAACCATATGAAAATATGTAGTGGAGTATAAGAATACTGGAAAGAAGAACAACAAAATGTTCTGCAGGTAAAAAAATGAGAGCAGTCTGTGATATTCATTGTAAATACACTGTGAGAGACGGAATGGTAAAAAAATAGAATCCAGGAAATCTTTCTGTAAAACTTAAAGATTTTTTTTGTATCATGTTGTAAAAAATGAGTTTTTAGCTTTTGCAAACAAGCAACAATTTGGTCTCTCGCTGAAGTGTCTTCTTGAAGAATCTCCACTTGCTAAACTGCAACCTCTTCATTCTGACCAAGATCAAAGAGCTGTCAAAGGACACCTGGGACAATATTGCACACCCGAACAACACTAGAATGAGCCAGTCTACAACAGTGGACAATCTGGTCTTTTTTTTTCTTTTTTTTCAAAAGAAATACCATTTAAACCTTTCTGCCTTCTAAATTTAAAAGGAATTTGTTGTATTTTAAATTGACAGCATTTTTTTCCTGTATTATTAATGTGAAAAAGTAATTAATTCAATTTTTGGTTGTTTTCCAGGGTCTGGGTATGTTTTCATGAAATTTAAAACTTATCTTTTTTTAAAACTGGTATCAATGTGGAGAAAATAGATGTTTAGGTTGTGCAAACAAGTCAAAATGTGGTCTCTCACAGAATTGTTACTTCTTTTTGAAGAAACTACACTTGTTACTTCTGTTAATTACACCTGTTCACACCTTAAAACTGTCAGACTTAAATCTCTTTATTCTGACCATGACCAAAGAGCTGTAAAATACACCTGGGGCAATATTGCACACCGGAACAACATGGGAATAAACCAATCTAACAGTGAAGAATCTGGACTTTTTCATTTTTTTTTTTTTTACAAATAAAATACTGGTCCATGTCCAATTCCCTTTTAACAATTAAAGTTCTTTAATTGTTAAAAGGGAATTGGACGTGGAACAGAATTTAAAACATACAAACAAAAAAAAGCAATTAAAGTCTAAAGAAATCAATTGCATTTTAAGTTAGAAGCATTTTCTTCTCTATTATTAATTTGAAAATGAATTAATTTAATTTGAAGTCGTTTTGCTGGGTCTGTGTATGATTTCACGAAACTTAAATTTCACTTTTTTAACAGGGAGTTTGAATTTGTTATGAACCATCCAATGAAAGGGATCCGTCTGGCAATCAGGCTGAGAGTTTTTCAAGGTAAAATGTGACAACAGGACTACAGTTAGCGTTTTGAGTGCTAAATTACCTGATGGCAGGGCATTAGGAGCTCAGGGCAAATTGACAAAAGACTCATGATGACACTGTAAGGTGAGATCAGCGCCAACTATCTAATACTTAACTAAAAATAAAAAAATAACACTTTTCTCATAATTGTTCAATAATATTCATGCTTTTTTGCATGCTTTTAACTCAGCTTACAGGTTTGTAATAATATGCTATTAAGAGACCATCTCCAACAAAAATAATTACACACATTTACAGTTTACATTATAAGTGGCTAATCACTTTAGGTGAAATAAGAAAAGTTTGTTCATCATAATGACCAAATAACTAAGGAATTTCCCTTATATGGGCAATTACAAGCATGTGTAGATCTGAACAGCCCCACACAGCTGACTGGTAAACAGATAAAGATGGCATCTGTGTCTTCAACTCCATTTGGGAAATCACTGTAATTCACTTTTATTGCAATGCAATTTAACACCGATTTGGAGGGACTTTATAAGAACTATAAAATGACATCAGTGTTCAGAATGTGTATAAAACACTTAATGTGACACTTGAAAACTCTCAGCAACAATCAAATCCACAGCAAAATCTGCCCTGGAAAAACTCAGAGGCAGGATTCCAGTCACGTTTTACTCATTCTGAAGATTTATTTTTTTGGAAGTTTGCAATTAAATGTAAACATATTTTGTCAAAAACAAACTTTAAGACTTTTTCTTGTTTAAAAAATGTAGGTATATCGTCTGGTTTGACCCACACACCTTTCAGATTTCAGAGCAGCTGAAGAATCTTTGCTGTAAGTTTTCAACAAAATCCTATTATTATTGCAGCTTTTGAATAAAATCCTTTTTTTGGGGCCCCAGTTAGTTTACATGCAGGAAATTTATAAATATAATTTGTGTTTATTTGCTGCTTAAGCAAAATCAACAAGAGAAAACAGTAAGAGTGATTAGCCTAAATAATAAAATGGTAATAAATAGTTTTACTATAATACCATTATGAGGTTTATCTTCAATTTTAAATACATTTAAAAACTACTTGGGTTGGAATAATTTGATATAATCCCAGTATGACATGAATCCAGTTGAACCAAAGGAGAAACCTTTTCCTCCCTGCTTGAGGCAGATTATATAAAAAAAGACAGAAAAGAAAGTAGTAGTTCACGAGGTAACATCTGAGAAGTGTTCTTCACTTCTGCGATCAGACGTGGACTGAACTGAAAGTAAAGTATTATTAGGTCCTTCTCTCAATAAAAAACATAAAGATCAAATTGTACAAAAATGGCAGATAATAGTAAAATCCTGTGCTCACAAAAAGCTTAACGAGTACATTTTCATCTAATGATTTCTGGCTCTGGGGTTGATGTCAGAGCTTGCCAAAATTGTCAAATAAGTGGCTTTAAAAAATGACCCTTTTTAGGTTCAGTTCAAATGAAAGAGACACAAAGCTGATCTGTATTTTTTCATATTTTAGTGTGAATCGATAAGATCAAAATGGTAAATGTGACTAACTTGAAATAGGAAGTAAATTATCAAAGATAATTTGGAGTAAAGTAACCTCAATAGATACCTCAATGTGAGTTGTGTTTTTTTTAGCTTGTAGGTGCAGCAGTAAAACTGAATCAAAACTTCCAACAATAGAAGAGCTCGAGGTAAAAAGGGTTTGGGACATTAGTAGAGCCTCAGTGGGCCAAGAGACCAAGTCTGTTGCTAAGTAAACATAAACAATAGCACATTTTAAGAAAAAAAGACAAACTAACTCAAAGTTTGATAAAATAATAATAATAATAATAAAAAAACTTTCAGTATAGTGTTTGCAGAAATTCGGTGCTTTAGATCAGATGAAGTTGGTCCAGCCTTGTAGGTGGTTCGTCCCATGAAAGCCAAAACAAAAGCTTATTCTTTCAAATCAACATTTTATGTGTTACGCCTCTGAATCCTGATAGAGTATCCTCAGAAACATTGTTCTGTTCTGTTTTAACAAAACATTTTTGTAGCTTCATAATTGGTTCCAAAGCTGAACTCGATATGCTCATATCGCCCCTGCCCTCCCACAATGATTTCACTGAATATTTTCATATTCCCAGTAAAACTTCATGCTAAGATTTTTGGAGGGATTTTTTTTTTCACAGATGAAATATTTTCATGGCCAAATCTGTGAAATTGAACAGTTTCATCATGTCTATGAGAGTGTTGGCTTTAGAGATCAAAGTGCACTTTTGGGGAAAATTAAATTCCCTTCTCATATTTTTTAAACTGCACTTAATGGATAATTTAAAACAGTAAACATAGGTAAAAGAGCATTTTTACTAAAAATTTTTTTTTGGATTTTTTGTTTCTTTCTTTCTTTTATTGACTGAAAATGTTCAAGTTGAGCCAGCTCATTGGCCTTGTGGTAGAGGGCCCGCCTGGAGACTAGAAGGTAATGAGTCAAACCAAAAACTCTAAAAATGGAGCCTAGTACTTCCCTGCTTGACAGTCAGCATTAAGCGGTTGGATTTGGGGGAGTCAAACCAATAAGTTTTACTGTTTGAGATGGTACGCTAGCCTGTTATCAGAGTATAAGATACGTAAACAGCGACGCCATATTGGACATGTCAGTAAACGATGAGAAACAGCTTAGCAGACACAGTATAAGGACCATAAAATGCACATTTTTGGTCTGATTTTAAAAGGAAAAAACTCAAAAAAAGTAAGACTCAGGTCGTGGTATTATTGTTTTTTCACTAAGTGCAACAGATGAACGACATTTCACACTTTTCTATAAATAAAGACGTTATTATATAGGAAATGCAACTATCAACAGTCACTCCAGTCTGTGGACCCCCACGTTTCAGTCCTCGTTTGGCAAGGTCTGCGGGGTGTCGCTACGCTCCACCGCGGGGCAAATGTACAAATGTACACCCAGCCTCTAACAGAAGGTCTCAGGCACCCACGTAACACCGGGCCGCTTTTCTGTGTGCCACATGTCCCTGTCCGCCCGCCAGACAGACTTTTCTCTCTTCAATCACCGCTATTGAGAAAACAGTTTCTATCCTCTGCTTAGTAATCTGCTTACTAGTGAGTGGTCTGGTCTGATCTGAGGTTATACACACACAAACACCACGGTCATCCTCCAACAAAAGAGAACAGTGGGGTCCAGATGACCCCGCTTTTAATATAAACACAAGGGTTACATGTGGAGAACAAGTGTGACAATTTAATGGAACTTTAACTTGACCTCACTTTGGTTTTTCAAAATCTTAACCCTCATGTACAAAAGTATACACCCCAAACATAACCATATAATATTGAGTTACTATTGAAACTTCTGATCTCTTTCTAAATATCACACGTGATTTGTTGCTGAAACTATATTTGGAAATGTCATGGGTATTGATTTTCTAAGTTTATATATGCTCCACACTACATTATGACACTTTTCTAAAACATATACACATCTAATTCCACTTAATCCATGACAAATGACCTACATTTGTACAACACGCCGTGAGGCCTTCCTCCATCCTGTCCCCCAAACACACACCAATCAACTCACACTTTCCGTCCCCCCTCCCATCCTCCTCTGACCCAGGCTGTCATATAAGAACCATCCCAGGGCATTTAGCGGTGCTTGCCCCAGCTGAACCATGGTCCACCTCACAGCTCTTCAGGGGCATTTGTTAGGGCTCAGCCTGTGAAGTTCTCCAGCTGGGTCTGACAGCCTCGGGGTGTATATGTGTGTGTATGTGTGGGGGGGTGCTTTGTATGAAAGGGTGTGACAACAACAGACTAAAACAGTGCAAAAAGCTACCGACTATGACAAGTGGACCTTAGGACCTCTCTAACACATGTGCTCACAAATGGACCCTTAGATGCACGCACTTTGGTGAGGGTGGCTTTACAAGTGCAGTTAAATCAAAAATCAAGGTCACAGAGTTTCCAACGCTTGCACAAAAGAAGGATATTAGGAATTCTGCATTTTACAGAAGAGTGGGCCTGGTAAGACCGTTTTAATTGCATGTGTCGCAGAGCTTGAGATGCTCAGATGCCTGCTGTCAGTTGTCTGCAGGTTGATAGTGGCCACATTTGATCAAGCTTCTTTAAAGCGAGACTAAAGAAGAGTGCATAGACTGCATTTAAAAGTGTAATCTCATTCTTGTTCAAACAGATATCGAACTCAAAAGATAAAGTGGCCTACAGAGGATGCAAAGCCTTCCCTGTTATGCAACAAACTTTAAAATGAAAGAGAAAAGGCTTTGTGGGTACTTTGTTTAATCTGTGTTGCTTATAATGGAAAGCTCTGTGCTTGAGGGGTTAGCACTTTTATTTATTTACCCTTCTGCTTTCTTTAAAGGCTGATAATCTCTGGTAATCATAATCAAATCCATATTTTTTCTTTATTAGCACATGGAAGGACATTCAATCCTTGTCCCCAGTTGTTAGCTGAGAGGGAGGGTGTGTGTTTGTGTTTAGCATGTGTGAGTGTGTTTTGTGATATCACCTGGAGCAGGTTCATGGGGAGATAAATCAAGACTGTAGATGAAACCAGATTATGAGCTAGTGGGAGCTACTTCTGTGTGCTGTATGTTAAAACCTGAAGATAAAAAGTAAGACTAATAGACTCTCCTGGACCAAGCGGACTCTGTGGAAAAATGAGTCGTAAAAGAGCTTAGAAATAAAGGTATCGTAGATGAACTCACTTTTCATTTTGCAATAAAAGGGCAAATGATGAAAACAGCCGTCCTATTGAAGTCAAGTACAAAGAAGTCTCGACATCGACATAGATTGTAAATTATAAGCTGTTTTTCGCCAAGACAAACATTTAGACTGTGACCTGAATGCAGATCTAAAGGCCAAAATAAAAAGTATATCTTTAAAAACAGAACTAAAAGTGATGGTAAAGGTAAGAAATCACTGAGTTTTTAAGACTTTTTGTAGCTTTTTTGCAGGAAAAAAATTGAGCTGAAAGTCAACCCGGTTTTGTAAAGTATACATATGTATACATATAGTATACATATATATGTATAAAGTATACATATATATGTATACATATAGTACACATATATATGTATAAAGTATACATATATGTATAAAGTATACATATATATGTATACATACAGTATACATATATATGTATAAAGTATACATATATATTTCTTATGCAAATTCAGAAAATTCTATTAGTATATTAAGTCTTTTAAACAAATCTGTAGACTAATAAAAAAACAACTTGCATCATTTAAGGTATTTAATAGCAATTAAGGTGTAAAATTGTATGAAGATTGAGATCTTTACATTATCTAATATAGAAACATTTCTATAATTGAACACACTCATGCTGCATTATATAATGCCTTACTTGTTTTTTCATTTATATTCTCTTTAATAAAATCACAAAAAGTCCAAAAAGTCTCAAAGCAGCTCTAATCTAAACATGTACGAAAAATAGATTATTCCTGATAGATTTTTATTCATGTTAAATGGGCTCCACACCACTTTATATATAGATATTTGTCTTTGGAGGCCAGTCTCATCCAGGAGTTGTTAATGCAGCAATTAAATGAATTCAATGTCACTGGTTTTCAAAGGGTTGTAGGACCTGTGCAAGTTCTGCCACAACTGTACGTCTTTATGTTCCAGAGGCTTTTCAGAGTATGAAAATTAAAAGTAAAAGAAACAAAATCCAATATTCTTTAAGCAAGGTGACTGTGTCTGACATAGATTCATTCATATATTCACACATTTAATACAGTTAAATTAAAATGAGTCTTATCAGGAAAGTCCAATAACTTTAAAATGAAAAACGATGTTTTACACCCTAAACCTACGTAACCAACATGCGTTCAAGGCCCCACTTTTCAATGAAAAGGTTTTTAACTCTTTCTTGAATATGACCCCAACCACTATCATTTTTGCCCATTGGCTGTACAGTACGTAAAGAACTGGACAGAGCGGCTTTGACATCACTCATAGAAATTGCCCTACCTCCGGCTCCAGCAAAATTAAGCCAAATCAGTCACCATTTTGGTCCAAAGAAATTTGACTTCTTGGAGCCAGCAGGTACTTCTTATTTGGAATGTGAAGGGGGAGGGGCCAGTCTGTCCAGTTCTCATATACAGTCAATGTTTGTGCCTAACTTCAGCTTGAACTGAATCAGAAGTCAAATTTTAACTTATCCTAAATTGATACTTCCTCTTTAACTTTTCTGATTCCAGTGATCATTATGATCAAATGTAAGTAATTAACATAGTAACACTGATAATGCAGATTTTAAAATAAAAAGTTCTGTTGTTAATAAAGGTCAAAGCATTGCCATTTTAAAGAAACTTTTACAGAAATAAACATTTTGTGCTGTTGCCAAAATAAATACATGAAAAAATGAAACTACTCCAGAATATCTAAGAAAGTCAAAATTACTATCAAGTCGCCTGTAAATCTGAACAACTCCCCTACATTTTGAATGAATTTTAAACATTTTTAAAATGATTGCCCCCTATTTTCATTTGCATCCCACTCAGAATACCATCACATTCTCTGGCGTTTTTCCTCTGCCTCTTTCTGCAACAGCAGTCACAAAAGATGTCAACAGTTTTTAATGCACCACTTCAGATTTATCCGTGTTTTGACCACACATTATTCACACACATTTTAATAAAAAGGAGCCGCTGCATGTGGAGACGACCAAACAACGTGTGCCCATCGAGGGTCTCGGAACATATAAAGACAGAGATTTATGGGATATGCACAGAACTCGGTCTTCACCAAGACACTCTTGTATTTGTGAGGCCACAAATGACCAGTGCTCCCATTCTTATAAAAATAACTAACATCCTTCAACTTCTGCACTTCATGCTGCTAAATATTCAGTTTTCAGCTGGTGTAACAGCATCTGATTCACCTTGCATGTCAGAATTTATTTCATAAGCAATTTGAAATTATTGGCTGGCACATGACTAACATGTCTGTGGGAGGACATGCATACAGATCTTTGAATATCTTTGCATCTTACCCAGCATGGAGTCCATTTTTCTGTGTACTTGAAACGTGTGTTTTAAATCCTTTTTTTTTTTTTTTTTTTTGACCTCATTACGATAACTTGCAGCGCATCTCCTCCATAATAGTCATAGTCCTTCTGCCCTCAACTTCTCTTTAGTGCTTTTACCTAGATGCAGCGGAGGGACAGCATGGCACTTAAACATGCAGCTGCTAAAAGCTGCCCCCCATTGACTCTCACCTCCGGGTAACACGGATAAATACCAGCTTTAATCTCAGCACGCAGTAAGTGAGTGTGTTTTTGTATAAATGAACCACTTCTCCAAAATGATTTTTTTATTTTTAGACTAAAAGTAACATTTAACACACGCTTTACACTTACAATGAGGAACTATTAATAAGAACAGTTTGACAAAAGTATGATTTCATCAACCGCAGTAACTAAATTCCAACATTATTATTCAAAGATAGGTTGAAATTAAGACAAATAAGTGATGTTTTGTGCCGTGGCGGATCTGTGGCCATGAGATTGACATATAAAGTGAGCTGTACCTTCAGCAATGGTAATTGTCTCAATCCTCATGATTTAAGACCACTGAGATCCACCGAACAGAGACTACTGCTCAGATTTGTCATCAGAGAAAACTTCTCAAGTGACTAAACTGCAAATAACTGTTTTTTTTTTCTTTTACAAGATCTGCATGGTGTTTGGGGAGGGGATTATTTTCTCAAAGGTTTTCTGCTGTATACTCAATTAATATGTTGCTCAGCCACCCAAATGATTATTTGTTTATTCATTTTTTGTTGACTGCACATTATCCCACACACCCCAGACTCATGCTGGCCCCATGTTAATTATTTTGTCAACCCTCATATCTCTTTTAATTGTTATTGTTTTTTGTTTTTTTTAACTTGAAAAATCAAACTGAGCTTGAGGAGATTGAGGGCAGCTGCCAACTCAGATCAGTCAGGAAGATAGATGGCTGTGCATCACATGGCTGAACAACAGGGCAGCAGCATTTCTGACTTTCAAACTTGTTCCGATTACACACGATTATTTAGTGAGTTTTGTTTTGCACAGAAATTCAGACGTTTTTTTGTTTTTATGTTTATTTCCTTTACTTACCATACATATGGTAAGAACATTGAATCATACAGAATGCAGATGAAGAAGGTATATATGTAAAAAATGAATTAACGTTGCATTTTCATTTTTTGCCTAGCTCCAGATTAATTTATTTGATAATCTATTTTATTATTATAATTACTAAAATGTTCTTTTTTTTAAAATCACATGTTGTAGAATGAACCCTAATAACAGAAACTGTCAAAATAAAAGGGATCTTTTACAACACATTCAACAGCTCTGATTT
>NC_050518.1:14590603-14603207 GCF_002922805.2 Oryzias melastigma | reverse complement strand
TTTAGTGGGTTTTGTTTTGCACAGAAATTCAGATATTTTTTTGTTTTTTTGTTTATTTCCTTTATTTACCATACATATGGTAAGAACATTGAATCATACAGAATGCAGATGAAGAAGGTATATATATATATATATATATATATAAATTAATTAACGTTGCATTTTCATTTTTTGCCTTGCTCCTGATTAATTTATTTGATAATCTATTTTATTATTATAATTACTAAAATGTTAATTTTTTTTAAAATCACGTGTTGTAGAATGAACCCTAATAGCAGAAACTTTCAAAATAAAAGAGGTCTTTTACAACACATTCAACAGCTCTGATTTAAAAACAAGATATCCTTAAACAAAAAAAACCCCAAAAATATTTAGTAAAGCATGGGTTCACAACAAAAAACAAATATCCAGTGTTTGTGACTCTATGTAACGTATGCATGATACATTGATGGTCTGATTAAATTAATAATTTTATTTATCTTTTACGTCACGGATAGCCAACTCTCCAAAAATCTGCAAAAGGAGAACAAACAAACCAGTCATTAGAAATAGTGAAGCTATTCTGAGCTGGATCTGATGGTCGTGTTAGTCAAAACACAAAATAAAAGTTTAAATATTTAACTACATGCAACATCAGTGCAGTTGTGTTAAATATTGAGTCTGAGGTTAGGGCCGAGGATAGGTTTGGAACTCAGCGGTAAACATGTTAATCTCTGTCATTAAGTTGACCTGTTTTATATTTTAATGAAGAGACACTTTTTTCCTTTAACGGGCACCTTGCAGCTTCTTGAACCAGCCTGACTTTGGTTCCTTTAATTTTGTAGACCAGCCTCAAACAGGAAGTCAAAGTTACCCTAAAGGTAAAAAAAAGATCACCTCACAGTAAAAAAAAAAAAAAAAAAAGAGAAAGTACTTCCATACTGAAGTCAAATGATTGCCCTTGTTTGGTGAGGTAGGGACCTGCGGATAATTTTGGACAATTCTAAACCGGAGCGGAAACGAGGCCATACAGTCAACAGTGAAAACCTGCCCAAATAATCAAATAATCATTACAGTTTGAACAATCCAAATAGACAGACTTTTTAAATTACAGAGCAGCATTGCAATATAAGCTTATTCGTATATGTAAATGCGTGAATCTCATAGCTGCTCTGTTCTGCACTTGCTTTAAAGCAGTGAGCCAGCAGTTAAAGATTGGGTAAAAGCTGTCCCCTTTCTTCTGATATTAAATCAGCAAAGCGTTGTAGGTTTTTTGAATCATTTGATAAGCAACGGCAAAGGTAAATAAGGTTAAACTTAAAAGATTCAGCAGTGTTTCATTTTTCACTGTTTTCCCATTGACTCAGCATCTCTGCTTGCGCTATCTATTCAGGCTGTGGCTGGAATATTTTCTTTAAGCTTCCAGAGAAGGTCAGAAAAGTAATTAACCTTGTTCTGTGTGCATCAACATGGCGACTGAGACAAGCGCGCGCTCCCTTCCTCTCCCTTTCTCTATAAGAAAACCCACACCTATCCACCCACAGACAAACAAACACACCCGCACACCGTTTTCTCTCATTTAAAAAGGACAGGAGAGAAGACCACCGCCGCGCTGTTCGATACTAACATGAATCCGTACAAGATCCGCTGTCAGAACGACAAACAATGACATTTAACAAATAATAGCATCATAATCACAGGAAGTGGGTGGAGGCGTTTCTCTTAGAGTTGACTTTCGTCGTTATCTTTTACTGCTCATTTGTCTGGGCAGCTTTAACCTCATCTGGTGCTATTTCTCTCTCCAGAGTTGGACATTTTCAATTTCTGAAATCCACACAGGTGTTGAGCGAGCCTAAATGGCGACGGGGTTTCTCCCCTCTTGGCTGAGTCGGCCGCCTGGAGGCTTATTCATGTAGGCTGAGTGATTTCTCGCTGTGTACTTCAATGCTGCAGCCCCTCCTCTGATTCTTACTTGAATTACCACAAGGGTTTTTGTAAATAAGCTCGTTACATCACATAGTGCTCTACGCAGCTGGCTTTTTATTCTGGGATCAACTGCTTTTCAAGATTTCTAATATTTTCTTTTTGTCCTTGCTGTATTTGTATTGTAGAATGCACACGACAAAAAGGTAAATATTTGCAGGAGCTTGAACAACATAAGAGAAGTCTAGCATTGCTTCTTCAGAAGACGTACACATTAAAAAGACAGCCTGAATGTATAAATTCCTGCTTGTGGCACCAAGCCCAGTCTGGTATTTTCACTTTCACAAACAGCCAGGTTGTTTATAATGCATGCATTGTACTGTCATCACACAACGCTTTTGATCACAGAAGATGGATATTCACTTTCACGCATCATTTAACCAGAAGATGACAACTGCAGCAAACAACATCAGATGCAACAAATCCAGATGCAGGGATCCTTGCTCAGCCAGCCAAAAGTGTGAGTAGGAAAAAGAGAATTCAAAATCAGGTTTTTTTATGTTATTCTATTTTTACAATTTAAAGTGAAAGGTCTTTCACAAAGTCACTAACCCTATAAATAGGGATGTAAAATATATTAGATACGTATTGATAGATTGATCGGGCAGTGGGAGTAACAGCAGGATCAGCTAAGGTTTTAAAAAATAGATACGTATCGAAAATTGATCAAGCAACTGCAGAATGGTTTGAAATCGGTTAAAAAGTAGAACATTTCTGCAGTTTCTTTTTGTTTTTGTTCAATCGTCTTTGTCGTTTCATGTACTTGCGATGCAAACAAAAAGACAAATCAATACCTGAATGCATTTATCTGTCAAATGTCATGCATCATTATCTAGAGCTTTAAATGCCATATGAATAAGAAATATCTACATTTTAGCGTTTTTAGTAAATTAACTGAACTGTATCATATTGCCAACGAAGTGAGTTGAAGCCTTTATGAATCGATTCGTGAACATTTATCGAGATACGTATCGAACCATGTGGGAGTTAAAGATGCACACCCCTACTACAAACCCAAATTATTTAACAGAAATAAAATGTTTTGACCAAACCTGATGCTTATTAATATTTTTTTAAAGGACGTTTTATATTAATGGAAGGATTAGATTGGAAAGAGTCATTACAAGATGGTTGAAGTGATTTATTTCATTCTTTTACATAAATAACTATGACAAATCTGTTGCCAATTACTAAATATCATAAAAAATGGTTTTCAAACATTTATTTATGAAGATTTCTGCTGGAGTTTCTGTTTGTTTTGATCCCTCTAGTGAAGCTTTTCATTTCCAATGATTTCTTTACTTTAGCATCTGTAGTGTTTCAAGTTCACATTGACTTCTTCTATCTAATGAGAATTGTATTATACAGCAGTAAAGAAGAACACGATTAATAATAGATAATTGTTTGAATGGGTTGTAGTCAAGGTAAGAGCTTTTTCAATGCAGATGAGATTCTCTGGCATGATCCAGTTTCTTCACACTGAACAAGAATATGGCAGAAAATATCAGTTTAATTCGGTCAAGAACGGAAAGCTTTGATGGGAAATTGAAAGTTTTTAATACTCATCATCATATTTGTATTTATTCTAATTGACTTCAGTTTTATTAGAAACATTACAATAAAATGTACTCATTAAGAATTTGAAATATATTTATTTTAGCTGCCTGTACAATGTGAGAGAGATAAAGAAACTTGTATCTTAGCTGTACGTTAAGCTTTGGTAATCTCGTCTGCATAGATCATCATCTACCTTCAGTATCCTTTTAGCAGATTTTCTGCCACGATGATTGCTGACAAAAAATCTTCTGACATTTGAAATAGTTGGAAAAAAAGTATTTTACAATGCTATGATCCCATTTATGCCAAAATGCCACAGCATGGCGACCTGATGCAACATTTTCAGCAAATTTGGCAGGTGGCAATTTATGTAATACTTTGGAGGCGGCGGTCACATTTTCCCACGCCGTACATTTTGATTTATTTTTATATCGTATTTACCTGTTTCTTTTAGTTTGTTTTCTGTTTTGTATTCCCTTTTTATTTAATTTCGATAACTTTTTATTTTAATAAACTATTTTCCATTTATTTAAAAGTATTGTCCTAATTCTGTTTTTATAATTATTTTATTAAGTAATTTATTAAAGGGAAAAACCATTCACAGCAGTTAAAAACAACTGAAATTTTGAGGTTCATATCACATCCACCATATTTATACAAATATATATATATACACACCGAGTACGGGTAAAAAACTTATGAACAAAACGAATAAATGATATTTATGGTGCTGCTCATCTTCTGAACCCATCTTGGAATTACAAAGTTAAACACTAGAAATCAGACTGAGAGCTTCAACCACCTTTGAAACAACATCCGAATTGCAGAAGATTTGAGGATTAACAAACACCTGCGACTTTGAAATTAAACATGGGCTGAGGAGCATGAAATGCAGAAACTGAAACGTTTCCGATATAGATTGTGATGAAAATTGTCTCACGAAAGAACCCCTAAGGAAGGTTCTGTAAGTCACTGCATCACCCAAACGACTTCACTATTGAGGAACTTATTTTCTAACAATGTCTGTACATAATTTAAAGCGAGCATCTGCTGTTGGGAAAGGCAAATCACACATTTCCCTGCCAAAGGGAACTCTGACTGTGTCACAAACACATCAAAGTTTCCTCTTATGCTTTTGGAAAAAAAGCGCACAATATACAAAATCGCGTCTGTGGCTGATAAATTAGCTGCTAAATAACCCTTCATGCTTGATGGTGGTGGTTGGAAAACTCCCTTTAACATAAATGGGACATGAAAGGGCTTTCTAAAACCTTTCAGCATCATTTCTCCAACAAAGTCTACAACAAGAGTGTCCTACTTTCAGTTGCATTGTTGAATAATGAATGCTCCATGACACAGTCCTCGGGCATCAATCCAAAAAAACAAATCTGTTTGCCAAAGCAAATGTAGAATTAATAAAGAATGGCAAAAGAATGATTGCTGATTTAACACATGCATATTTATTTTGGGCAGCAACATCCATCAGCTGCAAATCTTTCCATTATGTCTTTTGAGCTGGCTCCAGAAATAATTTAATGAAGAAAAAACAAACAAAACAAAAGCGTATGTTCATGCTGTTGAAAAAGAGAGCAGCTTAAACCTGGAGACAGACATGAATCCATGTATTTCTTATGAATGGAAAAATCCATACAGATTCTTAATGGGCAGTTTATTATAATTTCAATGATGACCAATAAATTATTGACTGTTTATGGCCTCTGATCCCTAAAATGAACATGTGTGACAGAGAAAGATAGGAGACAAATTGAGAGACAGCAAATGAGACTGAGAGACTGCACAATTGCCTAGAGTGAGATGTGGCACAGATGGTGGGGAGACTTGGTAATGGGGGGGCTGCCATGCAGTGTTCTCCAGACACATAACTCAGAGGCACCATTATTACATTGACACAGTCATTGCTTCCCAGACATCTTGATATCTGGCCTGCATTTTCACAGCGTTTGGAAGAAGAAAAAAAAAATCCACGTGTCGAACAAATAAATTGATCTGCTGACAGGGGGAGCATTCTAGTAATGTTCGCAAATTTGTCAACTCCTCCTGAAATGGTCGAGTCAAAGTTTGTGGAGGGATCGCTCACGTATTCGTAGAGCACATCATGTGAAACATATACTGTGAAGTTTTACATTTTAAGTAATCGGCTCAAAAAAGGATTACCAGTAAGTAAATAAAATGTATGTAGTTTTTGACATGAAAACTTCATTTTCTATTATGCAAATTGAAAAATGTTTTTGTTTTTTAAACCTCAATAAAACAAAAACATGTATGCGAACACTAAACAAACAAAAGAAAAATTAAAAGAAAAACAAGCTAAAAACTCTGTTTTTTGTGTGTTCAGCTGCAAACCAAAGTATTCCCTCATTCTTTTTTCTGTAGTTAAATCCCTGCTCTAACCTAATCAAAAGCATTGGAATCTGGACATTTCATGTTTTTCCTTTGGTTTGCTCTTGCTGATTGCACAATGTAGTTATTTTTATTTAACATTAGAAAACACTCCACTGTCCCCTTCGTTGTCACGGCAACAAGAGATGTCCTAGGAGACGGTGTCAGTGTCATAACTTTAACAAAAATTTACAATAACTCACCGACTACAATGAAAGTACAAGAAAGGAAAAAAGGAAACCCCCGCCAGACAGTCAAGCACAAAAGCAGCTGCCAGAGTTATTAGGTTTGGATTAGGCCGGATTGGGAATAACGGGACGATTGGAAACTTGTTTTGTACTGAGAAGTGCAAAGGCTGATCATGCATCACCTTTAGGATACTTCAGAGTTTTTGGTTAAAACAGAAAAATACAGATATTTAGAAATACTTGCAGCTGTGACTGCAGCTCACCACTCCCTCAAGAGATGAGTCAACAGCGAAACCAAATTTCACACACTTGTGTGCTTTGACTAATTGGACTTTAAAAATAAGTGAATTTTGCTGCACCTTAATTCTTTCCTCCTGTGAGGACCTCCTGTTTGCTCCTTCCCATTTGTGTAAACGAGCTCTGTTCAGAATTTGTGTATGACTTCACAGAAAAAAAGTGTGTTTTTCCATTGTTTTGACAGAGGTGCAGAAGTGTTTGCTTTTTTCTCCCCTAGTGCGTCCACTTCATAATATCTGTGATTGGTCAGATGTTGGAGGTTTGAGCAGTAAAAACGTGATGAAAACTTTAACAAAAGGGTTTTGTCGTACATCCTTATACGTCTGTGATCTGACTTATTTTGGCCTAACTAACATCAGGTTTAAAGACTGATTTTTTTCTATGTTGTAGCATTTTTGTCATGATGGGGGACATATAAAAATAAAACTCACTTTGTTTTGTTTTAAACCTTTTCATGATTTGTGAAAGTGTGAAAGTTAAATATAAGGTAGCAGATGTTGAGAGATTTAATTTTATGCACCGAAGTTGAATCATTGACCATTGAGATCAAATGTTTTGTCTATAAGAGGGCAGGTTCGGAGGTCAGGGACTTATGTCGTCACTTTAACGTCCCATGGACTATTTCAAAAAGCAAGATATTAGGAATTCAAGTAAAGATTTATTTTTCATACAGAAAAATGTTCATGAAATAAATCCATAATCTTTGAGGGTTATAGGCTGATGACATCTTGTGTGCTTGGACCACATAAACCTAAGAGGTTAGAGGCTAGACCATTGGGATGGAGGAGGGACAACAAACTGGTTAGAATGAAGAAAATACAACATTTTGATTGTGATTGGCTAAGAAAAAGTCAAGTTTGTTAGCCATTGATCAAAGGGGAACTGGTATGACGTAACAACCTGTGAGTGAGAGAAAGTTTGAGAAAGTTATTTAACTGTTTGTTCCTAAAAAATGGGCCAAGGAGTCACAAAATAACTTTTTGATAACTTTTTCTTTTTTTCTTCTGAGTTTAGCTACAAAGCTCAACACCAGGCCCTAAAACAGCATTTGTCACATGTGGTGGAGATGAACATAGAGCACATTTTGATGAAAAGAAGAAGCTCAGAGCTCGATTCTTTCCAAAAAAAGACACTTTTTTTCCTTCACAAGCTACAATTAAACCGACAATGTTGGAAAAAGACAGTGAAGGACACAGCAGACTCAATTATAGAGTGTACAAGTTGCCGACGCAAAAAGTGCGACGGTCAACTTCTGGACACAATAGTGTAGCTATAGATCGCTATGTTCAAGAGTCACTTCAGCTTCTTCTTTTGAGGATCTACAAGGATCTTAGAATAACTGAATGGATCTGTAGGGATTAGAAAATGGGAAACAAAATAAAACTTTGAACTAAAGAGTATCTTGAATTACCAGTTCTAAGACTAGGAAGCAGTTGTTGAGTCCATTTTAAACACTACAGTGTCCACACAATACAGCACTGGCCACAACAGGATGTGCATGTCTAAAAATCTTGACTTCAAATCCTGTTTCCACACAGACCACAAAAACGAAAATACTTTCTGTAGATTTTCTAGACAACTTTAACATGACTGAGTAGAATAATTGCCTCAGAATCACATCCACATCAATGATTTCTGACACAGAAAGGATTTCTGTTTCTGACTGGCTCCAGTGGAAAAAGAAATGACTGATTGTACTTTATTCTCCACAGAAAGTCTGAGTTTAAAAATCTGTCAGCAAAAGAAAGTGTCATCATTTTCATTCTTTTCTGCTCCTGGTACTTCAAACAGCAGAGAGTGGAAAATGAGAAGGAGATGTGCAGTAAAACAGAGAACAAAAAGCTCATCAAAAGCCTCATTGCATATTAGTGCAAAACAATCACTCCTTTTTCGATTCTAGTGCTTTTTATGTTTTGTTTGGATTACCAAAACTGACGGCAAAGACACAATGAGTTTGAAGGAGGGGAAGACGAGCAGCAAATAAAAGACATGGGGCCCTGAAATGAGTCATTACAGACGTGTTCATTGAAGGAGCGCAGCAGCTGAACAAAGCGGTAGCGTGAGGCAACGACAGTAAAAATGTTGCCAACTCTGGCTCAATAGAAAAGTAATAGCAGGTGAGGGGTTGCGAACACACAACAGATCCACACGGAGGTGCAGGAGAGGCTGAGCATCAGACATGATGTTTTAACTGTTGATACAAAAGAGCACTTTAGTTGTTTCTCCAAACTTCCCATCTTTCTGGTAAAGCTTGATCTTAGTCAGATCTGGTCTGGCTTCTCCTGGTGTTTTTTGGCAAAGTCAATTCTGGCCTTTTCTGTTTTTGAGGCTGATCAGTGGTTTACACCTTGTTGTGAACCCTTTTTTCAACTCTCGTGAAGTCTTATCTTTATGGTGGACTTAGAAATAGACACAGCCGCTTCCTCAAGGGTGTTTTTTCACTTCAGTGGATGTTGTGAAGGGATTTTTTTTTATTTTTTTATTTTACCATTGAAAGGATTCTGCCATCATCCACCCTGTTGTCTTCCATGGACGTCTAGTCCTTTTTGAGTTCTCACATGAAGTCTTTTTTTTTTCTCAGTATGCACCAAACTGTTGACTCTACTACTCTTGACAATTCTTCTACATCTCTGATAGATTTCTTCTTTTTTCTCAGCCTCAGGATGGTCTGTTACTTCCATTGAGAGCTCCTTTGACCGCATGTTGTTTGTTCTTAGCAACAACTTCCAAACGCAGACACCACACCTAAAAACAACTCCAGACCTTTTAACTGATAAACTGATGACAGGCTAATGAGGGCCGAGCCCATGCAGCCTTTTTGTTCTTCAGAGTCATTTTTCTAATTACTTTTGGTCCCTTGAAAATGAAGCAGTTAGGAATTCAAAAGTTGTAAATCCTAAACCCTTGCTCCAATTTGGCTGTGAATACTCTTAAATTACATCTGAGACTTTGTGTCAGTATTGATTAAAACATTGTGTCCTGAATATGCTTTTGTACACGACTAAAATAATAACATTTGTGTCACTGTCCAAATATTTCTGGGTCTGACTTTAAGTATCCAGTTTTTTAGACTGAAACCAAAGACCTGATTGTGATCAAACATTTATGTGGTTTTGGCAAGCTAAACGTATTCTGTACAATCAGGATGCAGAACACAATTCAATGTAAAAAAAACCCCAAAACATCCAAAGTTGCACAAAAAAATTCAGTAAAACAGCACGAATGGTGAATTATGACATAGTGGGGGACAATTGTAGTCCCCTTTCAAGTCGTAGGGACGTGGACTTCCAACAAGATCCCCCCCAAAGTGGTTGCCATAGAAACGTTAACGCGCACCAATAACGCTTACCGACGATGCCCATTTCCAACATCACGGCATCCATTTTTTGCGAAAATATGACAGAATCGACTTCATTTGGTTGGACTCAAACTATTTTCTATGGGTCATGTCCCACTCACTCAGCCAATTTTTTATATACAGTCAATGTTCCCAACAATCATTGCTAAACATGCTTTAACTGTTAAGTGTCTTAAACCATCTGTTTTTGACTAATCTTCAAGTGTTTTATCACTTAAATCAGTGGATTAACTCAGCTGCACTAAGATTAGAGGAATCTTTCCATCTGTTAAAAGCTTTATAATTGTTACATTGTATATTAGACATTGAGAAGTTCTTTTTCAAAGAGAGGAAGGTAAGAGAAAGAAAATGTAAATGATGGTGCAGCTGCACTGATTATACTTATTAGTACAAGCGGCTAACACAAAGATGAGCAGAATGTTTTAGACACTTTCATGGCTTGCTAATACCTTGTCATTGACTTTTCTTTAAAAGTGTCAATTGGAACAGTGGGAGGCAAGGTTAGAGAAGCAGAATCTGCATGTGGAGGCCTCCTGTAGGCTGAACACACTCACAAATTCACATACATGCAGATAAGGCACGCCACAGAAGGTCAGGACTGTACTGAGGTCTTGTATGTAATTATCTTTGCAAAACAGATATGGTGCAGTGCAGGATGATAAAAGAAATGTGCTTAATAGAGGACTTCTTACACTTTACAACTGAGAAATGAATTTTGTGTGATCGTTTTATTGTAGGCAGGTGAACTGAACAAACGGCTGTAGATTAAAAAGAAAAAGAAACTTCAATTAATACACGGTGTAGAATTCCAGCTGCTCAACAATTTGGAGCTTTTTTGATGGTATTATTCGTCTCACAATGAGCTTAATTTCTTGATAGCTGAAAGGTCTGTGTTGCAGATTGACCAATTTACCACCTGGATTACATTACAAAGCATCCATGCTTTGCATATAGTTGGGTATTGTTCATTCTAATAAGTACAGTTTTTTACCAGAAAACTGGCATTGTCTTTGACACCCATGTGCAGTAGTGATAATCCAGGTCAGTAGTTGTGATTTCACAGAAAGTTCATGGATGACTCCGGAATCATAACGACATAGCTTGAAAGTGTGGGAAATATAAGATAAATAAAATAAAAAAAGTGTGCAATGTCATATTTGCAAGGCAGAACTTGTGTTCCATGTTAGCACTAAAGTGATGCATGAACACCTGAAGAGGAAGCACGTTGTGACTGAGTATGATAACGCTGAAGAGGGATCATCGTCTAAGTCAGGACTGTAAATCAGGGGTCCCTAAACTACGGCCTCCACATTTGGCCACACAAGAACAAGTTTGGGGACCCCTGGTCTAAGTAAACTAAGCTAAGCTAGCATTAGCACAAACAAAGAGCAAACTTATTACTCATCACTAATGTCAATTAGTGATGACGATTTCATTTATTGGTGCACCGGATCACTGATGATCCATGATCCATATGGATCACTAGCCATGGTTAGGCACACACGTGTAAGATGTCAATTTTATATCCATTACTCCATTAGTCGACTATTAAAAATAATCGTTTGTGGCAGCCCAATAGCGATCGCCACTAAAAGCTTTGAGTGTGTAGTTATTCAATAGCAGAAAGACATTTTAAGGTGTAGATCGATCTAAAATATCAATAGTATTGATACCGACCCCCAGATATCGATATTTTCACTCTTGTTTAAAACTTTTATGTATCAGCAAAAATGACCCAGCTGAGTCACTGCTTCACCACTCGCTAGTCCTGTGAAATCTAGGCAGCAGCAAAGAGAGAGCATGCAGACAGCATGCAGTTTTCACCCTATTTCACTCTTTTTAAATACAGTTATTTTTTAAAGAATACTTTTAACCTGTTTTTATTGTTATATTTAAAAGTTAAGACTTGAATAACAATTTATATTTCTACCATTTGCTTTTTTTTTAATCATTAAACATTTCAATGTATTTTTGCACCAGAGTTACTTTTTTTTTTTTGGGTTTGTTGACTGTTTTGCATTCATTCCTTCACTTTTTATTTAATTTCGAGAAGTTTTTATTTTAATAAACCCTTTTTCATTTGATTTGAAATTTTGTCCTGATTCTGTTTTTATGTTTATCAAGCAATTTAAAAAAGGGAAACCAACAAAAAAATATTTAGGGCAATTACAAACAGTTGACATTTTGAGGTTCATGTCACATCCACCACATTTATGAAAAATATACATATTGGCGATACTGACCACATCAGATCGATACTCAAATGCTCAGTATCGCCCAGACCTACTTTTAAGACAAATGAGGCTTGAATTTCCAAAATGTAATAAAATTGATTTAAATTGATAGTAAGAGACTGAAGATTGATTTACAGAAATTAAATATTAGAGAAGACATAGTGTAATTTACTTCCAGACCGGCACAAATTATTTATTTAACGCAGCCCCCTTGGCCTGGAACATTTTACAAAAAGGTTGGAGACTAATTGAACTCCCATCATTACAGGTTTTCAAGGCCAAGCTCACAGAAAAACAAAAGTCAACAGAATGCTGTAATTGTTTCTTTTAATCACCTTTCTATTATTTTAATCCATCATATTTTATGACTCCACATATTTTAGGTTTATATGTATTGCTAACATGTAACAGCATTTTAAATGTTTTACTGTCTTAATGTTTTATTGTCTTAATGTTTTATTGTCTTTATGTTTTGATGTATTTTTAACTGTGGCTGCCTCTTGGCCAGGACTCCCTTGCAAAAGAGGTTTTAAATCTCAATGGGACTATCCTGGTTAAATAAAGGTCAATAATTTTTCCTCCATAATCAATTTTCAAATGGTTGGCAC
>NC_050518.1:14526957-14589952 GCF_002922805.2 Oryzias melastigma | reverse complement strand
TTGATTTACAGAAATTAAATATTAGAGAAGACACTCTAAACTTGATACTAGTGCATGTCTGCCACCTACAGCAGGAAAGAGACTTGGTTAAAGCAGTTCAAATCTCCCAAACTAGCTCCAGACTTTCTCTATCTTAGTTGTATTCTGGTTAATGAAAGACTTGGTGTAATTTACTTCCTGCCGGGCACAAATGATTCATTTCTCCTCCAAAATCAATTTTCAAATGGTTGGCACTTCTGTGAATCAAAAGTGATGCCATCCATACATCACTACCCAACCCGAGTCTCTGATTGGTCAATGTTCAAAAGGTTAAACTTTCAACTCGTGTCCAATGGCTGTACGTAGAGCCAGAAAGAGGTCATAGAAACGTCTAAGCGTGAATGCACAAGTTATGAAGAGTGAACCCCAAAATGTGCATACATGCCCGTTTACATAGACATTTCTTTAGAAGTGGCCGCGGTCAAGGATGGTAGCTCTACATTAACAAGATGTCACGCTTCATATGTTTCTTTTTATTGTAGCTCTTCACAATACTTGAAAGTATTGTGTGCTTGTGTGTGGAGATGGGGGGGATCACACTTCTGCATCCCTAATTTGGGGGATTTAAGCTCAGACCTCAACGGAAATACAACAAATCCTTGAAAAGCTCACCGATAACAAGCTCAAGGCTGTTAGAAGTTACAGGTGCTGCTGGTCAAAATGAGCCTTGTCATTTCGTCTGAGACTGTGCGGGTCATATTTAATCAGCCTCACTGATTCGGGAGGAACATATCATCATAACAATGAGAGGAAAAGATGCTCCAAGACTTGGCACACGCAGCCAACTCCAGTTCCTTTTAGGCTCACAGGAAGCTGGAGCAATTTCCTCAGGTTAATTCAAGATGGATGTTCTTTTTATACAAATGTTCTGCATGTACTGTTCAACACAATGAAGCCAAAGATGTTTCTCACATTTTTGAGGCACTGCGGTGTCAGGCCCTCATTTCCTCACCAGGTCAGGAAAATAATCATAAAAGACATTTTTTGCAGGCCTGGTTTGATCCTATTCTCATCCCCCCCTCAGGTAAATAGGCCTGCCATGATTGCCAATGAGTCTGGAGGGAGGGGGACAAGGAACATATTGCTCCCATTGCCTAACCCTGCCATGATTAAACATTCATTCGCAAGGCTCTAAAACTTTAATATCTGGCCATGTGCAAGTGAGTTATGTGAACTCAACTCACTGGAGTCGTGCAGGTTTGAGGATTAAACAATTTATTTTTTTCAATATTTGCCTAAATAAATGGTATAGAGTGGTATGTAGCCGTGATCATTAAGCGCAGAGGGAGCGAGAGAGTTTTGTTTGTTTGGCTTTAATTAACCTATTAAAATGGAAATTGGAGACGACCACTGTGCAGGTTGTAAAGGTGTCCTGCCACATTTAATCAAAGAAAACATGGTGTTCGAAAAGAAAACAGGAATATGGTAAACTTTGATCATGGGAAACAAATGATTGCTAATGGAAATAAAGGCAACTTTGGTTCTATGTGAAACAAAATAATTGCCACCATATCATCTTTTTAATATGTCAGCATGGATTTATTAATACAGTTTGCTTAAACTAAAATGAAACAAAATAAAAAAGGAGGTGGTGAGCAATTTTTGAAAATTGGTTCAAAGTACTGACTTCAGGCAGGTGGCAGATGCATGATGGGACATTGAGTGAGGAAGGGAACCGATGCAGTCAGTACTCCGTAGAGGGCTCCCTCTGGTGGTCGGAGGAAGTCATGACTGGTTGAGCTCTGGCAACGTACAGCAAGTCTGTTTTAAATACAATTTCCCCTTGTCTTAAATACAAAATATCCCCTGTTAATTTACTGTCAAAAATACATCACTGGGTCACAGGCATATTTTAAGAAACATTGATTCAACAAAGTGAGCATGTGTATAGAGGCTAATAAATAGTGTAGAACTTTTAAGAATGATGTTGATCCCATATAGGCGATATTATCCCTTTACTCCGTTGCTATATATATATATATATATATATTAACAGCAGTCTCTGGAGGCATTTAATAACTGTCAGGAAACAGTAGCTGATTGTGTAAACAATGTAGTGGATTTTTTAAGACCCAGAAGTGGTGGAAAATAGTCCAAAAAAGAGAATTTATTAGGTGTAAAAAGGTCTGTGTTAATCGAAAAAGAGATGATATAAGTGAACGATGACACAAATTAACGAAAAACAAAGTATGCTAACTCTGAGCTAAAATTGGTGTAGTTGTTTTAATTCTCTTGTGTGTTGTTCATAAGCCACACTCTCCTGTTGATGACGTCACTGCTGTGACATGAAGGTTGGTGATGATATTATGTATCACTGATCTACATTTACATAACATTTATAAAATAATAATGCTGAGAAATAAAAATATGTAAACTGCAAGATAGACTTTTCAAACAAAAAAAAGTATTCATGTATATATATATATATATATAAAATTCGCCGCGTATTCGCGTTTCTATGATCATGGTTTCATGTATTTGCGAATATTTTTTCAATCAAGTGACTCTTACGGTTCGTCAAAAATAACTAAGACAACTCAAGACGCTTGTATGAAATTGTGCTCCCCAACTGGATCATTGTATGTTACACCACCCTCCTGCATTGCTTTGCATTGAGAAATGGCATCAGCCGACTTAGAAGCAGCCAGAGCAGGTGTTTATTATGGATGAAACCAGATTTGTTCTGGTAGATGAAGGACGAGGCTCGCTTCCTGGTTTTAGGGCACAGAAAGATAGAGTTCTCCTCTGTCTCATAAAGTGTTGTCTTTTGTTCTAAATAAAAAAAAAAACTCTTTATGTTTAGCAATGCTCCAACGTTCTTTAATAAATATTTTACAAAACATGATCAGAAGTGGGTTTTTTTTGAAGAGTATGGATTGGTAAGGGACATTCTTTGGCCACGTGGGGGATGGGTCCACCATATTTGCGTAATCGGCGTATTTGCGGATATCTCTTGTCCCTAACCCCAGCGAATATATATATATATATATATATATATATATATATATATATATATATATATATATATATTCAGTGTGCACAACTTTGTCCACAGGCATACGTTTCTTTTTGACAGTCATCTTACTCCATACAAAAAGACTTTTTTAGGATTAGGTAAATAAATAAATAAATATATATACTTTATTTACTTACACAAATTTCAACATTGGTTTGTTTGAGCTTGTATAAAATATATAGATGAAAAACCAATTACAGAAAAATGTTAGACGGTGGCCTTTAAGGTGTCTTCACTAAATTTATAAAACAGAACAGAATTTATATATTTATACATTTTTTACACGTCTGAGTCCAAAAAAGAAGGATTTCTTTGGGCCTACTACAGTCTCTCTTTCTGCCCCATTCTTTCCAGTGAAATGTTGACACTGCTGCACAAACACCTCTAAATAATGAAAATGTGCTCTCAGGGTCAAGTGCCTCCTCAGCTCAACCTGTTTCCTACCAAACAGTCAATACAATGTTCCAGGAGTGAGTGGGGGAATGGAAGAAAAAAAAACTCCTTTTTTGTCCCTGAGGTTTTAATGCAGCTGTCTCAGCAGTCAAGTGGCCAAGCAGGGGAAACAGTAGATCTGTCAGACTCCTCAGGTTCTTACCCTTGGAGGCGTCCAATTCATCTTCCCCTTCCAATCTTTACTGCATGTTTTAGCTTTTACCAGCACAACATCCCTATATTTCTCATTCTTTACTTCTGTCTGCCTTATCCAATTAACTATTCTATAGATCAATCTTTTCAATTTAAACATGTCAAACTCCTGTAATAACCTTCATAATAACATAAATACATCTATGTTTATAGCCATTTCATGGTTCGTGCTAAAATTCTAAAATTTAATTGCACAAAATTCGTAGAACTGGTGATTTAAGACACGATACAGTAAAATCTGGCTAAAGTTTACTATGCCAAAAATATAGTTATTTGGTTTATATGGTGATTATATATCGTTATGAATTGCCTGATATGAGAAAAAACTATATGGAGAAATAATAACTCAGCCCTCTTAAGCTCCAGTCCTTTTTGTGAAGAAGTCTCTGACTCAAGAGAATCGTTACATGGTGGGGTTGCCCAAATGCCCAAGCAAATGTTTCAGATTTTAAAAACACTTTATGAAAGTATTAGATTTCACCAGGAGTGTCCAAATCCAGGCCTCGAGGGCCGGTGTCTTACATGTTTTCCTAACCACCTGTCATTGAAGTTCCTTATTGGCCAAACAAACCTGATGCAAATAATTTGCAGCTGATATGGCAGTTTCTGGAAAACCAGAAGGAGGCCGGCCCTCATTGCCTGGCTCTGGACACCCCTGGATTACACTATTTACAATTTACAAGTTATACAGTGTTTCACTATATTTGATAGTAATTTAGATCCCAGAACTGTCAACATTCTGATAAGAGACATTTTACTTTTGCATATCAACAGCGTCCAAGCCAGCATTGCATCTTCTGGGTGATTTATCGAATGACTCTTACCTAGCGTCTTCTATACGGTATAATAAGCATTGCAGTCTCAGTCACCACAAAGCGATCTCTGAGGAGTCTGCATTGTCATGCAGAACTGCTATAGGAAACTGAATTTACCACACTCCATTAAAACATCAACCCTAAAGAGCAGGATGCAGCAGGGAACTGGAATTACTTCTTCCCTGCTGCCTGTGGCTCACCACATGGGCTTGAACATGCATCCATTAGGGTCTCTCAAAAGAAAGGTATCTCAGCATCTTTGCACCTGGTTTCCCTGGAAACTGTTTTTAAATAAAAATAGAACTGTAAAGATACTTCTTTTTAGCTCCAACACTTAATGGCGGAATATGCAGATTTTCAATTACCATTCTGTATGCATTTTCTGTGCTTTGTAGGTTTAATGTCACTCTTTTCTTGCCAGTTCTTGTCCTGCTGTGAGCATAATTTCTTTGAACACCTACACCGTTTGCCAAAGCTGCTGCACAGCTCCTCTCTTTTTTCAAAGAATAGGAGCCCAAACTGATTGAGAAACAAAAGTTTTGATGCAAAAAGTTAGCAAAGCTTGGATTAGGTTAAAATATGGAAAACTCACCTGTTTGCTTAGAACAGGTGAGTTAATTTTGAGTTATAAAAACTCCATAAAAAAGATAAAACATGTAGAAAAGCATAAAATAATTGAGATATTTATTATAGCGTCTGGACGGTTCAATTGGCTGCATACAGGACTTGTGCGTGGGAAATCTGGGTTCGCTTTCCAGGGGGGTACAATGATTTTATTCCAGTGTGGATCTCAAGGCAAGATCACTCACGCTACTGCCTAACTGCAGCCATGAAGGAGCCAAAGTCTGGGACCCCCCTTTACCAGTCCCCACTGCAGATAAAATACCAACACATTCTCACTCCCAACTCATCACATACTGACCTTTGGTTAAAGACCCCTACGTGTCGAAAATTGAAGTTTTGGATGTCCCTAACTTGTTGTTTTTTGACATGTTGGCTGTTTCCATTACATCATGGGTCACAGCCTCTGGGCCACGAACTGGAATGGTTCACCGGTACTCTAACCAAGTACCAGTACCCTAACCTGGAATTGGTTTGGGTCCGGTACCATGTCCGGGCCCGGTTCATGTCCAGTACCGCATCTGGTACTGGGTCAGGTCAGGCACAGCATCCTGCACAGAGTCCGTTATTGCATCCGGTGCCAGGTTAGGGTACCGGCACGGGGTTAGGGTACCGGTACTGGCGGCGTCCTGAGAACCAGTCTCCATGTCTGGTCCCGCAGGTTGCGGACCCTTGAATTTACAAACAGCAAAGCACTTCAAAAGATGATGAGCTGGGGGCACTCTAAACATCAAGAAGGGACGCTAAGGGGTCCTCAACAAAACGCAATATGCGACGAGTTGGGAATGAGAATGTGTTGAAAATACAGGATTGTGTCAAGAATAACATCAGGCGTAAAAATCTCTGCAAACTAAGATGGGATGTCCTCAAAGGTCAACATATACAGTTGTGGTTCCCAACCTTTTTCAGCCAACAAACCAAAACCGGTCAGTGGCCTGAAAAAGTTTTGGGTACCACTGATATACAGTATATTTAACATTTTAAATCCTTTTATGATTTTATTTATTTATTTTTATTACATTCTATTATTTTATTCATTTTCAAAGCAGCAAGTAATATCAATTAATCCTGGCCCATCTAAGGACAAGGTGACCTGAAAAAAGATGATTCTGCTTATGAAAAAGCTTTCCCATTTTAGAAAGAAAGTCTCTTTTTTATTGTTTAAGCCTTCTGTTTGGAAAAAAAACTATTACACGTTTCACAATTTGTTCTTTACTTTTGCTTTTCATTTAGAAAGCCATTGTAGAACAACAAACAGCCAAAATGTGTGCAACATAAGTGCTCAGTGGATGTATTTTGCATTGCGTAGCCAGTTTTTCAGGAACTGTTTTAGTATTGTTAATTTTAAAAATATATATATATTAAGGTGAGGAAATCAGTAGGTTTTGTGTCTTAATTATTAAAAAGTTGTAACTAAAAAACTATGTTAAAATGTTTTTTTTTATTATTATTATTTTGGAAGATGTACCATTTTAGTGCATCACTTTGTGCCTTCTTTGAATGTCCCTGCCACAGTTGGCTGAAGAATGTGGATGCATGGTATAGAGGAAATGTCACCATGATAAATTTAACATTTCCGTTAAGCCCTTGGTGGTGGCGTAGCTGTGTACTTGCATTAATAGCCAGATCTATCAAAAGGGGAGTTTTCAATTGCATTAGAGTTTGTAGAGTAATTGCTTTCAACATGTCCGGTCATGAGTCCAGGCACCTCAATCACAGCTGTTCTATAAATCACACTTAAAAAAAGTTTATGTACAGTTTCCTGTTTCTCTTCTTCGCTGACTGGAATTTTTTCCTGGACAGAACTTGGTTTTCATCTGTTTTCACATTTGTTGCTGAGGGCATCCTTCACACTACTCCTTCATGTGCTGGCGATTACGATATAAAAAAGATGGTCTCTTATATGCTTACTTGGATGACTGCATCAAAAAATGCCACTTTAATTAAATCCATCTGTGTGGCTGTATGCAGAACTAAAAGTTATTATGATCATTTTTTTGAAATGGTCAACAAGCAACACACTGAATGTATGAATTTGTGAGGGGGGTCAAAATCGCTGTACTTTTATCGTTTACTTGCTGCATTCTCAGAATCAAAATGTCCACATGCACATTTCTGTTGCCGGCGGGATGTCTTTAGAAATTGTGAGCGACAGTAACACTTTTTTTTTCTGATAAGAGCTTAAAGCGAATACAGAAACTTTTAGAAGAAAACTAAATTCAGAACCTGTAGGTGAGACTGGACTGGTGCTAAGGCTCACAGTTTAGGCAACATCCAAATAACCAGAGGCATAGCCTTTAGGTGAACAGGGTGTGTATGCATGATGCAAAAACATTTATAAAGTGTAGAAGGCATAAAAATATGGTGTTACATATTTTTCTAATACAGGCTGTGGAGAGAGGTATGTGTCAGGTAAGTTAACTGCAAAAAGTGTGAACTATCTTGAGCACTTTTCTTAGTTCACCACATTCTGATTAACACTGTAATACATTAAAAGCTGCGAGTTGGAATTTGCTTGATATAATATGCAAAACTGCAAGAGCTACATTGAGTACTAATCATAGAACAACTCTTCTTGATTAAATATAGATGTCCCTGGTTTAAAAAATGCATTTGAAACTTCACACTGCGTGATTCTATAGTGGCTGTTTCCATGATTTATGTGTGACTGCTGTACTGGCAGGTGGCACAGCCTTTCAACCATTAAAAGTTATGTGTGAGTGTGGTCTTACCAGATGGTTTCCTGGGTTGATGGTCATGTTCTTTCTTAGTTTTTTTTTTTTTTTGCCAAGTGTCTTTGTTCGGTCATAAGATATTCAGCTATATCAGGTGTTATTTGTAGTGGACTATAAATTTTAGCATGCAAAATTCTGTGTTAGTTGTAAATCTGAATTATTACCACAAATCTTATCATTTTTATTGTTTACGGCACTTCTACAGATTACCTTCTTTACTTTCGACCAAGACCAAGAAACTGCATGTGTTTATCACGTTATACTCCATCCAAAGTTATTAAAATTACTTTTATAGATGCTGTAATCCAGTATAGTTCCATCCATCCTTTTCCAAATCTATATCGTCCCTTTCAGGGTCTCGGGGATGCTGTGGCCTATCCCAGCCACTGTTAGGCAAAGCTGGGGAACGCCCTGGAAGGATTCCAGGTTTATCGCAGGACTGCACAGAGACACACAACCACAGACACTCACATTCCCACTTTAGGGAAAATTTAGACACACCAAATGACCTATGATACAAAATTCTGGTCAGTTGGAGGAAGCCAGAGTGCCCAAAGAGAATTCATGCAAATTATCCACAGAAAGGACCCAGCGAGATTAGAACTAGGGCCTTCTCCATGTCACTTCACTGCCATACAATACAGTAGTTTCTCATTATGTCGTGTTAGAAGGGATAGCGAAAGAGGAAGAGTGACAGTGGTGCTATCTCTTCTTAAGGTTTGACATTTATGATGATGCGTTCAAACGCATCATCATAAATGCTCAGTAACGTCAATTGACAAAATGCTACGAACTAAGCATTTCTGAATGTCTTGCTGGTCCATTTTAATTTGACATTCATCCATCTTTCCATGTATTATCTGCAGCTTGTTTAGGGTTTGGGTTGAGAGGGCAGCAGTCTCTGCAAAAATTCCCCCATTGGTTTCAATGTATCTAAGGTAGGAGACAGCTTATGCACTGTCATGTGCTGTAGAGGCCTATTCAGTCTAGTGTGTCAAAGCTCTGCAATAACTAACACCTTAAGGTCCCTAGGTAGCATTCTTGCCAAATATGCAAACCTCAACCAGCTCCACTTGTTTGTAGTTCCTTCGGAATGGCTAAACTTTTAACCCCATCTGTAAGGGAGACCTGTTTCCAGGTCTTGTGTACATGATCTTATCTATTTGTTCAGAACCACTCTCATGACCATCTATTCAAGATTATTTCCATCTTGAAGATCCTGATTTTAATTCCAATCACTTCATGCTCACCTGTAAACCAACAAAGCCATCACTTCAGGACAAGGACAAGCCCCCATAAATTGGGGGCTTGTCCGGGAATACATCATCTGGAAAAGCAGACTCACAAATCCAAAACTCTGAAAGTAAAACTCTCCCCCCAATATTAAGTCAACTCAGCAACTGTCAACATTTTATGATCTTGTTTCAGAAAGTGTGTTTCACTAGCATTAATTCTTTATATTACTATATGTTTCATTATAATTTCATGTTTTCTTTAACCCTCTTATGAATGCTGCTGAACGAGACAATAGCCACCAAGCCTTTGAATCCCACAGGACCTTCATTATGATTGACTATATTATGTAAAGCCCTTAAAATGCATAATTATGCTTTCTGCCTGGCTCTATTTTAGCTCCTAAGAGCTCCAGTCTTCTGACTGATGGTCCTTGGGGACTCTTCACTCTGTGTTTGAAATGCTTTTTTTTTTTTTTCTCATATCCTCCTCTCACTTGACAGAGTATGAAACGCAAATAGTTTCTTTTTGGAATGAGCAAGAATCTTTGTCAATGAAAGGAAGTTTGGCTGCCACAGCAAATTCAAGTCAAAGATGATTTTGCTTCCGATTTCAAATGCAAATTGCCATTAGGGATTAGTTTTAAATTTGAAGAATTTGTTTCAAGATGCTTTCATTTCTTCCTGTCTTAAAATAAAATGATTATGCAGAGAGCTGACAATCAAATGCAAGTGTAATTAAAAGAAAAGGGATGGGGAAAATAATTTGTTTTTCTTATTTTTATTTTTTCAATAACATTTTAGGAAATTGAAGCTATCATTATGCTGTTCTTATTTGAGTCATGGGTGACGACAGCATAATGGAAGCTGAACAGAGGCAGTTTGATTATGCGTGCATTACACTAGCTCATCTGAGAGATTTATTTTAATATCTCTTTGCATTTCCATTAACCTAGACTGTTTGTTTAATTCAGTTTGGATGCAAAATGGGTTAAGACTTTGTATCTGTGTGTGTGAGTATGTTCATGTATTTATATACTTATGAGGACCATTGCTTGATAGCCTACTAACATTTCGAGGACATCTGCAGTTTTGAGGACATTGGTGCACATTATAAAAGTCACTTGTGTGTGCAGTTTTGTGTGTGGGTGGTTCAAAGAATTTGTGACAAATGTAAAAAAAACAATCAGAGTTGCATTTGTAAGTAGAATTGTATACTTTCTTTTTGTGGCGTATGTGTCTAGGATGCATTTGTCCCTGTCGCTAAAAATTACCATAAACAGATTAAAACAAATCAGTAATTGTTTTGGCTCTAGATTTACAGCGTACACGCTTGCACAACACTGCTTTCTCTATAGCCTTTTTATGATGAAGCTCACTCTATAGAGACTAATCAAAATCAGGTCAAGCCCAGGTTACACTCAAACAGAGCTAAAAAGAAAGAAATGCGTTATTTGTTTAAGATGAAGTGGAGGAACAGGGTGTGAAGTTTATTTGCCCATCGTTGAGCTTGGAATCATTTTCTCAGTATCCTGTTCGTCCAAATAAGTCCTCCTGTGGGTGAAATTCTCTGCTGGGCTCTTCTACGTTACTGGCGCCAGAGCAGATGGCTGACTGCTGACATGCAAGGAAGCCTGGCAAATGCATGCACTGTACTGCAGTGTTACTGGCAACAGGGGAAAAGGGCTGATTCGGTTTAAAGTGAATTAGCTGTATATTTTGTAGTTGCTAATTGCAGCTCTGTTAGCCAACTCCTAAGGTGTTAAGGAGTTGAAATTTGACCAAAGAAAACAGGGGGGAAATATTTTTGAATAATGTTGCAGTGGGTGTTGTGACAGTGAATTGTGGATCTTGAAGGAAATAAAAAAAATAGATTCCAGCAATTTATGAAATTAATGAGAATATAGAACACACCAGCTAGGTAAAATATTGATGTTGAATAGATTGAAAGGAGAAATAAACGTATTTAAAGAATGTAAATGTTGAACCAAAGCAATGAATTATTATGGTTTGCTTTTATTTTAACATGTTTATAGTGCCTTAAAAACCTTGTAGTGCCTCACAAATTACTTTGCAGTACTTGGATTTGCAAACTCATCCAGGAGGGTTTGGTTATCCAGTCCATAAGTGTTTCGGGCATGTCCCACTGGAAAGACAAAGGACATGCTGGAGAGACAGGGATCCCCACAAAGAAGCTTGAGGAAGTGGTCTGGGACATGAATATCTGGGCATCTGTGGGTGGCCGCGGTGCAGAGGATCGCAACTTCAGTCCTGTGTTGCATGCCCGTGTGTCGAAGTGTCCTTGGGGGTGACAGGTTGGTGCCATGTATGGCAGTGTGTGAATGTGTGTGTGCATGGATGAATGAGACCGTGACTGTAAAGCTCTTTGGGCCTTATTCAGGGTTGAAAACGGCTATATAGGTATGCACCATTTATCTCTTCTGCTTAGACTGCTGTCCCTGTGACCCAATCCCTGATGAGAGCAAGATGGATGGATGAGTTGTTTGAAACTGTTTATAGACTCAAGCAATTTATGTTTTCAAAATGTTGTGTGCCTTTAAAATAGCTATAATTCACACAAAGTTCTGGAGTTATAGTAAACTAAATATCTGCGGACCTTTCTGACCTCTTCGTGTGTGTTTCTCATGTCAACTGGAAGGTATAGAAGAAAGAATTGCTATATCTGTCTGTTTTTGTCTTGTCTTTATTTGTGCTGTAAGATCATGAAATCATTGGTCAGTCCATTCTCACTATTCTAACTTGATCCTGGTCTTGACTTTTGTTCATGAGTGCAATATGAAAGCAGACAAATGCTAGTAAATGTATGACATTCAGTAGACTTTTCCAGTTTGTCGCTTAGCTTCAACATTTATCAACGCAAGTTCTTTTTCTTGCTGTCTGGTAAGTGTTTTTTGTAATGTCGGTGCCGAGTTAAAAGTCATGATTAAAGAAAGTCAAGAGATGACTTTGCTTGTGAACTAGCACAGTATAATTACACTGATTGGAAACAGACCCATTTCTTCTCTCATCACTGACATTAAATGGAGGGTAAAATACAGCTGTTCAATGTTAGAAAAAGTCATTCCGTTTGTTCACTTTTCCTCTTGTAAAAGGCTCTGTGTCTGTCTTAGCTCAGCAAGTCTTATCTGGTAATTAAAGTCCTGAATGGAGGTTTAATGACCCTCACATCAACCTTTCTTAAAGGAAGCAGGATTAAAGATGGTATCAGGATATGTAATAATACAGGAGGTGCTGGGTAGCAGGAGTGAAAATCCTGAGCATCAGTGTCATCATTCTGCTGATCTGGCATGAGTCCCGCTCATGCATTGTGAGAGGCCCTTAAGGCAAGCAAAGCTTCTTGACAACTCCTGACTTTTTGTATCTGGTTTTTACCTCAGACAAAGAACAATTCTAAATAAAGTAAATGGGCTCTGACCTTGGATGAACACGTTCCACATTAAACTTGAGTTGAGTTTGTTACGCTCAAGTGCAAGAGAACCCGTCTTTTCAGCCCCCAAAGTTCATTAAAACAGAAGCAGAACTGTGAAAGGAATAATTTCAAACAAACATAAAATGTGGATTCATCAGTTACATATGTTGTGACCTTTTTAGTAATGTGTTATCAATTAGTGTAGTTCATTTGTAAAGATCTCTTCCAACATTTCTTCATGCAATTAAATAAATAAATATTATAAAAAAATGCAAATCACTTTTGGACGATCAAGACTCTTGGGCCGAATCCAAATTCTTCCCTTACCCTTACAGATTCTCCTGAAGTTATGGAAAAATCAGAGCTAAGAGCAAATTCCTTTTATATTCACTATATTGTGCGCTCGCCATTTTCTAGTGCTGTCGAATTTACTATTCCAAAATTGAGTGCACTAGAGATTTCCCAGAGGTCTTTGCGAAAAACTAGCGTGCATCAATGCTCACTACATTAGCGAATATAGACCACAATGCATTGTGGTAAAACTGTTATTTCATAGAAAATAAAACATGTTTAAATGTAATTTTTTAATAAACCATCCACATTTTCATCATCAGAACACAGTGGAGTCACAAATAGGTATCGTAAAATGTTTGTATTGATTATGTTTTCACTTCCTGAAAGGGGGGATGTCAAATCTGATGTTTAGTAAAACGAAAGAAAAGTAGTGCCCATAGTGTCTGAATTTCTTTTAAAAACTAGGACACTAAAAAGTCCTGTACTATATAGTTTTTAAGTAATTAGGGATTAGGGTAGGAATTCCGACATAGCCAGTTTCTTCTGATTCTGATGTAACCACCACTTGATGACATCATCAATAGTAGCCAGTCATCTACGTTAGCGCATAGCTGCCAGTGCTCGGAAAATACATGACATCATAAGGTTTATAACTTAAAAAATGAAATTTTACAACAAAAACTCATTGCTTACATTTAGATGTAAACTTCTGTGCTTCAGAGCACACCCACATGGAGAAGTGTTTCCCCTCCGCGGCACAGCACGACACGGAACACTGTCACAACAGAGAGAGACAGAACTCTCCGCCACTTAGGTTTACCCTTCAAAATACTATTTTGGAAACCCCTACCCCTCCAAATACCCCTACAATTGGAGGGGTAAGGGAAGAATTCAGATTCTGCCTTGGACTTCTTTCATTTTGAAAGAGGAAGTGCCCAATGACTGGATAGTTACACTAAAACAAGCCAGACTTAGAAAATCACTCTAGAAATTCAGGACTGTCCTTTTTATCTATTCATATTTTTTTACTTGAGCCATGAACAGATTTCTACAAAAGCTTTCCAAAAGCTACTGGTACCAAGACACTTTGACCATGTGACCACTTTGAGACTCTCTGACTAATAACTCTTGTCGCTCTGGACATGTATCACAGCAGCACTGAGGCAGTCAGGCGGAAACACTGCTTTCCATAGGTGTAGATTCTCTTTTACTACACTGCAGCACCTAAATTAAGTCAATTTACATAAACAGGATCAAGCAGACAGTAGGCCTTTGTGGATGAAAGAGAAAGAATGGGATTAATGCAGTTAAAATGAAGATGAAACACCACATGCAGACTTAGCATGTTACCTTCAGGAAAACTCCGGATCTCATGAGTCCTGCTGAGTAGACAAAGCTACAGTAATGTGCCTAGTGAGACTTGCAGAGGTGGCAAAACGGCTCCATGTATGATGTGCACAGCTACCACATGCAGTGTCTGGGCCTTTACTGAGGCTTTTTTTGGCTGCACTTCACACATTCAACACTGTACAACACTACTGATTAAAAGGACACGTTAAATAGTGATTAAGAGCAATATGTCTGTCTTTGTAGTACAGCTTGTACTTTTGGCGTGAATTGTAGAATTATTCAAAACATACACATACAAAATCAAAAGGCATTTTAGATGGTTTCACCTGTGGAGGCATTGTGAATTGGACTCAGCAGCCATAACACCTCGGCATTAAGTTAGTGGAGTTTTGCATGTACATTACTACTTTAAAGTCCAATACAATACAATAGTTTTTTATTGATCCCAATGAAAATTGGTTGTGGTAGGCAACACATACAAGATATATTGCTGCCCAATGGTAAAGCAGCAGCCATGAAAATCTAGCAGCGCTAATTGCCCAGAAAAGTCACTTGAGGAGGGCACAGGAATGGTGTCAAAAATCAAGCATCTTTGATCTGTGTCACGGCAGAATTGCATAGATTGAAGTACAAGCAAAAATACATCAGCATAGAAACACATTGATTTAACTTAGACGTGAAGGTCCACACAAACTGACTCCCACACCTCCAGCCTGGCGGCAGCCATATATCGTCACACAGTGCTCTACGGCACAGTTGGGGGGCCAAGAAATAGTCACCAAGATGTTGAATCTAGGGAAAGGTCATGGAGAGGGGAGAAATGAAGGTTTTCCAGGACATTGGGCTCCACTTATTGTACCTTCAGCAGATTGTTTTGGCTCAGTCTAAAGGAGTGTTCCCTTGGCTTGGGAGTTCCTGATTAGAGAGGATTGTTTAGGCACAGGAACACAGTTTCTGCCTGCCTGCTGAATATCCAAGTGCTGCTTCACTGATCAGGTCAATTTTCAGGGTTTCCTCCAAGTCAAGCTGTGATTCGATCCAAGATGGTTTCCAGCTTCCCAGAACAGGTCCAGAACAGGTCAGAGGGCCGCTTGGTACCAGGCTACAAATGCTAGTCAGGGGTCTCAAACCCATGGGATGTAGACCAGTATTGGACCCGTATTGGGAAGCGGACAGGTACACTAACCCGATATCCAGTTACACTTCATTACCGCGTCTGATATTGTGTCCCAAGAGTTTCCGACTCGTGATTTAATGGGAGCAGATAGCACGTTAAAAAAACAAGTTAGCAACACCCAAAACATTGAAAAATGGCGCGGAGGGGGCCTGAACCATACATCCATATATGACGAGTTGGGAGTGAGAATGTGTGGGCCAGACCAGGCTTTCCTGTATCTGCCTCAGAGCAGTGAGCCAAAGTATTCTTGCAAACCTACAACAGAACAGTTGAAGGAGGAAATGATGCAGCCTTGCTTTAGCAGTGCATTTGAAACAATTGTTCACAAGTTTTTAAATGTGAAATAACATTTTTAGGAACAATCACACGGCAAACAAAATGACTGAAGACAGTATAAATATTTACTGAAATTCTGACTGCTGCAGCAGATTCTACAAGATTGCCTTTCTTGACCATTTTAAATATTTCTCATAAAGTTTGCTGAATTAATGTTTTTAAATATGTCAGACTATATGAGCTCAACTGCATAGCTTGTTAAGAATCAGATACATTTCTTTGCATTATTATTTAAAAAAATACCTTCTGAAAATGGGTTTGTTTTCCCTTTAACCTGAATTTTTTACAGGAAATCTGTCAAGCTTCAGATGTTTTAAATTACTCTGGATATTTGCACACACACTGGGCTCTTGCCAGCATGTCACTGGCAGAAATCCCTTTTAATTCTTTTAAGTCAAAATTGCACTAAATTTGCAAATGAACTCATACTGTTACCAACTAAAATGTTGGATAATAGGTCTCACTAATTCTGTGCTTTCAGAAATGAGGGAAACACCTGTGTGGAGCAAGCAGCAATGCCACTTTGATCATCATAATTCCCACTGTTAACTACTGAGAAAGAAATGAAGAAACCTCATCGTGCTTTTTTCTAGCAATCACCTCCAACCACAACGTTTCAGCGGTCTGGCGTTTGAGAGATTTTTCTTTCTTTTTGTGCAAATGGGTTTAGTTCATGTCATGTCTTTACAATAGCAAAGTGAATGGAGCTGCAGTCTTGAACCATTCTGTCAGGGCTTCTGTCTATGCCAGCTCTCGCTTCCATGTGCATGTCAAGTCTCCAAGTTGCCCACCAGTATCTGGACCAGGATTCTGAGCTGTCCTCAAGCTTACCTGAGGTGATTTTCAATCTGAATGCTTTAGCTTCTTGGATTTGGATTGTAAAATTGTGGACTCTTCAATTATTGTGTTTTGTGAATGTCTTCTGGTCTTAGACTTGTGCTATTTTGGCCGTATTTTTGTCAAGTTAATGGCTAAAATAAATCAAAAACTAGTCGAGCTGCAAAAGGATGAGGGTGTATTTAGAAAGAGACGCCCTGAAGCTGCTCAGCTGTCACCATCTACAGGCTAACTGCTGGTTGGACCGTTTGCCACACGGCCCAAGTTCTCTTCTGTGTCCTCTCTGAAAGAACGAATAGTAAGCACTCCAGCAAAAACATAGCTATGAATCTAAAGAACAGCGTTTAACACCGGAGATGTTACCAGTGACACCAGATAGCACACACTCTTTGACATACATTCACTTTTTGATACTTTACATGATCAATGTGGATCAGCTGATTCTGATGTGGACAAAATCAGCTTTTTAAATCACCCATATGCAACACATTAGTTGACATAAAGTGCATAACCACTTAAAGCTGCTTTTCTCCACGACAGAATCAGCTGATATACGTTGATTGCATAAACACTTCTCTACTGTGAAGTATTGTATATTAATGCAAGGCGGCTTTGCTCCGCTTTAGAATCAACTGGAATAATTGTAGTTGTGTAAATGGTTACAGTAATTGGAAGAATGTCAACACTGGAGCTAAAGTTCTGGTTTTCGTCTGCCCAGAGATTCTTCTTGTTTTGTATGAAAAATTTGTTGTCTCAGTGCTCAATATCTAATAGGTCAATCTGAGGTAAATATCTCAGCGGTAGTTTCTTTGTGTGCGTATCAATAAAATTTCACAATTGGGGGTTTCTTCAAGTTTTACTGGTGATTCAGAAACTGACTGGTTACATTGTTGGGTCTGGAATTATTTGAACACCCTATCTGTTAATATATTTCCTGTTTACTTTAAACATAGAGATCACACAAGCTCTGAGTGAAGGGCCGCAGCATAACTCACACAACATCCAGATATTGCTTATACTTAGGTTGCAGTTTTATAAGAGATTTTCACCTGAGCTACACATAGTGTGAAGTATTGTTTGTGACACACTGCCTGCATTACTGAGCATTTTCATTTGGACCTGATCTTCTGTTTTTGACCCTGCTTCATCTCTGCTGACCCTCCTGCCTGCCCTGACCCTCGCCTGGACTCTGACAACTCTAGTCTCTTCTTGGATGACCCCATGCTCGTGATTGACCTCTGTCTGTCTGACCCAGCTTTAGTTTTGTTGACTTTTTGGTGTGCTTAGTTCCTGTCCAGCTCAAGGGTTAAGATGGCAAATGTGAGAACTAAAACTCATTCTGAAAGCTATGATAATTAGAACAAGAAGACATCAAATCCTGTCTGGTTTATTTGTCTAGGAAAATTTTCAAAATGTTCAGAGGGGGTTGTTCTAACTTTCTTGCAGCACTGTTTAAAGTTAAGGTTTTATTATTTAAATCTGACCAATGGGCTGCACGGTGGTGCAGTGGTAGCGCTCTTGCCTTACAGTAAGAAAACCCTGGTTCAAGTCCCGGCTGGGGGATCTGAAACAGGAACACCAACTGGGGACTTTTCTGTGTGGAGTTTGCATGTTCTCCCCGTGCATGTGTGGGTTTTCTCCAGGGACTCCCACTTTCTCATACCATCCAAAAACATGCTTCATAGGTTAATTGGTTACTCTAAATTGCCCCTAGGTGTGAATGGGTGTGTGATTGAGGCCCTGCAGCAGACTAGCGACCTGTTCAGGGTGAATCCTGCCTTTGCCCATCACTAGCTGGGTTCGGCTCTGGCACCCCCATGGCCCCAAAAGGGACAAGCGGCTCAGAAAATGAATGAATGAAATCTGACAAGTAATTTTTCCGAAGTAATGTGAGTGAAGCTCTTGCTGCCTTCTATAAAAAAAAGGGACATTGAAAGGAGTAAATCCACAAGATGCTTTCAAAGAGAGAAACATTCAGTGCTAATCTAACAGCTTTATTGTACACTGACCATATCACCTTCACCATTTTCCTTCACAACAGATACATCAGAAATTTTCCAACCTAATTTGACAGAGCACTAGCTACATATTATCTACATTAAACTATTTTATTAAACCCATTAAGTGCTGACGCATTAGAGTTAAAATCAAGCTGCAGTAGATCCTATTTATATATATGTCCCAGTTTCAAAGCTCCCTTTTAAATAAACTTATGCATAAACGGTTCGTCTCTAATAGGCGTCATTAGGTGTGTGTGTGTGTGTTTTTTTTTTTTTTTTATGAGTATAAATTAGGAATACTATCTACCAAATGCACACAAAGGCTCTTCTGGTTCATGTTGAGGCTTGTTGTATTGATCTTGTTTTTCTGACAACTATTGCATCTATTTTTTTTTTTTTCACACTGGCCATAACACTAGTGCACCAACCTTCTTTTGCCACTCGCTCCATCTGTTATTTTTTTTCTCTTTTACATTGCAAGACTAGGGGATAATTTACAATGCCTGTGGCTTGATGGTTCCTTGTATCCCTTCCCACTGATCATCAAACAAGCTTCCAGCCGTGGCCTCTGACTGCTGCCTATACCGCCTCCCTATCATCCCTCTCCCACAAAACCCAGAGCAGAGAGGAAGGGAGATCGTATTTATAGAAAGGAAGAGAGGGAGAGCAATCAAAAGGAACCAAAGGAGAGAGTTATCGGTTCGATTGAACGACGTTTCTTTTCTCCAGTAGCACACAGGCGATTTCATTGAAAGGCTGTTGCTGTCTATTGATCGACCCTCAGGGATAGATACCGTGAAGCCAATGATGGGGAGCGAGGTTGAGGGATTCTTGCAATGAGAGAAACACAGATGAACAACAGCATTCAGTTGTGTTACAAAGAATATGACTGGGAAAAATCACAAAGGAAAAAGACCAAAAGTCATGTTCTTTGTGGCAAAAAAAGTATTTTTCTCTGCTGGTCAACCATTTCAGGAGCTACAAGCTGCTTGTAGCTCTGCAACAAAGAAATGGGAACACACACAAGTCAGACAGGTCAACTCAATTCTGACTAGTCAATACAAAATGAAAACAAATATGGCAAAAACGGTAACAGCCCGGTGAAAATACATTTAACTAATAAGATTTTGTTGTTTCCTAATAAACTTTGATTCAGTTCATTTTCATCAATGAAGCTTTGTAATAAATCTTGTATTTTAGTGGAAAATATAGCAAAGAAAGTTGATTTAGAAAAAATGTATGGGACACCATTTACAAAAAACCTTTAGTAATGGTCATTGATGCAACATACTAATTATTTAGAACTCCATTGTATTGGATTCTATTTTGTTAAGATTTTTTAGCAACGTTATCTTATTTTTGTTCTATTCACACTTTTTCTTCATTATTTTTTATAAGGAAAGCAAATTAAAATGGAATACTATTAATGTATCCTTTTGAAAGAAATACAGAAAGCTGAAGAATCAACCACATTTTTTAAATTTACTTTGTAAGGTCTGCATATAACCCAAAAGTGTGGTATTTCTGCTACCATCAAAACTTTGAAATGACCATTAATAAGAACTACCCAAAAATGTTTTTGTGTGTCTGGGTCACGGGTAAAAGTTTGAAACAGTCTGGGTAATGAACACAAGCAATGTCAGAGCATTCATGTCTTCAAAACAATTTACAAAAAAAATTGTTTGGTCACAGGATAGTGGGTGTGGAATTTAAGGACAGTGTATGTAATCTACATGTGAAAGTGTGAGGTTTGGAACAATATTAAGGATGGTGGTGAAACTGAAAATGTTGATTTATTACCATTATTTTTTTCTTTGATAACATGTTGATAGATGAAAATGTGTTGTTAAACCAGCTGGAAAAGTAATAGGGGTTGGCTTAAATAAGCTCGACTTCTCCCCGCTCCTTGACCAACATGCACAAATTTTGTTAGAAATGTTTTCATTCTTTTGTTAATGTTATGCTGCCAAGGTGTTTTTATTGTTGAATTGTTATTGGCATGTTGGAAAAATAAACAGCTTTAATTCTTTTTTTAATTTGATGTAAAATGATGCTGTCTTTGCTCCGTCACAGTAAAATGTATGTGGAAAAAATATGTTTTTTTCATTTGCAGTTCAGTTTTCTACAAAAGTAATTTAATTATGTGATTTATAATCTTGTGGGAGCCATAAATGTAAAGTACACTGAGTACTGTGAACTGCGCAGACAGACCTGGGCTGCAGCACAGATTCAAAGCTTTGTTTTGTCTTGTAGTCTATTTTTTTTTCTTCTATTCTCTTGCTGTACAACGCGGTACTTTTTTTCTCCTTTTTGTAAAACCCTATTCCAGGAATAATCCACATGAGCAGCCGCACAGCTTGCTTCATAAATTCCTGTTGACATGCATCTTGCAAGTTTGAAATGAAGTCAACAGTGAAATAAGTCTGGACATGTAACCAATTAGACACCTTTGCCCAGAAATTCAGATAAGCAAACAACCTCGGAAGACTGTCATGGACACAGCATGAAACGGGTTTTCCACATGACTTTTCAAAAATGAACATTTTTGACACGGAAAACTTAAAGGGAATGCCATTTCTTGAAAAAGCAATAGTAAACTAAATTGGCTGGTATGCTCCTCCTGCTGTGGTGACATATGTTCATTTGCTGTGACCGGCTTTTGCCCTTGGTTGGTGTGTTGCAGCTCAAGAAGTCTTTGTGACATTCAAATAAAGGCCGGATGTCCATGCAAACGTGGCAATTGATCACTGTAAGATGTCCAAGTGTTGCACTTTCATAAACTAAAGACCAGATGTCAAACAAAATTGTAGTACAAAACATAAAAAAAAGACCTATTAAGCTTTATATTCAAGTAAAAGCATCAGCAAGTGGACTAGCTAACTGCAATGACTTGAATATTGTGTACATAAAACATTGCCACGTCTCATGAATCCCAAATGGCATAGCAGTACACAACTTTTAACAGCAATATTATGCCCTTTTTTCCAGCAAACCCAAATAAGCTCCAGTAAAAATCAAAGTAGTTCACTCATCTGCACTGAGAACCATTCTAGGTTCTAATTGTCACATGAATATTTTGTCTTCCATGACAATTACTAAATATGTTTGAAAGATCACATTTTACATAAACAAACATATTCAATATTGATCTAAACCAAAATAGGTCTATTTTTTTATTAAAACACACATTTCACCTTTTTTATTTGGTATAAAATTGTGCCCTGATCGTTTTAATAATAAGAATTAAAAAAAAAACATTCCCAATAGTGCTTTAATTATGATTATGATGTTTTTAACCAAAATCCGACAACCTAAATGTCTTTAAAAGACATTGTTCATGTTGATCTGAAGCCTCTGTTTCCAAAATCTCCTCTGAGGGGGCGTGGCTTTTAGAGGTGTGTCTCGCTAGTACAAATCTTAACCACTCCTACTAAAAAATGTCAAGCAATATCAGTAATGTCCAACCATAAAGATCTAGATATGTCAGGGCTGAATTCAAATATTGGTGGATAGATTTTGGCAGTATCAATATTAATTAATTACCTACAGAGTCAATTGTTTTTAAATTTTACTGCATTCTAAAAAATCTTGGAGTACACACATTGTTTTATGAGAAAAAGTGGAAATCAAAACATCTCAGGAGAGACTGTGATCTATGACATATAGATCTATCCAATCTAGTGGACATCTAGAGATGTCTATTAGATTGGATCCACTATTGGTCCACTATTTTTTTTTGATCACACACTGGTTGTTACATCTTTTACAAATACTTTTGTTGCGTTAAAGAAAAAGTGAAAAGAAGCAATCATTGTATAATACTGTATAGGTCCTATAAGAACACAGGAGGTCTGAGGACTGCAAAGATAAAGGGATACAATGACTAATGATTTATCGAGACTAAAGGACAGAAGAGCAGGACACCTCCAGGCTCATACCTCTCAACCTAACAGTGGGCCTAATGAATCTAGTGAATTGTACCATTTCTTGCCTTGGATCTGTCTGTAGTAAGAACAAACCCAATGGGAGAAGATCCGACCAACAGGGTCAGATCTGGTTTGATGGATGACTCCTTAGAGGCATGAGATGACTGAACCAGTCCTTTGTTCCCTTTATCTTTTTTGCTTTGTTCATCAACAGGTGAATATGACCACATGCACAGTGACAGTGAACATGTATATAGATGGACTGTGACCTTGCCTGAGACCAGACAATTCAATGGCTGTGTTTCAATGAGCACTTTCTCATTTGGAAGGTAGGATGAAAAAAAAAGGGTGGATATGATGATGAAATACATAGATTCTCCCCTGATAGATTGGGGACAGGGCCCCCAATCGTTCTTGATATCATGAGTATGACCTCAGTGGGTACAGAGCACAGATTCATCACTAGCAGTTCTCCCTTCCATTCACTGCTAAGTGAATCAGTGGTCATGATCTATTGTACAGATATACCATAAATAGTAGCTTTCATCCTCGCTGATCTTCAGACATTCTAACCTAAGGATTTGATCAGTTGTTGACCCATTGTAACTACATTATGTGAATGTATTCCAGGCAATTCAATTCAATTCAATTTTATTTATATAGCCCAATATCACAAATTCAATTTGCCTCATTGGGCTTCATGCCTGTAGTTTTTACAGATGCACAGATGGAGTCATAAAATATGCACAATAGGTAAAAACTAAACAGACTATAAAGAACGGTCATCCCTGTCCTTAGACCCTCCCTCGCGGTAAGGAAAAACTCCTAAAAAAACCTGAGTCAGGAAAAAAAGAAGAAACCTTAGGGATTCCCACATGAGGGAGAGATCCCATCCCAGGACGGACAGGCGATACCAGAACGGTTAAAGAAAAGTTAGCTGCTAAAACTGCATATATGAGTAGAGTTCATTCATATAGAGCTGAGGGACGAGTGATGATTAAGTCCATAGTCCAGATGAAGCAGAACTGCAGTCCACGACCAGGAGCAGGAGGACAGACGACCCACCAGGAATCACTCCCACTTAGAGATGCAGGATGGTGTCGGGGCTTCATCCAGATGGGCGGGGCTTCGTCAGGATCACCAGCAAGTCTCCCGGAAACTGCAATCTCTCCCGGTCTCCCACAGGGGAGTCGGAAAGAAGGAAAAACATGTGAATTATACTGCACCACCAACAAAGGCATACAATTAGAAGTAAATAAAAAAGTAGAGGAGAGGAGAAGTAGATGGAAAAGAGGACAGAGCCCCAGTGCACCATACTTTCCCCAGCTTCTAACTTCTAGCAGCCTTCTATGTTATTATGTAGAGAATATACATATTTCATAATTTATATTGCAAGCATATATTGGAGAAGTATGTGATTATAATAATTATTTCCCCAAACTTCAGAACAGTATGGGAGCATTATGTTAATTATTCTATGATTACTGGCTAGTCTGGCAGAACGCCTGTCCAAATAGGAATGTTTTAAGGCTAGTTTTCTTCAATTTGCAACAGTATATTCAAACAACAGGATTTCAATTGAAAATTATTATGTTGCAAAATGCTTAAACAATTGTTAATATAAGTATTTTAAGAAAAGTGGATGTAATGTCAATGCGACAAGGGGAAGGAAGGAAATTATTCAGAAAACCAATCAAACTAGGGTCCTCATATCAAAACAAACACCTGGCTAATTTCCTGGAGAGATGAGGTTACAGCTCAGCAAATCAAAAAAAGAAAAGAAAGGAAAGGAAAACCTTGGTTATTGTAATTGAATGGAATTACAGAAGATCAGCTAAAACAAATTCAAGTTTTTGGAAATATTATGACAAGAGATAAAGAAAATAAATATTCATGAAAAAAGTGGGGATCCTAAGATGTTCCAGGTTCTCCAGTGGACATTTCAAATTTCGGCTGTGGCGCAGAGGTTGTCAAACTCTCATTGGAAGATTGCAGGTTCAGTTCCCACCTTGTCCACCCATGTATTCTTTGGGCGAGACACTGAACCCCACTTTGCCTCTGGTGGTTATAGGTTGATGCCGGTGTTCAGCAGCAGAAAAAATGTGAATGTGTGGATAGAAATGTGACTGTAAAGCACTTTGGGCCTTCTAAGAAGGTAGAAATGTCGCACATACAACTTTTCTACTGTTGCATTTAGCACTTGAGTGACTAAAATGTAACCGAGAGAATCCGGTCGATTTTCACAACCAAAATATTTTTCAGAATAAGAGCGTTCAGATGTAGTCATTTTGCCCCCTTGATGTAATCTTTACAGCTCAAGTGATTTAAACTGTAGCTGAGAGAATCTGTTTTTTTTTTTTTTTTTTAAATCAAAATAAAAGATTTTCAAAATAAAGGATTGTTGAGACTCAAAAGAAAAAAATGAGGATAATTTATTATTTCCTCTATAGCCCAGTAACAACTGATCCACTGACCGGTACTGGTCCGTGGCTCGGTGGTTGGGGACCACTGGCATAAAGAATAAATGAAGACACCTATTTTAACCGATGGACTCTCAAAATTACATGCATGCTTCACACCAGTTTAGACATACATATATGCTTTCTGTGTATGGGATTATGTTTATTTGAACTATTTCTGAACTTTCCCAAACTAGATTACCCATCTTCACACACTTGTAAGATACCCCAGTAGACAAAAAAATATTTTTTAAGAATAAACACTTTGAAGATAACATTGTTAGTCCAGTGTGTTTTGATGCTACTTTCTCCTCTGTTTATTCCACTCCGTCATCCTTATCTGTATGCAGCATACTGGTGTTGTGCATGGCCAGCTCCACTCAGTGTATCTATTCCAGTGCTTTGTGTAGCGTAGCTGTTGCCTGTGTATTATCTCTCAATGGATAACATAGCCTCACTTTGAAATCATATTCCACTGAATCAGAATTCAATTCCAGAATCCTACAAGAAAATCTCATAATACATCTCTCCTGGACTCCACTTGGGCAACTGTCACACTGCTTCTTGACTCATTGCCTCTTTTGTAATTTCTCAATAACGTTTTTTGGCAGAGATATGACGAAACATTTCATTTCAGCAGCTTTGGAGGGGGAAAAAAATCCTTGGGAAAGGTATAATTTTAGATGCATGAAATCCAAGGGTGCTTATATACATTGTTCAGGTTGTTATAAATATGAAACGCTGAGACTGTTGCTTGTTATTATATTATTCATAAAAAAGAAAAATGCCTCAGTGGGATGGCAGAAGCCAGCTTAAGAAAGAAAGCAGTGCAGTGATACCTTTATGCTATGAGCTGTGTTTGAAATGTTTTGAACAGTCATATTTTTCAGATTTGGCTGCAGTTTATACAAAATGAGCTGAATAACAACAAAGAAAATAGATAAACTAACAGAAAACGTGATTATAGTGTAAAGAGAAATTTAATACAAGTAAATCATACTACAAACAGCTGATGAAGCGAGTATATGTCTGACATGAAACTATTATGACAATGTGTATCTATGCAATGGACTTCACTTTCACATGCTATTCATTTATATGATTGTTCTTTAACTTTTCACTGAATCATTAAGGTGTTTCTATGATCAACAACCATTATCTACCACTTTTCTTGGTTCAAGTCAAAGAGGCAGCAGTTCACCCCCCTTATGCTCTTTTTCCAGGCCAACTGACTGAGGTGGGAATAGTTCTGATATATGAAAATGCTGTAGCTCACTGGGCTGACTAGCCTTTCTGCCAAACCACCGGTCATTGGTTCAATCCAAACCGGAAGCTGGTTGACCTTGTGCAAGACATTTAAACCCACATTGATTTAAAATTGTAACAAGAATTATAAGTCAATGTTAAATTCTACTATAATGAACCCAAACTTCTGAGAACCATGAAAAAGTCATACCTAACCAGATAAAAAAGATTACTCAAGGAAAAAGAAATGGAAATGGACAAAACATTTTGTAATTTAGGCTGTACAGTAGAGGAGTGGTCACTTCACGATGAGATGCCCACGTTTTTTCTTTTTTTTTCTTTTTCTGGGCACTCAGGTTCCTCTCGCTGTCCAAAGACATGGATGGATGGTATTTTAAGGAAAGGTTTAACAATAAAATGTGTTAACTTTCACTGTTGCACCAACTCCACCCTTCAATTTTCTTTACTTGCTGTAATTTACATATTCACAGTGTTTCTGGCGTCTAATACAGTTACTTTAAAATAAAGGTACAGTCGGAGAGTAGCCAATCCATCACATGGGTGTACAGTCAACCAAACTCACTCGCTTTCACTTGGGGGTGATAATTTATATAAGCAACTATTCAACCTATGAAATGCGTTTTCGGACTGTGGGAGGAAGCTGGAATGTCTGGAGAAAATCCATGTAAAGATTGTGCAAATGTCATACAGTAAAGACCACCACACCACCATTAACCCCTTTTGCACAAACTCATTTTCCCAAAAATGTTGGGTTGTTCTGAACTTTAACTATTACTGGCATCTACTCCCACCTATTTTAAAGGATTTTCATTCATAAAGATCAAAACAATTTATCTTAGGCACTTAGCTTTTTGAAAGAATGATTTGGGAATTGCAATAAATGTTTGCATTGGAAATGCAGTGGTGCATCTCCGCCGGGGTCTCTTTAACTGCAGACATGGTTTCCCCTTTTAGGAACCGTCACAGTGAATATTCTTGTCAGTTGTGAAGCAATAAAAAGTGAAAGAAATACTGCTTTGAACTTTTTAAAAATGTTTTCTAATATTTCTCTTTATTATGAGGCATTGGTAGACAAAACTTATACCAAACGGAAACATGTTTTTTATAACATTTTAATATTTTATGGAAAAAGAAGTCATTTGCAAAACTTTATTTAGTAATCCTTAACATATATACTAATTCTGTTTTAAAATATTGACTGAAGCAGTTCTGTTTATGTTTCCTGCTTTCCTCCTGCAACAGCATTGTTATGAATGCCACAAACACAAGTGTGCTCTAACATCTTTTAGTTTCAACTAAATCTTCCCCTGTGATCATTGTGTTATGCTGAAAGATGCAGTTTTCCATTAGGATTCATTTTGTCTTTAAAATGTGTTGTTCAGATGTTCATACTCTGTGAATTCATTTTTTGGTGACACTTACTTCAGCTTTCCTCTGCATGTTGGAACACGTGCAATTCTTTTCCCCATATTCTCTCTTAATACTGTTAAGAAATGTATCTGCAGATGATTTGAATTGATAGTGTTACTTTATTTGTAAAACAGCCACAGACGAGAGCAGCAGAAACTAATCAAGTGCTGCACACCTTGGACGTAAGCAAACGCTGAATTTTGCAGTGAGATCGCACCACTCTGACTCAGTCACATGTGATCGGATTCACCGCATCATTAGCAAAGGAGACATAAAACCAGTGTCACGCGTTTTGTTTCACACAAATACTTTTCTGTACAATATACTTTGAGCTTTGCTTTCAGATCTTTCCTCCAAAGTCCTAAAATCATCTTTTGATCTATTTTAAATACGTTCAACGTGGTCTTTTAATTTTAATTATGCTGTTTTTAGCCAAAATCCAAAAGTCTTTCATTTTTTTAGGACATAGTTTCTGCAGAGCAGCAGTATTACAAATTTGCCTCTTGAATCCTGCCACCTTTTCATCATCTTTACAGGCCCTCACAACCTCAACCTAACTTAACTGGTGTAAGAAAAAATGGTGAGCAACATTGGAGTTATCCAGCCGTACAGTTTTAAGCCAGATGCCAGCTCACGGCTAATGACAAAAACATACATTGCTGACTAAATGAACATCTTTATAAACTCAGGCATGAATTTACCAATCTCTTTAATAGAATTTTTTTTTAAGTTACCAGTTTTTTGGTCATTATTTGCTTATTCTTCTTGAAAAAAGTGTACTCCATAACAAGAGCTCCACCTAGTGGCCAAACTGAAACGCCATCCAGGAGAAGCAGAACAATGTTTACAATGTTAATGATCTGAACATTTTTGCTAGAGCTTCTCCTTTAGAGAAACAATCTAACACTGTATTCATAACATATAGTTGATTATTTATGTATTTCTAAACAAATGTGAATAAATGGGTAAACTCAAAATTTAATTTAATTAAATCTAATTGAATTGAGTAAATCGCAAGAATAAAAAAAACGGCGAATCAAATCTATCCAGGCCCTGGGGAATCAAATCAAATTGTTTTTTGGAAATTTTTATTGTTTGCCAGCCCTAGTTAAAACCCCAACTAAAACAGGATTTTCATCAGAGTGGGTATTTAATCAATATAATCACATCAACTTTGTAAAGAAATCCTTTACATGGTTTGATGCTTTATCATTTTGGAAAGCTCTTCTATAGTTGAAACATTTTGTTGGTGTGACGTACCATAAAACCAAAATGATTGCAAAAAAATGATCTTTTCTTTTTTGTTCAACAAATTTGTGCCTTCCTTTTCTCACCATCGTGCCATAACATTTCACAGCTAGCACCTTGGCTTTTCTTTGAATACATTTGACTCACTCATATTTGCTTTAGATGATCATGCTGACTTCTGGGTAATTTATATGTTTTAACTGAAGGCAGCAAATCAAAGGCTGCAGTCTATAAGTTGTTAGGGTCATGTAGGGTCATATAATGAATCTATGCATTATTTATCTATGTGTGTGTGTGTGTGCATATGTTTGAAACTGCTTGAAACTGTTTTGTCACTCGAAAAAAAAAAAGAAAGAGAGAAAAGTTCCTCTGCCTGTGATGTTTTAGCTGAAGTCCTCCTTAAAGGCTCAAAGGATGCGTTCGCCTTTGGGATTATGTATGTACAAAGTGGAGGTAAATAAATAATGAAGAGATGAATGAAAGGCTAAGCAGACAGCTGATGAGGCTGATCATAGGAAAGGGGTGAGACTGGTCGTCTGATGCTGTCAGCAGGGTGTGAGGTTGAGTGGTGATTAAAACTGCTTTCCTCTTACCCGTCAGCGGAAAAAAAACAAACACACACACTCACACACACAAACTTACTGCTATCTCTGCAAACTGACTTACAAATAAACAGCTTAGGCTTCTATGATGTGCAAAACAGATGATTTTTTTTAGTCAACTCAGACAGATCGTTTTGAGTACCTCTACATTTCATATGTTTATGCAAAACGTTTTATTTTTTTATTTTTTATTCCTCCTGGAAAGTATGTAAACTGTTAAACATCAGAGAAAAACATATAAGTTCTTTGAATTTGAATTAATTTATTTATTGTCAATTATGTTAGGATACAATTTTAAAATGACGATACATTTTTGTTGTGAAAATCTTCTTGCGGAGAACCTTTGTCTTTTGCTGCACCCTTAAAGTAAATCCTAGCAGGTACAAAACGATATTACTCAGATGACATGCACTTAGTTCCCTTGTTCTTTAGATCTTGGTTGTCATGGCTACCATTAATGACTGCAACGTAGCAACAATATTTTCAAGGCATTTAACAAGTTTCACAGACTGTGGAAGATCTAAGGAGAAAGAGTTGCAGCAACCTATCCAGAACAAATAGTTCTCACTTTAAAAGCACATTATTAGCCTGTTTGAATAGGTGTGAGTGATTCTTAAAAATAATAAAAATCCATAATTTCCTTGTGTAGTTCCATCATCCTTTTTTTAAAACTTGTTTTATCCTTTTTGGTGTCACGGGGCTGCCAGAGCCTAACCTGGCTACTGCTGGGTAAAGGGCGGTACACCCTGGACAAGTCACCAGTATATTTAGGGTGTCTCCAGCCATACACATTCACACCAACGGACACTTTAGATTCACCAATTAAAATATAAAGCATGAGTTCCCATCTGAAGTTATATTTGTACCACCGTATTGAGAACAAAAGTCATAGTTATGAAGTCAAAATTTACTAAACTCCAAACAAGATGTTCAGCTAAATAATAATAAAAAAACTTTTAAAGTAGTAAATGAAAATTTTAAATGTGTGCTTTCAACATCTTTTCTTTGCTCTCAAAGTACATTTTTGCGTTTGTGATAGAAAAGATGTTCAGATGTGTTGTAGGGAAGTTTTTCTGAGCCATAATTCAAAGAATAATCATTTTTTTCAATTGACAAGCTCAACCCGCTTCGTGAAACGAGTTTGGTTTAACCCACTTTCATGGGTTCAAGTTACCTCCGTTTCTGAATCCGGAAACTCAGAGTTTTCCTTAACTTAGAGTTCACAAACTCAGAGTTTCAACAAAACCTGCTTCTTGAAACAGGCCCCAGCTTTTTCTTTTTTTCTCATACTTTTTCTTTGTTGTTTTTGTGAAAAATAATAAACATTTTTTGGGGGGAGAAGTTTGATCCAGCTGGATTTCGGGTCGGCTCGGCTGGAATCTGCTCTCAGATGGGGGCGTGTCTGTCCATTCTGAACTGCTCACCTCTCACAATGTCAGTAGGCGGGACGTTTGCGGGGAACCGCAGAGTTTCCACAATTTTTAGACAATGCTGGTGTTAATTATTGTGAAAAATTCATGTCGGTCCCCAACCAAAAATAAAATAATGATTTGTTTCCTCATTGGATTTCTAATAGCAGACGACTCCATTTTGCTCCACCCTCCATAGTGGGTCCACTGCTGCTCAGCATTATATCCATCAGATTGACTTTTGTTCTTCGCCTTATTTATTAAAATAAAATATCACTTTTGTCCAAAAACTACAAATAAATGCCATATTATCTCTTTAATTTAATACATTTTTAATCACAGAATGTAAAATAGTTTATTTTAAACAGAGTTTTATTACGCTGATCTCACAGCTGCACGGCAGGACGCCTGAGAGTGTCAATGCATATACTAACAAACTAATTATGCTCCATTAATCGTACGCGTTAACGCGTCAACAGTCACAGCCTTAATATAGTGTATATATATGTATAAAGCACAAAGAGTGGTTCATTTTTAAATTAGTTTTTTGTTTCTAAAGTAGCCTTTGGAAAAACTCTGAGATAAGGAGATTGAGAGAGAAAATCTAGAATGACAGTTGAGAAAATGAAAAAACAAATAAGATGAGGACAAAAAAGTAAGATAATGGCTGAAGTGGGAAAAGTAAAGATGCAGATTGATAGATTAGGATTCAGGAACAAAGACGAGGCAAAAACAGATAAGGGAGACAATCTTCTGAGAGATGACCAAAGTGGAAACAAAGATAAAATAAACTTCTAAAGGGCTGTGTTGGCCCTGTTGCTCCTGTGCTTTTACTTCAAATTCTACTTTTCAAAGAGTTGCTGGTGCAAAGACAAACAATAATAGTTTTCTCTGTTTGATATATGCAAACGAAAATAGTAATTAACTAATCACTAAAGGAGAGAAGGAGATTTTTTTTTTGCTTAACCAGGGTAATAGTTAAACCTAAAGAGACCATACTATCGCCTTTTTGTAATAACAAATGTGTTCATATAGCATAGATTTACACCATCATTTAAATGTTTTTATGATAGTTGAAAATTAATATTATATTAATATTGATATTAATTTGGTTTTGTCTCATCTACCATTCCTGAATTTAACAAAAGCAGTTTGAGACTTTGTCCATCCTATAAGGTCCAGTTCAACCCACATTCATGAAAGTGTAGCTACAGAAACTCAAACCAGGTATCTCCAGTCATATTTCTGATATGAAAAAATAAACTGCATCCACTGCTACCTTGACAAATGTCTTTTGCAACAGCATTTCCATAAATCCACAAATTTTAGCTGCAGGAGCTCAGTTTTGAGCCGGATTGCAGCTCAGATAAGGAAAATGAAGAGGTTAATGGATCTATTTGTCTGCAAGTGGATGCTTCAGAATTGAGGCTGATAATGGACATGGCAGTTTTTGTGTCACAAACTCAAGCTTTTTCAAACAAGTGGTTTTCATCTGCGCCTAATCCAACATAATTTGAATAAAGGAATAATTCCGAAATTAAATTTTTAATCTTATTTTTATATACATGTCGTCCATTATGGAAAAATGCTACAAAAACGTATTAAAAATACCAAAAACTCAACTTTCATTGGAGTGGAGCTTTAAAAGGTAATTTTTAGGCAACCATTTTTTTAACTGCCTGACAAATAAACTTGTCAAAAAAAAATAAACTGCCTCAGCAGTCGATGTAAAGATGGTTATAGATGAGGCTAAAAAAAAATGAGGACGCTGTGAGTTGTACATTCTCGAGTGAGACCAGCTCAGTGGATGAAATACAAAGATGTGTAGAGAAAGAAACTGGAGAGACATGAGACATAAAGGCAGACAGAAACACATTGTTGTTAGGAGCAGCATAAAGAGCATTAATATATTTCTGAATTTGAATAGATGGACAGTGGAGGATCTATCATGACGCTCAGGAGCTGGTTCATGTCCGCACATTCTGTTAATGTGGAGAGTGAGCTTGTTTGAGGCGAGATTTACACAGAAGACGGCTGAAGTGCTAAAATGCTCAGCAGTAACTCTTGAAGGTAAATGCATACAAAATAAATGCAGCAACAAATAAAAAAAAAAGAAGATGACAATGTTTATTTGTGAAGAAGAGTGGGGCAGAATGGTGGCTGTAAGTGCATAAAACACTCTTAGAAAGCAAATTGTCACATTTAAACAAAATAAATATGTTTTTCATATAACTGCTGTAAATTTAATTAAGAAAAACGTATATTTAAAAAGCAAAAACAGATTTTTTTAATTTAAAAAAAAATAGATTTTACAACAGAACTCTAAATTTGACAAAATAAGTTTGCATTGAACCAAGGCAAAATTAAATGGAGGATAATACAAATTTCCTTAAAAAAGTCATTTTTTATTTACACAAATATGTACTTTACAAAAATCATTTATACTAAGCAAAAAGCCAAACTAATTTGATTAACAATTTACTAGAACAGACCTAAAAGTGGTAAAACAAAGCAAAAAAAGGCAAATTGTAAATGTAAAAGTAATGTTTCATATTGTACAAATTGTGACATTATATTATTTGTTTTTGTTGGACTTAAATGAGTGTTTGGTTAAATAAATTTAAAGAGATCTCAGTTTGATGTAAGATTGGTTCATTTTTTTTCTGGGGGTCAAAAGTAACATTTGTTCTTTAAATTGTGAATTTATTTTGAACTTCCAAGCCACCGTAGTATGGCTCATAGGCAGTATGTGGTTAAGCTGCTGTTCAATTGAATGAAGATAATGACCAGCAGCTGGGAAAAGGCCAAGTAACAGTATTTCCTGATTGAAGACATGTAAAGCCAGAAATGTATTTCTGGTCAGAATGAAAATATATGGTGTTGTTTGTAGAGTTAAAAAAATAAAACTTAAAAAAGCAAATCCCAAATCAGTTAAGACTGAGGGGCAGGGCTGAAAAGATAGGCCCAATCTGAACTTTTCTGCTACTACGCTTCTCACTACAACTACATTTAGCCCTCCAAGTGAAGAAAAAAGGGCCTTCAAATTTGGACGTTGTTACCACTCGATGATGTCATCAATAGTTGCCGTTGATTTACGTTAGCGCACAGCGGACAGTGGTCGGAAAAACATAAAGTCGGCTTTATAACTTTAAAATCTCATGATAAAATAAAAAGTTATTACTTACATTTAAATGTAAACTTCTGTGCTTCAGAGGACACCCAGGTGAAGAAATGTGTTTCACCACATTACACTGATTTTTAGATGTGTCCATGGAGAAATGTTGTTGTTGGTCACACGTGTTAACCTAACCCGCCCTCCAGGTCCATGTGGTCAAGTAAAGAGTTCAGCACTGGCCACACATATTTACAAAAGTCAGTCAAGTTAAGAATAGAAGAAAAGTCACTTTCTTTGCTTATCATGTTTTGGTTAATGTACTATATCTTTTCTATTTTTATTTTTATTTATTTTATTTTTTTTTGGCATCATCAAATCTAAACTGTCTAGAAAGAGTTTAGTTTGTCCTGTCTTCCACCCTTTAGCATGATTGTATTTTACTATTATTATGACAAATTGTAGTTTTTTCAATTTTTATTAATCTGACACTTCTTCCTTGAGAAAGTCACTGGAATCTCTGAATTGATATCTCATGAATGTGAATGTATTTTAAGGCCAAAAACTCCTGTTTCCTTCAGTGTAAGAAGTAAAACTTGATAGACAAAAGGGCTGTTCTGCTCATACAACTATTATTATGTGAAAAGTATATCTCACAACTGAATATAAAAAATTTGTACTATTTAATAAACTTGTGCGCCTGTCAAATGACTTTTGCTATATGTATACATATATATCTGTGTGGGGGTGCATATTTATTTATTTATTTTTTTTGGCGTATGGGATTTTTTAAGACTTCTGCGGTTGCAGAGAATAACAGAACAGGAGATACAACTATTACCACAATAAATCTAACTAGAAAGACCATTAAATACGTAAAAAGAGCTTTGAATAAAACTAAATTAGCCAAAAGGGAGCAAAATCCAGAGAATGTGTCAGTCCCTAGTGTGAGTAAATGCAAAGAGTTGTGACAGGAAAGTCATCTGACTTACAGCTGAACCACAAGAAGATTTACTTTAATATCTCTAAAAGGAGCTGCCAAAAGATACATTTACATCGTGGAGGCCAGTTTTGTAACCATGACCAAGCAGTCATTTCAAATTAATTATTAAAATAACATGTTAGAAGTACATGCAATATAAAAAGGCTATTAATTGTAACACCTTCCTTTAGAAAATAAGGTGCTTCGTTAATAAACTTGCACATATGGTAACGCTTCACCTTCAGGGAGACATTCACTATATGTTTTCATTTGAAAGGAATTTATCTCCGGCTTTAATGACATCCCCCCGCGGCTTCACCAAGCTCAACATATGGTCATTGTTCGGCTCCTCACTCCAGTGCAGTGGTTCTGCTTTATCGTAGCTCGTGGTTGCAGGAGCCACCAGAGCACCTGTGAATGTGTGCAGTGTGTAGCAGTGCATATTTGTCTGCCTTTATTTCCAAAGTTCAAGAAAGCTCTTCAGACCTCCCTGGAGAAATCCCCCAGACCTTTTTCATACAAGAGACTGAACTTCCTTTTGCAGCTCCTCTCAGATTCTTTGTCTGAGGTGAGATAGCTATCATCTCTGTGTCCATTCATAGACGGCTTTATATAGTGAAGGGAGTTTTGAATTGAATTTATCCTTTATATCTTTGAGCTTATTCTGGCATAGTAAATTTAATTTTTTTTTCTCTTTTGTGTGATAAAAAAACTCTGTCATATCCACAGACCGGTCTGAAATTTAATAAAAGATGACCCCATCATCTCTGGATTACTGACCTTCCAATAAATCTACTATGATGACTGAGTTTAAAAAAATCCCTTTTTCGCTCTACCTGTTTATGTCTGACTATAAATTAAAGGGTTGAAAATATTAGTTTTTACTCCTTTACTGCAGTGTTTATGTCTCCTTTGCATTTTCATCAATCACAAAAACACATGTACAAAAAAAAAAAAAAAAAAATCCGCTGGAGACGGGAGGATGGAAAGTGTAAAACAGAAAAGCTCCAAGAGAATATGGATGTTGGAGCAGGAGCTTTTTAAAAAGCAGCAGCATGTGATTAGCTGGCCGTGTTTCACTTCATATGGATTGACAGCATACATCTGTGGAGAGGACTGTGTGGCTCAGAGCAAGAGAAAACCAGATGTGAAGATTTCAGCGGATACATGGCTAGCATAGCTAAAACGTCGGGGCAGATGGATCGAAGTGCTAGTCAAACGGATTGTTTATTGCTTTGGGGAGATTTTTGTATGTGCTCATCATTAGAAGCAAATGTATCAGTGAGGCGTGCATTTTATTTCTATCCCCCGAACATGAATTATGTTCAGATTTTTCGCCTTTATCCTAATGCCACATCAAATTCCTAGAACTCGCTGGTATTTTAGATTTTTACAATTTAATTTTATTTAGTAGCTGCTCGGTTGGATGGCACACAGGAACCCAGGGTTTGTTTCCCAGGGGGTTCAATGATCTGAATCCTGTGTAGCCAAGATCATAGATATATATTACTGGATTGGCCCTCACGCAACATACGGCGTGACACACATGCAGCATTACTATCCATTAAGGCTTCCCGAGTGAAAAATGGAGGAGGGCCGAACAAATACGCAAAGAACCTCAAAAGCGGACGCAATGTTTTGCTATCAACTTCAAAAACCTCGACAACAAAATAATCTGATTGAGAGGAATCATCACAGGATAGGAATCGCATTTTAAAAGAGAGAAATCAGGCTGGGAAGTGTGAAGTTTGTGCTAAAGTGGGAGCTAGCAAGTAACTATGATGACCCAAGCTAACAAGTATGCTAGCTTGAGTCATCGTCGATGTCTTTGTTATTTATATAGTTTTATGTTTGATGGCTGATGTTATTCCCACATGTTTACGTGTGACCAGCGCAAAAACGGATAAATATTCACGTTCAAGATACGCATAGTTGCATTGCTAACATGTATTTTAAATGCGTCTGAGGCTAAATGTTACTATCAGTCGCACTTATTTATTTTTTTAAAGAAAGTGACAATTTGCATGTAATTTTCAAAAATACATGCGGCCTGTGTTGAACATTTTTCTTGGTCGCACAAAGCGGAGTTAGCCCAGCTAGAATATGCAGCGTTCACTCTCTGCTCAGTGACGTAAACACTGAAGAGCGTAGGGAAGGAGCTGTCAATGCAAAAATAACAAATGTGTAGTTTCTAAGTTACTTTTTTCATGATGGTAGATTTCTACAAGTTGTTGCTTATCTAATTTTATGTGTTAGAGGGTGTTTTTTTTGTCTTTGTGAAGCACTTTGATGTGTTTTTAATAAGAAAAGGGTTTATTACTTAACTTTGTAAAGTTTACCTGCCATTCATGCCATTGAACTTCGTCAATCTCCAACTTTTCTGGACTCGGATGACAAGCATATACAAGGTCAGTTATATAGATTTTAGCATGTTTAGAATCTGTTAGTTTGACAGCAATGCCTTACCTGTAACAGCACTTTTTACAAATTAATCTTTGTAGATAATAAATATTGAAATATACCGCGAGATCCATATTTTGTGAAAATAAGTTAAGAAATGAGGGAGCTTTCCCAATTTTTGTGGTTGATGCCTGCCTGTTCTCTACTGGATTCAATGAATGGCAGTGGCGCCTGCACTCGCACGTCTCTGTGTATAGCAGCAAATAGGCGACGGCCAATCCAGTAATATATCAATGGGCAACACCCTTCACGCGACTGCCTAACTATGTAGCCTGAGTCAGGAAGGAAAAAAAAATCTTCCAAACCGAAAGTGTGAATCCATAACAGCTGGTTTACTTTAGTACGCCGAGAGGTGAAAATGTTTTTAATGTTTGATTTCTTATATAAAATAACTCAATTGGATGTATCTAAATTTAGTTAATACGACATTACAAATCCACTCATAGCATTATGACATAGGTGGATGTCTACTGTCAAGTAAATATGTTTTCTGCTTGGACTGGCGTGTTCTCCAGAATACGTTATGTCTATCTGGTGTGTACTGAATCTATCACTGCAGAAGGCTGATGCTGTGCAACCCAAAAAACATGTTTTGCTTTAAAACAGTCTATGAGTCATTGCTTCTTTTACTGACGTTGAAGGACAGGTTGTCAAGAAAACTAACAGCAAGGAAGCAAAAGATTTGATTTTTCTGCTTCAGTTGGATGGTCGCCGCCGTAAGTATCATGCTTTACTTCAGCAAAATCTCTACAACACTCCAAACACGACCACTGAAAGAAAACAAAAATCCCCTCAATTAAAAAAAAAGGGGGGTTTTGATTCTCGTGAAAAAAAAAAATTAGAATTGTTCATAGAATCCACATCAATCATTGATGGTGAAGAATTTTTTCTGTTCAGTGGAAATTTTTCTAAATCAATTAAAATTTGATAACACTTCTGTAGAACGGTGGACGAGGAAACGTGGCCGTGAAAACAGCATGCAAAATAAGCTTGAATTTAAACTTTATTTGGGATTCCTTATATTTAAGATGCAGCTGTTGTTACTCATCAGTGATGATACTGACTCCTGGAGAAGCAATTAGACTCTCATCATGACGTTTTACCCTTAAACGTACACCGTCTGCTGTAATTTATATTTATGTAACGTAACAATGTGAAAATATTGTATTTGTTGGTTTGTGTGTGCTGCTGTGTTTGTATGCACTCACAGTTGCTGTCAGTCTTACACATTATTCATCCCCAAAGAGCATCTGGGTTTGTGCAGTCTGCAAGCTTCATACACACATTCTACTACAAGGCTCACCACATTACTGCTGTTTAATCTTCCTCACTGAGGCTTTCCAGTTAAAGATAGAACAAAATTTTAGATTTAAAATGACTTTTAAAGCATTAAATTCTCCAAGGTCCCTGAATACATTTCAGAGTTCCTATGGTCTTAAAGCTCCACTCTTCCATTCTTGCATTGAGACTCTTTGTGGGACTAAAACCTGTTTTAAAACTGGAGGTGACCTGTCCTTCCTCATTTTGGATTGCTGCATTGGACATTTCTGACACTGTAGTCTCTTTCTATAAAAGCAGCTGAACACAGTTTTATTATCTCTATTTTTCAATTTTGTGGGTTTTTGCTTTTACTTTTCAGTGTTTACCATAACTTTAATTTTTCAGATAAAACACACTGTAAAACCCTTTGATTTTGATTTTTTTTTCAGTGAAAGTTGTCAAATAAACAGAAGATATTTAGTGACTCCAAGTCCTGGATTTTAAATCCCAAGACAGGACTTTCACAATAAAATAATAATAATAATAATAAAAAAAAAATACAGAAACTGCAATGGGCACATAATGTCCTGCAATGTAATATAAATCTGAAGACGGCAACTTGAGAATGTCCTATTTACCACTATTATTGTGTACCCCAGCAGAGTTAGGTTTGGGGAGATGTATGTTTTTGTAGCTAGCTTTTGGGGATTCCAGAGCAGTCCCAAAAATAAAGGTCTTAGCCTCAGACCCTGGTGATAATGATGTAAAAAAAACTTTCTATCCCATAAATTTGCACAATTTAAGGCATAGAACGTTTTTATATATTTTTTCTTTAAAAGTAAATTGAATGAAACTTGTAATGAATCAAAAATGTGTCTATTTCTTTAGCAATAAACAAAACCAGAATTATGATTTCTTTTTTTTTACCAGATTAAAAAAAATAAAATAAAAAAAATAAGCCACATTTTGCTTTTATTAACCTTAATCCTCTCAGGGCAGGCGTTACAGATTTGAAAAAGCTAAATGCTAACCACCCATTACTACTCCATGTGATAAATCTCCCCAAATATCACATTTTTTTTCTGTTACTAAAACCCAATTTGGCCCTAAGACAGTAATTATGCTTTTATGTAAATGTTTGGACCCTTGATTTACTTACTTTCAAGTGCAGACTAAATCTACATTCACACTGGACACATGACCGCTTATAGTGGTCCAGTGTGAACACTATAAGCTTATAGGTTTCACACTGGACAAGCAAGGAGGGGCTTCTCCTATTTCTTTTTTTCCTCTACTGTTTACTAGTGCGTGTTTGCCACAGTTAGAGGAAGCTTAGCGTGAAATGTTATAGTGGTCCAAATCCCACAAATCTTGCTGCAGACTATTTCTTTTTTAAATCTCTCTTCTGACATATGAAATATCAAGTGTCACATAATTCCAGCGGGGAACAAACCACATTTATTAAATTCTCATCTCCCATTAATACGTCACTACCAAATTTGAATTCCTGATTGGTAACGATTTAACCTGGTTTAGCTTTTATTTGCGCATTCAATGGATGCACATGTTGTGTGCATCTGTTCAAATACTGCATATATGCGCATTTATGTAGACTTTTCATTGGAGCGATTGCTTGAAAGTGCATTGCTAAATACACTGTGAGCATAGTGACTGTTGGCTGCACTAGGGACGAATACAAATTCATCAAAAAATGTTTGTTTTGTGGTCAATTTAAGAAAGTATTTCTATCTGTAAAAGACAGCCACATAGTATAAAGTATTACAGTTACACATTTTTTAAAAAACATTTCTGAAAAAAGTTTGGGGAGTCTGTATTGTAATTTTAAGAGACAAAAAGTTGTATATTTGTGGAAAACGTTTTTATCCACGATGTTTCAAAAAGGGTCACCTGCACATATTAATTTAAGTTAAAGATGTTTCACCTGTCTTAATTCCATTTAGGAAAAGTTTTCAAAAAGTGTAAATACTGTTTTTCTAATAACAGAATTTGATTAAGTTCTCCAATATTACTGGGGTTTGAATTATGCATAGCTTTGTTTTAAAAACAACATTTTAAAAACGGGCCACTGTTAACATCTCACCTCACACATCTCACATAATGGTTTCTTTCCAAAGATCTCCTAAAATAAGTGACAAATTATAAAAATGTAATTTTGTCAAATCCAAAATTAAAACAAAAAGAAAACAATTAAAATAAGTGATTGTTTAAGAATTACACAGTCTGTTGAGTTCTTCCTCTTTACTTGTAGCTTTATCTACATTCTCGTGTTGTTTGACACCATACTGTACACCATATTGTTTAGTTAGGATGTTGAGATCTCTCGTATGCCGTACATAACAGCAGGTGTTCGTTCATGGTTTGTTTGCATGCTCATGACTTTCTGATGAGTGGGTGCTAATGCAGTCACTCGGCGCACGAAAATTGTTTTTGTGTTCCCCTTCATTGCTTCCAGCTGCTTCACAACAACACAAACCAAACTCAGTGAGCCGTCCACCCCCCGCCCCCCACCCTCACCATCCCTTCTCAGAACACTGGTGCCCTCTGAGCAATAGAACTTGCTATCATTCATTAACAGAGATATCAGGGCAAAAAACAAGTCTGACCCCAATGGGAACTATAGAGAGGCTGAGTGAGGAAGGATGAGGCGCTTGGCTGTAGACTCCTCTTTCCTCAAGAGGCCCTAATTGCCCAGTGTGTACTGGCTCTCTCTCGTTCTGCTGTCTATTCCCACAATTTGCTCTCGGTGAGTAAAGCTATGGAAACATTGGGCATTTGACACATTTTTGAAAGCGTGTTTAGCCCATGGTATTCATAATGCACAAGCAGGAAGGAGCTTCTTCTTTTTTTTCCTGCTGGTTACTGGTGCATGTCTGCCAACGTTATCACGTTGCTAAAATATTAGGTTTTCTCAGAATTAGTCCAGAAAACGTTTATACAAAAATATATACAAAAATTGTAGCACATTGGTAAAAATACTAGCTTAACTAAGAATAATCCTTATAAAACCTCTGTGTATGCCAAATCATCCAAATAAACTACAACGTTTCTAAAATACTAGCTTAATTCAGAATTAGCCTCCCCTCCAAAAAAAAAACCTCAATAAGTGCTAAATTAGCCAACAAAAAGCTAGCACGTTGCTAAAAATACTAACTTAATTCAGAACAAGCCTTAAAAAACTCAGTATATGCCAAATTATTTAAAAATGCTAGAATGTTGCTAAAATACTAGCTTAACTCTGAATTAGCCCAAAAAAACCCCAGTCAATGCTAAAATTGCCAAATAGCTAGCACATTGCTAAAATGTTAGCTTAACTCAGAATTAGCCTTATAAACATCAGTATATGCAAAAATGTTAGCACAATGCTAAAATATTAGCTTAGCTCAGCATAAGCCTTAAGGTCCCCCTCCCATGAAAATCATGTTTTTTTGAGTTTTTAACATGTATGGGCATTTTTCTTATGAAAGAGAACAAAGGTAAATGGTGTGCACTGCTTCCATTCAGGATATGACCCAATTTTTACCCAGACTTTGACCATTTCTCTTACATTCCACCCAGACAAAAGAACAACAGCTTTTAAAGAGGATTAATTAGTTACCTGTGTGACAAAGGTTTGAGTCTTCAGTCCAACACTTGATAATGACAGTTTTACAGAGTGGATTACTGGATAAGAACCTTTTTAGCAGTTATCAACAAGAAAAGACAATGGCTTCAGGTTGAACAATAAGCAGGAATATATATTTATTTCTTACCATTATAGATTCACACAGACACAGAGGTCTAATTTGGTTTAAGTGGTGCACTTCCTCAAGATAATTTACCACATTCTCTTTAGCATATTCAGACTCGCTCAACAGTTTATGTGCCCTGACCTGTCCCATCCAATTAGCCTAATTGGATGAATAATTCCCCTTTGTGTCAAACAGAGCACTTTTTCACCTGCAGGGTCACACTGACGTTAACCCACACTTCGGCATAATGATACACGAAACCACTGAGGAGAATATAAATGTAAAAAGTTTGACACCACACATTCCCTTCTTTTATGTGTAACAGCACAACAGAGAAGTTTCTGTCACATGGTCGTGTCTGGGGAGAGAAAAAGATACTCTCCTGCCTTTTGAACTGTGTGGATGACACAACACTGAATTCTTTTTCCTGTGTTGTATTTTCTAATACACGGGCGGCCAATAACGTGGGTGTGCTTGGCCATGAATTATAGATCTGTTGTTGGCGCAGGGTGTGTGGATATGAACTGTGCATGCCGGGGCCAGATAAGGCCAGATTTATACCTTTAGCTGCCAGGAGGAGACTAAGGAGCCAGCTCACAAATTAAATGTAAATTGAGTTTGAGGGAGCTAATAAAACAGCCGTACCACCCTCGCACAACTCGGTGTCCTCTCAGCATACAGTGCACGCGTGATGGCGAAACATGTTCAGGACTGCCGCGGCCGTTGAAGCAGAAGGCAACTGTTCACCTTGTGTTGCTTTCAAATGCGTGCGTTCCTATTGGAAGATAAGCACTCTGCTTTGTGATTAATAGGACAATTGCTCTATCAAGATTTTAAGTACCAATTTATATGATGAGCCAATCAATGACTCAAAAGCTGTCAAGCTGTTAACGATTTGCTCAGATCATAAATAAATGTGATGGAGGATCGGGTTTACAACACTCTAAAGCCCCAATCCCACAGTGCTTGTCAACCTTTCATTTTAACTGCTTGTCTTCCATGTTGCAATCATTCCTGGTGCAGTAGTCGCTTTGCACATCTGCATATTGCCATATCTGTAATTTTCACAAACTTTACCAGCAATAACAGACCCATCTTCTTGTTTGTGGGTGTGCAGATCATCGAAAAAAAAGACACTTTTGGGCTGGAGCCTGAAAGAAAAAAGCTTTCTTGGAAGCTTCTGGATGACTATATTTTTCATTTGAAGTGAATGAAATTAGAGGCCCTTCTACAAATTAATCGAAGCAGGAGCTGTGTATCATTGCCAAAACAAATAAACAATTTTGGCTTTGTATCCTCCTCATGCATCCTCCATCATTTCCATCTTCTTTACATCCATGGATCTTAGCTCCAACTTTACAATTTTTTTTACCAACGTAATAATTGTTCCTCCTCTGATCATGTCCAAATCTGCTTCCCTGCATTTATCTCCAAAACATATAACACAATCTGTTCCTCTGATGGGTTCAGCCCTGATCCTATCTATCTTCTTCTCTTAAGCATCTCTGGGTTTGCATCTTGTCTCTTTTTCTGAACCAACATGGCTGCCCTCACCAAAGTCAGCCATTTTTGCTCATACTCTTTAGTCACACATTCCACTGACGCTTTCATCCGCCGTTAAAAGCTTCTTGCACATGCCTCTTCAACTCTAAAGACTCGTTTTCAGTGAGGGGTCCTGGTGCAGTTCAGTTTTTATATTGTAAAATGAACCCAATAAACAGTTCTTACCAGTACTTCTTGAAGGCCCCCATCTATTGTAGGTCCTTTGAAAAATAGACCGGGACGTTTGTTGGGGAGCCGCTGTTGCCATCCGCTGATTGGCAGAGAATGATGAGACTAGAAAGCATCAATATAGCCCTAAGCTAGGGTTTCCGTTTTCCTCTTTACGCCGGTATTCTTCTTAGCCGCAATCTTCTTCCAAACTATATTAAACTCCTGTTATACATGGTGTACCAGAAGTAAAGCAAGAAAAAGACGAGCCGCTGACCTCCATTGTTGTTGCTTCTCTAGTCGTCGAACGATAGTGACTCAATGACACATTAGCAGCCTACACCATGTATGTGCCATGAAAACCGCTCAGTGGAAACGAGGCATAACTGAGAAGAAATGCTCGCCAGAATTAACTGGACCATCCCGTACTACTCTTCCCGTACCGGACCGCTCAGTGGAAACAAGGCTTATGTCACATTCCCTGTTCTTCTTGACTCTTGTCACCAAGTCCTCCACTTTGCTCATGTCTGCTCCTTGCAAACTCACTATTTCACTTGAGTCCTTCTCATTAACACATACATGTACGGTTTTGTTGGGGGGTGACCTTTTTTCATCTCCTTTCAAACCTCCAACTATCTTCGTGTTCGTCCACTGCTCTCACTACTGATTACAATGTCATCTGCAAACATCATGGACCACATAGATTCCTGTCTAGCCTTATCTGTCTGTCTCTTACCACTGGAAACAAGAAAGAGCTCAGAACTGATTATTGGTGAAGTCCAACCTCCACCTTGAGCTCCTCTGTCACACCTACAGTATATCTCACCACTGTCTCACAGCTCCCATCCTTGTCCTGCACAACTCCAACATACTTCTGTCACTCCAGACTTCTTCAAACAAAACCACAGCTCCTCTTTTGGTATGCTTTCATAGACTTTCTCTCCTGACCTTCTCTGTGCTTTTCCAGCAGTATCCTCAAAGTCAGTATTACCTCAGTTACTCATCCTTGGCATGAAACCAAACTATTGCTCACAAATGCTCACCTCTGACCTTGGTCTGGCTTACTCTTTCCCATAGCTTCATTGTGACTCATCAGCTTTATTCCTCTGATTTTTTGACAGCTTTGGATACTTCTCCACTGTTCAGCTATCCTCTCACTCTGCAAGATCTTGTTAAATAACCCCTGCAACATCTCCTAAACACTTCCACAGGCATGGTGTCACAAGCCCTTCCACTCTTCATCCTCTTCAATGTCTTCCTCACTTCATTCTCACTGATCTTTGCTATTTCCTGCTCCACAACAGCCACTCTTCCACACTGTGCTTTCTAACGTCTTCCTTCATTCATCAGCTCTTCAAAGTTTTTCCCATTGTATTGTAGAAGTTGTCAACACATTTCCATTCCCATTCTTGATTAGTCTTACTTGTTCCTCATTCTTCCAGAACCATCCGTCCTGCTTTATGTCTAACCTGTCATACAAGTCCTCATACGTCCTTTGTTTGACCTTTGCCACTTCCACGAGGTGAAAACCTTGTGCTCCTTCTCTCTCTTACACCTGTACTATCTTCTGTCCACCTTTTTTTCTTTTTTTAGCAAAGCTTTTTCTTCCAACACGTTTCTGAGCTTATTCCTACTTTCACCAGGTCTCCTTATCCACTTTCCTCATTTCAGATAACACACCAAATGCCTTTCTTCCCATCTCCCTGATCACTTTTGCAGCTCCAAAACGACTTCCTCCTCTTCTTCTTTGACCAACAGTCGTCCAATTTTATCTGACACCCAGTAGGGCAAAGGCACCAGTGGCAGATGTTGTTAAGCTGGATTACAATTGTTTCAGTAAGAAAGTTAAGAAAGTTCTTTTTGTGATTCCCATGATTGATTAGTTTTGGTTTTACTTCAGATCCCCTTTATAACAAAACCCTTTGCATTTATCCAGACTCGGGACGGACACATAAAAGTACTGAAATGGTCACATTTAAATTTACATCCAAAGCCAATTTATTTGGTTGTAAAAACCTGCATTAATAAAACTACTGCTCTAAACTGAACAAAAATTAAATTGTCAAAAAATTAAATTAGAAATTCCTACATTTGGAACAAAACAAGATGTTTACAAATGCAAACACAATGAGTTTAATCTTTTTTTCTTTACTTAGCCCTAAAAAGACTTAAATCATTGCTCTATAAAGTTTATTTTGTGACGCAAATTTCATACCTCGGTTCACTTTGACCAATGTCATGTTTGCTTTGCCATTTATCAAGAATTAAACAAATGTGACTTTGATATATATATATATATTTTTTTTTATTGTTACATTGAAAACAAGGTTTTATTGTTCCAAGGGCTGAGAAATTGACAGCCACTGATGAATAGCTACATCTATATGATCAAAATGTATTAAAAAAAAAAAACACAGCAGATCAAAACGCTTAGTTTTTTGGAATGTGTTAAAACAATGTTTTTTTCCCCAAAGACTTTTTTGTATTTCAAAATTTTACCCTTATTTCATATTTTTGATTTAAAAAGTTACATTGAAATGATTAATACTAATTGAGCTTAACCAATCACATTTATTGTGTTGACTGTTTAGCAGAGATACATTTCATTTATATTTTTGATTTTTCTTTTAACATTTCATCTTCATCTAAATTGTTACTCTTGTACTGGAATGTATTGCCTCTACCTTTAGAGTCTTTAGAGTCATTTTCGGTGTTCTGGTTTAACCCTCCTTAACATCACTGATACAATAAAGCCATACAAAATGTCTGTAACCAAAGGGGAAAGAAAGGCACGAGATGATATCCAACTTTCCTGAGTTGACTTTAGTAAAACACAGATCAAACCGTTGTTGTGATTTTATTCTTTCTTTCTTTTTTTTTTCTTTTTTGTCGAAATACAGTCTGTTGCCCATTTACCTTTCCAGATGGTCTTTCCTATTTCAATGAACTTCTCAACTATTCATCTAACTTGGATAACCCAGTCTTCAGGCATGCTTTGTAGTTCTTAAAGTTCTCTTCATCTTTGACCTGATCATGACTGGAAGTTTAGAGTCCTTGAAATTGCCACCTTTGAACTTGTGGTTTAAATTTAGTTTTACGATGACTAAGAAGTTCATTGAATATGCTAATAATGCCCCCACTGTTCATTAGGGTTTCACTGGTGGGGAGGTTGTGTTTCGCCCCTCTTAACCCTGTGTTTCAGTATCATTTTTAGTCCATCCATTGTATTTTCTGTAGACAGTGATGTCTAATTCTACAACTCTCTCAGTGTTCTTTTGCTGTTCCATAACCAAAAGTCCAGATTGTGTGTAAAGCACACTATTTTTCTAACATTTAAATATAAAAGAACATTAATTCTATAGCTCTATAATTCTATATAATTAATTTTTTTTTATCTTTGAGCTCCTATTTTTTTATATTTTAATCTCAATAATGAACTAAACAGAAAATATGAACAAGTGGCCTAATTGTAATTCCCCACACTGATAAACTGATGACAGTTAAGCAGACTAGAAATGTATGTCTATGATTATTTTTTCATAACATATATCTTTCATCATCAGAAACATGTCAATACAGTAGTGTTTTTAACATATTCTTGTAGTATTTTCCCTCAATGGATCATAGTTTAAATAGTTTAAAATAGTTTAAAAGATGATCAGATTGGGACTTTAAAAATGAGGTAATCAAATATATGAAAACATCAGTTGAAATGTTCTATCTGTAAACTCACTAAGGTTCACCTAGAGCCCATAAAAGCCATTATTAAATAAAAATGATGCAAATTTATTTAAATAATTGAATCCATTTAAAAGTGCTGCTGCTAATAGGCAGAACCCTTCTGGATGCGTCTCTGCTCCATATAAACCCACCCATCTATTTCCTGGACTGATATCTGAGGAAGCATCAGTAGCCCCCCAGGGGGTCTAAGCTGGGACAATTTTTGTTGTTGTTAGTAATTAATGACCTCCCTGAAGTCTGACTGTGCATCCCATGTGAAAATACTACCCAATAGCGTGTTCTCATTTTTCACTTCTTCTGCTCTCTGTTGCCCTCCTTTCTGAGTCTGTGATTCCATGGAGCAAATCTGGCCTGAAGATGAGCTTCAGGGGACTCCATTCAAGTAGGGTTCATGATATATGACACTGTATGTGACTCACAGTTCTCACATACAAAATACAGTTCTGATCCATGTGTGTGAGGAGAATCTTCCGGCCTTTAGTTTCCTCCTGATCACAATAAAAACCCTCTTTTAGCTGTCAGGGAAGTAAGGTGTATTACAGCTGTGTATGGTGCTTTAAGCAGCATTATTTGTGCTTGTTTTTCTAATTGCTTTATACATAAACTATATCAAGTAAAGTAAATCAGCAAGTGTGAATGATCAGTGTGACTTCTAGTGGAAAATGTCCCGATCAGGTTTTTTTAGGCCCGATCCGATTCCGAGTAATTTGATTTTATGTATTTGTCGATACCGAGTTCCAATCCTATACTTTTGTAACACATTTAAAACATGAACAAATTGAAGAAACAGATTCGTGTTATCCCTTTTTTATATCTCATTAACCTTCTTTTATCATAAAAACTTAAATAGAACACTTCTGTGAAGTAGCTTTAATCGATAAGTAAAAACAGAGCAAATATAAACTAGGAAAAAAAAGAACTATTTTCTTGTTATATAAGTGATAATTAGTCATGTGAGAAAGTTTAGTGACTTTAGCTTTAATATATTTAGAGCTATTGAACATTTTTAACTAAATGTGATTCCTGTCCTCATTCCTAAAAATGAATGATGACTTTGTTTTAGCGTGAATTTGATGATGAGTGTTCATGACTAGCTGATATCATTAGAACCATTTATTAGTTGTTGTTGTTTTTTTTATTATAAAAAAATTAGGTGATTCTTCTTTTAAGGTTATAAGACATCACATTTTCGGTTTTAGTACCACAGTAGTTAATCTCCTTAACTTTTATTTTTCTGTCAGATTAAAAAAAAAAAAAACAAAACAGGCATATCAAAGGACAGCTCGGGTATTAAGAAGTTAAATCACGGAGCTAGCATTTAGCAGTTAGCATCTGCTCTTAACATTACAAATAAACAAAAACTCTGTCTTTTTCTTTCTGAAATGCCTTTAAAGTTTTTTTGTTTGTGTTAAGACAAACCAATAGAGACACCTGCTGTCAGTTTAACGCATTTTTAAAAAAGTTATTGATCCCGGAAGTCTGAATCTGTGATCATTTCGCTAGCTTGACTGAATTGTTTTTGTTGGCCTCCTGTTTAAACTGTTGCAGTATTGTGCTGCGTTTTACGGTAGCAACATTTTGCGATCTGTTCATGACATGCAGACATCTATTGGAGTATTTGATATATAAAGCGCTGATTATAATAAGAATAAATGAAATATCTGATACTGATTGGGGGACAACATCTGATATCGATCGATTCATCAACCACATGATCGGGCCCGGTTTCCCATCACGTGATCGGGTCGGGACATCCCTAGGAAAAACTGTAAGAGCAACAAAAGTTCAGCCTAGACATTTTCTTGTTGAGATTTTATTCTGAAAATTTGGTAAGAAAGAGGAGGATGTTTTAGGGTTAGGGTTCTATTTTAAGTCCAAGCAAAAATACATGAACTTTTGCAAATATCTGACAAAATACACTTGACACTGGCATGGTACCTCTGCACCAGACAGCAGTTGACCACTATTTGGAGGATTGCTAACTTGGTTCTCACCTTGTCTGCCCATTTGTTAAAGTGTCCTTCAGGCAAGACACAGAACTGTTCATTCTAAGGGTGTGTACTGACAAGAGTCTGGCGATACGATACATATCGTGATACATGTGTCACAATACGATGCATATCATGATATATCACATGACATTACCAGAGACAACTAAATAAAAACTTTATCTGAATTTGTATGCACCTTTCTCAAAATAAAATTGCAAAACACATTTTTAAGGACAGTTTTTATTGATCAGAACATTAAGCACTGGAACTGTATCTCATATACTTTGTCTGATTTTCACAACTAAGAAAAATGCCGTATAGGAAAAAATCCATGAGGAATAAATGTGTCTTAACCAGTAATGTTTCATATGTATAGTTGAGAAAATAAAGCGCTTTGTTTCTAGCACTGCTATGTCAGTGAACCGGTACTTTTAAAATGGTTCAGGTGCTTGAACAGGTGCTTTCCAGAAACATTTCAGCGTGATGAAGCAGCGCGACAGGATGAAGGAGCACTTGAATGTTCCTAAGATGCTTTATTTCATTCTTCCAGACAGTCTTCACTGCAGTACTTCATCTCTGTTTTCACACAGGCAGAAGTAAACAGGGATTTCACCATTTATCGTCATGACAACTGTGTTTTTTTCAGAGCATTATACACATCGCTCTGATCCATCAATTTGCTGAATTAGAATATTTTGCTGTGAAGTTCAGCAGAACTTTGATTCCCTTAATCTTTTGCATTGTGACTGAAGCTCTGAGGTGCGACTGGTCTCACTCGTTCTTCCATGAGCCACAAAGCACCAAAATCCTCACGGTACCAGAACCAACTTGGCTCAGATCTTTGGTTCAGTACTCATTCTTAGCTAAAACTGAGTTGTGCATGACTCATTTCGCTATGTAAAAACAGACTTCACATCGGGTTTGATCTATCACAAGATGGATCTTGTGAGATTTTGTTTTGCCATGGTGTAGGGCTCTTCAAAGAGGCTCGGTGTGCAGTACTGCCAACTACTGGTCAGGGGTTTAAGTAGAAAACAAAAATAAGACACAAAACAACATTTTTTTGCGCAGACATAATTAATGTATTAATCTATTGTGATATTTCACTGAATCAATATTTTCTTACACACCTATCACATTACTCTTGGTGGCTATAGGTGGTACCAGTTCAACAATATAGCGGCCAACATTGAGTCATGACATGAGTAAAGTAATACAAATATTATTAGTTTTTTTATTTTTATTTTTTTAACCTGATGGTTTAAGGTGTACAGCAGACAAAACTAAGACATCTTCCAGGTTTACCAACTTTCTCCATGTTGTAGCCCAAGATAACTATAGTGGGATATCAATGGGTATATAAATGGGACTGTTGGCACAATAAAGAGCAACTTGGAATTAAAAACTAAATAATTAAAATAATTAATGAACAAAAATCCTGGCAAACCAGACTCGACTTCACACACCACTGTGGTTTTGTTTTTGCTGGGTGTGATGGTCCATAAAAAGCACACTCCGTTGGTTACTGTATTGGATGACAATCAACTAGTAAAAAGAACAGATGGGAAATGGATCAATTTTACTAGCTGTTGCAATATTTCATATACAGTGTTTTCTCACTTTATCGCAGTGTGTAGCTATTTTTTTAGTGCAATTGTACTTTTTTTTTTTTTAACAGCGCACTTGTTCTGTGTCCTGATAGGCTGTTGGCCTTGTCAATCAATCTCTTCCTTGCTATGTTACCTCTACAGAATATGTTCAGTTTGCCACATGATTTGATCGCAATTAATCTTTGTTTTCATTCTATAAAACTGGACTTCTTTTCTATGAAGATTTGAAGTTATAGAAGTTAATCAAGAGAGAAAGGTGTGAAAATATTCATATCTGATAAAATAGTATACAGTTGTGTAATGATGAGTTTTACAGCCTTGAAACACCTGTAGTCCTACTTTGCGGATTTCACCCATCATAGATTATTTTCATAACATAAGATAACAAAACATAACATAAAATAACACAAGATAACATAACATTGGACAACATGATTTAAGATCATATAAGACAAGATCAAATACCATATAACATGGCATAACATACCTTAGCATTACACAACACAGCCTAGCATAGCATAACAGAATAGAATGCTGTAGTCCAATAAAGAAATAGCGTTGCTTCAAACATCTCAATTACTAATGTTAAACATGCAACCCCTAACCTTTTTTTATGATTACAAATCTATATTCAATGAAGCTTCTGGTATTACAAATTGGATTTGAACGCACCAAATGGCCTCCATGCTTTAACTGTTTAAGGATAAGATAAAAACACTATGACGATATATGCCACACTGTCAGGTAGTGCACTTCTGGTATTCATCACAATCGCTGCCTCAGGTAAAAGATCTGCTGCATGGCTGACCAGAACAGGGTGAAGAAACTCTTAAAGACAGTAATGTGCATCAGGCCAATGAGCCATTCGTAGGCCTGGTGCCATCTCATTAGTCTTCCAATGACACTGGTAGAGGCATGCCTAATGTTCCATTGTCTGTCGCCGTCAGACACAGGAAGGGAAACAGGTCTAAGCTTAAAAACAAGAGGAAAAAAACATACCAGTTCTGGTGTTGATTCCCCCTTTACTTTGTCTTTTTTCCCTCTTTATTTCTATTCCTTTTGGAAGCTAATTCTAAATAGCTGTTTTAAAGCTCTTATATAGTGACTTTTCAAAGCAGAGCTTTGAGTTTTTTGGTCATTACCGTGAGAAAAGCTTTGTTAAAAAGTTCATATTTTGACAATGAGACTTCAGACTGTCTTAAATGAGGCCGCTAATGGTCTTTTTTTTGTAAGGAGTGGTTCTCCAAAACAACATAGCATATACTTGGCAAAGCATCCTGATTTTGATGGCCAATTTTGTAACGGTTTCTCTCTCTAATATGTAATAATTAGCAAACTAAAGGCCAGGAATAGAACCTACCAAAAACACTGAAGTTACTGTTGAAAAGTTTTTCACTTGGAAAATTATTTTCCCCACTTTTAAAACACTTAGGTTATTGCCTTATGTCAATTCTGAGTTTTCAGCAATACAATTTTAGGGAGATGTAGTGGTTCCATTTGAACCCATTATATATATATATATATATATATATATATATATATATATATATATATATATATATATATATATATATATATATATATTTATTTTTTCTTTTTTAATGTTTTTTTGAGTTAAAATAACAGAAAAAACGTTAGTTTATAATTGGAGTTGCATTAAAAACTTGATTTTTAATGTGTACATTGGTTGGCTCTTTTAATGTAGAAACTGGATAAAAAATGAGAATATAAACATGATTAATATGATTTATTTCAGAAAAAAAAACAAGATTTGCATTTAGGACCAACCTTTATGGCCTACTTTTTACAAGAAATCTTGTGCTCTAACTGTAAATATAGTGTAATACTATCTTTAATTTTAAACGGGAATTACATAAAATACTACATGAATAAAATTTACGGTTCATGGAAAGTTACTTAAAAAGAAAAAATTTCAAGAAATGCAACAAAACATTGGTAAATGTTGCAGAACAGATAAAGGCATTAATACTGCATTCAGACACTAATTAAATGATAGATGTCCTTTCTTTATGGTTAAAAGGCAGGCGATCCTTACAATGATTTAAACACAGGTTATGAGTGCTAACAATTTAAAATGATGCACCTGGTCAGTGAATGACATGAGGTCATTCACAGATGAATGAATTAGAGCCGACAGAATGACTGATGAACTTTCACTAAGATCCGCTCTATTTTGTCTTCCTGCACTCTCACTGCTTTTGGCTAAAGTGCTGCAGGGTTGTGTTCGCTGCACATTCGGTGAGGAGGCACAGATGTGGGAGGAAAATGGATGTGGGTCATTTAAGCCTCCGTGTAACAAAATATGAGTGAGTTGTTGCTCGCAGTACGAGCTTTAAACTGATTTTTTTTCAGCCATTAGATAATGATTTTGATAAAAGCCATTCTGTGGGAGGATGATAACAGCACAAAGGCAATTAAATTGAACTCAGCATTCAATTTTGTCTGTGCTCAAAGGCTATGTATAACATTGAGTGAAATGATTTTGCAGATAATGATGTGAACATCCTCACCTTTGACACGTTTCTGCTCCACAGTCTTTTAGTCAGGAGAAACTCAAATGTAACTTTTAAATATACATACTTAATACTTGCATTGCTGCAGGCTTTTTACAGGAAAGCTTTTTATAACTTTGAAAATTATCGCATGAAGAGACATCTACTATTACAGCCATTACTTGAATTCAGGAAAATTACTATATTAAATTTGACAGTATTTAAAAAAAATGTACCAAACTCTTTAAAGGGTAAATTGACTGGGCGCTAAAGTTATTATATATATAATATATATATATATATATATATATATATATAACCCTGTAAAGCCCACTATATGGACAAAAGCCAAAAACGACCTGCCCTACTTTTTTTTACTGTTTTCTAGTGATAACGAGATACATTATCTCATTATCATGAGAACAAGTTTTTAGTTTTTTTCGTGATGACAAGATAATACAATAACAATAATACATTTTACTTATAAGGCGCCTTTCATGGAACTTAACAGAATATAATGGATCATCCTTCTTTCCTCCATTGAGACGCTGAGGCTTTACCTGTTTTAAGTCTCTTTATTTTGTGGTTAACAACAAAAACTGCAGAAGAAAACACTCTGTAAAAGTTGTGGTAACACTTTATAATAAGATTCCTTAACAAGCTTTGTTAACACATTAATAAGCATTATTAACATTCTTATAAAGTGTTTGTAAGACATTTATTGGTGTAATAAGCCTAATAAGGCTTATTAAATTCCCAAGTTAACACATTTACAAGCATTATTAATGTGTTAATAGGATGCTTATTGTTACATTTATTACCATCATATACGTGGAACAAATAAGTGTTAACAAGCTTAATAAGAATCATTAACAAAACTTGTTAACAGATTAATAAGCCTTATTAATGTGTACAGTTCTGGTAAGACATTTAATAGATAGATGTCTCACACTGACTTATGTGTTAATAAGCTTAATAATAACCCTTAATAAACTAAAGGATTAATTTACTGCATTAATAATGTGTTAAATGATAGTAAAATAGTTATTAGCATTATGGGTGTCTTGCAAATACCTGATAGTGTTAATGAGAATATTGACTACTCAGTCAGACCATTGTTTACAAAGATCATACTAGTATACTGGTAGTAAGCGTTATAAATGTGTTAATAAACCTTGTTAACCATTTATTGACTGTTTTGCAGCACATTATCTAAAGTGTGATCAAATCCATATTAATAAACTGGTAATAAGCTTAATAAATGTATTAATAAACTCTGTTAGCCAGATAGTTTTTTTTTTTGAAGCAGCCTTCCAAGGACACCATGAGGGTGTTTAATCCACGCGATTGTTTTGTGTGTGTCTGTGCTCGCTTGCCCGGGTGTGTGTGTGTGTGTGTGTGTGTGTAGATTATTTTCGTCTCTACAGTCTGTTTAGACACGAAAACATGATTGCAATTGTCAATCCCGGCGTTTTATTGTGAAATATTGGTTATATTTTGAAAATAAACCGGATTTTCTCATGTATGTTGATGTAACTTCCTGCCAAAAATTGACCCGGATCACTCGCGGCTCGCGCACAAAATAGACCAGACGTCGAAACGATCCGCTGCACAGTCCGGGCCTCCGCGGAGGACCGGGCCGCTCCACGCCTAGAGTGGACCACGCCGTAGGTTAACATGGACGCCGAATGAAAGCTTCCTCCGCTCCGTGTCGAGTGTGAACCCGCCGTCAGAATAGCTGTGTTTGAGATCATGCAGGCGGACGCGGCACTGCGCAGAAGATCGCCTGGATTGCGGTGCATGTTGGGTATTTTGGACTCTTACGTTACTTGTCAATCATCATGAAAATATCGCGGGAAAGCACCCAGGCGGTGCTGCTGCAAATCTGGCGCCGCACTGACTGCAAACCGTCTATGGACTACAAAACAAGGCATTGTGGGTAACGGTGTTCTGACAGTTCTTGTACTTCGACTTGATTCTGATCAGAAATAACGCGCTAAATAAAGGAAATCTGCTCATTTTGTTACTCTTACTGGAAAATAGTGAATCACTGATGTAAAAATGAGGAGTATTTTGGTGGTTTTATGTGTTATTGTTGCCTTTCAAAGTTTGTTTTTTGAAAAGTTGTTTATAAACATCTGTTTAGAGTCTCAGAGTTCAGAAAGTTTTTCTCACTTGTTGAAAATGTTATTTAAAACTTGAAAGTGATTTTACAAAATCTTTAAACATTTGTAGATGTTTTTATTGTTACAGAATGTTTATAAATATTTCTGTATCAATTGTATATAAAAAAGTATCATTTTACAAGTTTTATGTTTTGTGCATGTTTATGGTAAATGTTCAATAAATGGTTAATAAAGTTTATTAACACATTTATTAAGCTTATTACCAGTTTACTAATGTGGATTTGATCACACTTTAGATAAGGTGCTGCAAAGCAGTCAATAAATGGTTAACAAAGTTTATTAATACATTTATAACGCTTACTACTAGTTTACTAATATGGATTTGATCACACTTTAGATAAGGTGCTGCAAAACAGTCAATAAATGGTTAACAAGGTTTATTAACACATTTATAACGCTTACTACCAGTATACTAGTATGATCTTTGTAAACAATGGTCTGACTGAGTAGTCAATATTCTCATTAACACTATCAGGTATTTGCAAGACACCCATAATGCTAATAACTATTTTACTTGCATTTAACACATTATTAATACAGTAAATTAATCCTTTAGTTTATTAAGGGTTCTTATTAAGCTTATTAACACATAAGTCAGTGTGAGACATCTATAATGCTACTAAATGTCTTACCAGAGCTGTACACATTAATAAGGCTTATTAATGTGTTAACAAGTTTTGTTAATGATTCTTATTAAGCTTGTTAACACTTATTTGTTCCACATATACGATGGTAATAAATGTAACAATAAGCATCCTATTAACACATTAATAATGCTTGTAAATGTGTTAACTTGGGAATTTAATAAGCCTTATTAGGCTTATTACACCAATAAATGTCTTACTAACACCTTATAAGAATGTTAATAATGCTTATTAATGTGTTAACAAAGCTTGTTAAGGAATCTTATTATAAAGTGTTACCAAAGTTGTTTTTAGTCTATTTTCATTTATTAGTGGATCTGTGCTCCTCAAACGGCTTAATTCTGTCTCATGTACCAATTCCCCTCCTATTATTACCCTAAAACCCTCAAATAAACTGATTGAATGGCAAGCGTCTCTGCCTGGTGCGTTCACTGAGCTCCGGACTTAAGCGGACCAAAACATCCCAACTCAGTCCTCTACAATCCTTTTATTATTTTTACAATCCTCAGCTGAGTGAAGGAGTTTTTCAGAAAAAAATGCTGATACAATTAAATCAATCAGTTATAAGTTGATCAAATCTGGTGTTTGACATTTTGCTTTGTTTTGCTGCGGATCTCTTGAGGTCAGTGAACGCACCAGGCAGAAATGCTTTGCAGCCTGGGTTTTGTCATTCAACCTGTTGTCTGAGATTTTAGGGAAATAAAGGGAATGAAGCAAATTTTTACATTTTTAAAGAATTAATTATCAACAAATTTAGCTTTTTTTCCAGCACATCCAGTAACCTAGTTGTTAATAGTAATTTAAAAAAACAATTGATGAGTTAGTCTTACCACAAAGTTTTGAAAACTTTCTCCCGCCAGTGTTCTTGAGATTTTATAGAGGCAGCCATTTTGAAATGACTGGAAAAAGACCATCTACTGCCCCTAGTGGAATGATGATGAACTACATTGCACAAAACATGGATTATGTTATAATAGTTTTAAAAGAAAGTTTAGATTGTGGTATTGATATAAGGGTTAAATATACCATAAATAGTTATAGAGTGAGAATGTAACACTAGTGTGAGATCCTGTGAACTTTGATAGGGGCCACATTATGGATCCTTAAACTACAATATCCTCAAAGCAGCTGGCCAATTAAACACATTTTCACAGATACTAAATAGATAAAACTTGTGCAAGTTTCCTGTTGGGGAAAATTAAATTTAAGCAGTAAATCCTTATAAAACCTTTTCTTTAATGTTCATGTTGGAAGACGAGCAGATGTGACAAAGGAAAGGATTAATTCTGTCAAACAGTTACAAAGGCTGAGGCACTGAGTCATCACTGAGTCATCACATGTGGGAAGTACTGCCAATAAATGGAGCACAACAGGAAAGGTACTTTTTCTTTATTTTGTACCACATAACCAGTTTTCGGTCACTCTGAACCCTCATGCTTAATATTATTTCATGTGGATAAACACATGGATAACTCAAAACAAGAGCAAGCAGACAGCGTTTTAATTGGATTTCCTTTTCTTTATATGAACAGAAATGCTTCGTTGATTGCACTCACACATTTCCAGAGTTGTAGACTTAAACACAGTGAATACTTTAATATAAAAGCATCCAATTTGTGTCTGTGCATCCCAATAATTATTTCCATGCTTTTGTATTGGTTTCTAAAGTTAAAAACAGCTAAACTTAACTAGATAATTAATTTCATCATTATGCTGCTTTGGCATTACAGCTCCTGACAATATTGTTGTGTTGCTTTAAAATAATTCTGGCGAGTCAGGCGTAAGACTGAACAGAACTTCTTCTACTTTGCTGTTAGTAGCAAACACTGATACACACACCTACAGTGCCCCCTAGTGGTTGTTGCGATTTTATTTAAAAAAAAATCACATAAGTCAAACCTGAGTATGAGTTGAACCCCGGATGAAATGTGCAAAAAATGCGACTTATATTCCAGAAAATGTGGAATCAACTATCATCTATATTAATGATAAGTTCAACTGTTGACGCAATTAACATATTTCCAATGGATTTTGAAGCGGAGGAAAGCAGCTATATAAAGCACTATACAGTGGGGAAGTGCATAAACCAACTGATTGGTCACGAAAAAACAGTTTTCTTCACATCAGAATCGGCTGATTCACGTTTATTGTGTAAATGGTCAAAGTGTCAAAAAGTGTGTGTTCGTTAGGTGTTGAGATTAAATTTAGTTTCTTATTTTGATACAGAAGTGTGTAGAAAATGACAATGATAATTCCTTTTTTTTTTTTTTTTTTTTTTTTGGTCATACAGGATAGAAAGAACTACAAATAATGCATGAGGTTAATCAAATTCAACAAATGTCCCATTTCTCTGAATCCAGTCGTTTTTACTCAAAGTGTGTTTAACTGCTGCTCCTCTCTGTAAATTCAATTACCCTTTTGTGTTTTCTGTCCTGGATGCCGACCGCTTTTATAACTCCATACCTCAGTCAATATCTACACACTGATTACAATAAGCTCATAAATAATTTATGTCGCAAATGCTTTGTTGCTGAAATATCTGCTGTTCTGTCCTGTGCTTCCATGAAAACAAAGTGATATCATTTATAATTCCATGGACACTACAGAGAAATGCTTTGTGTTGCCATCAAATAAACAACCTCAGATTTTTTTTCTTTGTTTTTTTCTTTTTTTCTATTTTTTTACAGTTGAAGGATGGAAAGCCATGTGGACCAAATTTCATGCAGTCGCATTCCAAATGAGGTTTTGTTTTATAATGCCTTGTGAAAAAAAGCCCCCCCAAAAAAGAAACTTTTCTTTGTAATGGCCTTTCACTGGTACAGTTGATGGCTTTCAGACGAAAAGTGCTGTAGATGCAGACTGAAATAGTTGTGATAAATGAAGCCCACAGTGCTGTTGTCAAATCATTTGCCCCTCGGGTTAAATATCTGCTCCTGGTGAGCTTTTTGTCAGCATTGTTACACATGATTGTTTTTCCAGTGTTATTTCTAACCAAATCCCCGGAGGCTTTTTAATCTAATTATGAACATAACAGCCATCCAAATGCTCAGCATGCTTTTGAAATACCAGGTGTGACTCAACAGCTTTATTTTTCGTCTCCAATCGTCATCGATGTCATTTGCTGCCAATTTCCTCCCTCATGCTCAATTTGTGTTTTCCAGATCAGATAAAGGTTTTACATTTTTGGATTCATTCCGCCTCATATATTGCCTAGAGAATGCTTACGGATTCTTCACAAAAAACTTCTTCGCGTGAGAGAACACCTCAAATATTCAAAAGAATGCTGTAATATTTATGACAGAGGGGTGTGTGGGCCAGCTGTTGGGGTTTTTAGATCAAGTTTGGTTTTTATGCTACTCATAAGCACCTGTGTGCATTTTCACAGACGTATTATTTTTGTTCATTCCAGCATATTAAAGAAAAAGAGATATATTAATGTATAAAAAATAAATATATTTTAAAGCACTGTAAGACATATGGATCCCTATATAGGTATCATCAATCAGATTTTAGATGGAGACCAGACTATAATGTTAATCTATTGTCTGGAGTATGTGTCTCACTCACTACAGAGGTGGAGAAGACGGCTTGATGCAATATTGTTTGAACTATTTTAATCAGTCCCTTCTAATTGAGGCAAACAGTGTGTAAGAGTTCTGCTATAGTTTCATTATTTAAGAGAATTGTATTTCACACACTTTAGTTTTACACCAAATCTAAATTGTATTTACAAAGATGAATAAGGATAATACAGTAGATAAAAATAGATTTACAAACTATAATAAGAAAAAGATAGCGATAAATGTCATTTAGATGCACAATATTGTAAAGGTCATGGGGGTTGGTCAAGTTTTCTTGTCTTGTAAGATTAGTGACTCGTGTGATTTCAGAAATTGGTTAAAATGTGCTGACTGGAGTTTCCCTTCAGAGCTGCTAGAGGTGGGTTCAGATAGCTTCAGTGGGTTCATGCATATGTAGTCCTTAGCATTTGTTCTTGGTGAAAACTAGGCTTTCTTATAATGAAACATCTACACCGGCCACTTCCAATTAAAAGTTCAAAACTCACACATTGCTACGCAAATTTCTAAGTCAGTTTTCAGCCTCTATGTCAGGGAGAGGCAACTCCAGGCCTCGAGGGCTGCTGTGTCTGTATGATTTCCAGATATCCAAGATATTTCTAAGATATTCCAGATATCAGGACTGATTACCTGGTTCAGGTTTGTCCTGCCAATTAGAACATTCCAGAGCAAGATATATTAAAAAATATGCTGGAATGCGGCCCTCGAGGCCTGGAGTTGCCTTTGTCTATGTACAAAGGTCATTGAATGTGCGTTGAAAGTTAACCCAGTTGACCAATTCAGCAACTCTGATTTGGTAGTGACGTATGGGAAGCGTCCTTTTCATTAATGGAGTGACAAACGATGAACTAAGTGCTAACTTTTAACATGATGGAGAAGTTAATAATTGTAGTTTGTTCCTGGTCAGAATAACACGACATCAAGTCTTTCACATTTTAAAATAGGGCTGTGAAAGAAAATGCCTTGAGCAAGATTTGCAAGATTTGCACCACTTTGACATTTTGCACCCAGGCTCTTTATACTTTATTTACATACCATGCATTGGTATTGGGTAGCGACAGTGCAGTGTGAACACCACGTGCTAAAAGCACATTCAAGAACCTACATTCATTGCGTTCTTTAACATGCAACAAATGTCTGGTGTGTATGTGGGATAGGACTCCAAACAGGTAAAATAACAAAAACTGAAGCCAATTTATTCACCATTTTCTCATATTATGAAACAAGACAACAGTGATTACTCCACGTTGGTCTGATTCACATTTCTATGGCAACTACAGTCGCCAATCATGAGTAAGCTTGTTCAAAGTCCACTTCCCTTCCACTGAAAGCGCCTCAGGAAAAATCGTCAAACTTTCGAGGTAAGGGCCAGCAGGCACCACATGGGTTTACTGAGGCATCTGCTTGGTCAGTTTATAACTTGAATAACTTGCGATAAAGGAAAAAATATCATGAAAGCAAATTTGGATTAGCAAAAGGATGTTAAGAAAAAAGTATTAGTGCAAGAATGATTATTCTGAATAATAGAATGACTAAGTAACAAATGTTTATTTCTCAATAGAAGTCTTTGAGACTTTGGCTTCTTGGAGCCAAAAAGTACTTCCTATCTGGAACACAAGGGGGAGGAGTCAAGCTGTCCAATGTTTCTACAGTCCATGTCTGTAACCTTTAAATTTTGTATGAATCACCTGTATAACCCTCACAGGTTTGCCCATGTTTTGGCCACAGATAGCCTGTATCTATCCATAAGGGAACCTTTGACTATGGCATAATGAAAAGTTCTAGTAGAGTTGAAATAAAGTTTTTTCAATATATATATTTTGGCAATGGACAATTTATGTTATCAAGCCTGAGTTTGCAAAGTGAAACTTAAATAGTTTTTCTAACCCAATCAGCATGCGTATTTGTCTTAGGAAAACCCCCCAAAATTCCCCCAGCATTTCAAGAAGTTAACAATGCCCTCAAGGCTCTCTGTATTTTGGTCCATTTTTTTAATGGCATGCTGGATGTAATATTAATTCACCACTGGATCATTGAAATGAAAATGGACAGGGGGATGGAGAGGCTCGTCCCTTTGTGAAAGAGATTGCAGATTATTGCATGTTTGCATGCGTTACATCTTAAAAACCCCTTTGAAGCAATTTGAATGGAGCTTGGATATACCGCGGTCTTTGGCAGCCAATAAATTTAATATTTAGAGAGACAATCTTTAATAAACATTAAACCCTGACTGGCACTGGAAGGGCTGATAGTAATCATTATAAAAATATGTATAAAAATAAAGGGTTAGTTCTCGTGAAAAATCCTGAGGATTATAAACGTAGTCCTGGTTTAGCTGAAGATCTAGTTGTAATCCCTCAACTCAGCAATAGGCACATTTGATCTCCAAATATTGTATGATTTCATCACATGGAAAAACAGCTTGGTTTTGTGTGGAGACTGTTAAAGCAACACGGTTCATAAAGTTATTGCCACTCTTAGTCTTTTTCAGCTTTTAAAAGAGTCTAAAGTTAAAAATACCAGCAGTACTTAGTTATAAATCATTGAGATGATTCATACAACTTGTTCCTTTGGCTGGAAAAATGCGCACACATTCAGCCTTCATTTTTTTC
>NC_050518.1:14524106-14526833 GCF_002922805.2 Oryzias melastigma | reverse complement strand
TATTGACTTAAAATCAAAGCTGGCATGAAGCTATTGCATCCCTGATTCATTTGCCGTTTAAAATGGTTTTTCTCCTCCATGCTGGAGGAGGAAAACACATTTATGGCAAGAGGCCAGCAATCATGGGATAGATACTGATACAAAAGAAAAAAAACAATACACAGCACCTCCAGAAGCTTGTACTTAGTGTTATAAGCCAGTATCTTTACTTAATTAAAAAAAAAACAAAAAAACTAAAGGACATATTTGAAGCTATCAGGATAAACTGATATTTGCATTTAATTTGTACACAATTCAAAGAGAAAACTGCATTCAAACATTGCCAGAGAAAGTTTTACGCTGTGTGAAGCTACATATTTATTCTGAGAGGACATGTTGAGTCAGAAATCATAAGTTATGAGCTAATAAAAACATGTGGATGTGACAGGAAGGGCCGGTGGAAGCTCTCTGTAGGTTTCTTGGCCAGATCCATTAATAAATAATCACATTAGTGGAATAGTGGAGGGAATATCAGAACAGACATGCTTAATCTTAGAGTATAAGCAATGGCAAGCTAGTGTTTTCCTGCTCCTCTGTTTGATTAGCCGCATGTCCCTTACTGTACGGTGTCAGCTTGGCTACAATCAACTTGACAGAAGAATCTTCAGAGGAGATGTCTTGATGTCATGGTGACACAGAAACACTCAGACAGCCGCTCCTTTGTGAGTGAATGACCTCACTCAGAAATAACTCTTTCCTACAATGGCCACTGAACAGTTTTTAAACCCAAAGAGCTTGTGAAAGTTTGACAATATGAGAAAAGCTTATGGCAAGGCAAGTGTATTTGTACATTTCATGTACACAGACAATTGGATCCAATAAATAGGCTCATATATTTGTCATTTACCCAGTAAACATCGATCGTCCTTGTTTCCTCTAACAACCACCAGAGGGTGCTGCACCTGAGAATAAGTATTTGCTACAGACAGCGGCAGAAGAAGTGTCGTCCAAAACAAACACGGAAGAGAATCTGATTGTTTTCCTCTTTAAACTTTTATATTTTTCTTATTCATATCACAAGATTAGTATTCTTGTTTTTATTTATTTTTTGTTAATTTGGTAGATTTGTTCTGAAACGTCAGACTTTTCTCCCAAAATTGCGACTTATACTCCAGAGTGACTTGAATATGGTTTTGTTCTTCTTGGTTAGACATTTTTTGCTCTTGCGATTTATGCTCCGGTGTCACTTATTATCTGGAAAATACTGTAGTTTTTTTTACTCTAAAAATTAATGCAAAAACAAATAGTCATAATTTACATTTATTTTGCAATCACTTCTTCACTTTTTATTTAATTTCAAGAATTTTCAATTTTACTAAACCATTTTTAATGTAATTGAATATATTGTCCTAATTCTGTTTTTATGTTAATTAATTAAATAAAAATAGGAAAATAAAAAAAAAATTCACAGCAATATAAAATATTTGAGATTTTGAGGTTTATGTCACATCCACCAAATTTAGAAAAAGTATCGCTATTGGTATCGATATCTGTGATATTGACAGGTATCGGTATTGGATCGATACCCAAATGCTTGGTATTGCCCAGCACTAATACCCAGCCCCCCTCTGGCTGCCCCTAAATCCAAAATTCATCTCTGGGCTGTGGGCGAGACCGTTAGCACCCCGCCCCCCATCCCCAGCCTGACAAGTTTTCTACAAATCAAGCTCTTTTTCCAACAATATTTGCTGTTTTTATCTGATTCACAATGATTTGAATACAGAAATACTCAGGAATGCAATTTTAATAATAATTTTCTTGGAATATGTTCTCCATCATCAGAAAATAATTGAAGAACATGTTAAAAGAACAAAAATGATTTACATCGGGGTAAGTCTTCAAATGCTTATTTTTAAATGGATTGCTGTTCATCCTGAGCTTTATCACTATCTGTCGGGGAAGAAACTCAGTTTATTAAAGTGCTTACAAAAACAATAGACCTACAAAACATTTTTTTTTCATTTTCTTTTAATCTTTTTTTTATTTTTACATTTTTATGCTTTCTGGCAAGAGTTATGAATACAAACTACTAAACTAAACTCTGAAATTGTCAAGCTGCTCAGGCCTTAAAAAGACCTCCCTTTTTTTCTTATCTGAATTTAGTAGCAGGAAATTAAAAGTCATCCAGGCTTTTATGTCTTTCAGACATGCTTGTAATCTGACTAACTGATGGGCTGCACCTGGTTTGTTGGATAAGTGCAGCCGGGCATTATGACCACAGAAATGTGAGTCTTGCAGAGCTTCTTAATAAAATGACATAATGAAAGCACAGTGAAAACTATCAGAACTGAGTCTTTGCTGCCTAAATCTGTTCATTGAGAAAGCCGATATGGCTCCAAGGAAAAATACAACAATGTGAAGTATTGGAATATTATTGTGCTTGAGCCTGTTTGTCAGCTATACAAAGATTTATATTGTTATTTTTTTTATTTTCTTTTTTTGTGTCCTCAATGCAGAACTGCCACCAGGCTTGAAGTATCCAGGTCCCCGCTTACTATGATAGTAAAATACAAAGAAGTAGGAATCATTCTGAGTCTACTCTGGTAATTGTTGCTTCAGCAAGAAGAATGGTGGCGGTCAATATAATAACATGAATCCATCCATCCATCCATCCATTTTCTTGACCGCTGTGTCCCTTTCGGGGTCGCGGGGTTCCGGAGCCTAACCCGGCTGCTGATGGGCGAAGGC
>NC_050518.1:14504208-14523997 GCF_002922805.2 Oryzias melastigma | reverse complement strand
CGATATGGCTCCAAGGAAAAATACAACAATGTGAGTATTGGAATATTATTGTGCTTGAGCCTGTTTGTCAGCTATACAAAGATTTATATTGTTATTTTTTTTTTATTTTCTTTTTTTGTGTCCTCAATGCAGAACTGCCACCAGGCTTGAAGTATCCAGGTCCACGCTTACTATGATAGTAAAGTACAAAGAAGTAGGAATCATTCTGAGTCTACTCTGGTAATTGTTGCTCCAGCAAGAAGAATGGTGGAGGTCAATATAATACCATGAATCCAAAATAAAGAAAAATGTAAAAGGAATATCATAACCACCATAACTCAGAAGGCTAACACACTAACCTGTGCTTATGTCAACCTTTAGTTTGAAGGGGGATTGAAAAAAAACACAAAATCTGCATGGTGTGCCTGCATCTCGCCTTCTTTACCCTTAAGCTACGTACACATCAGGAATGTGTGTCATGTCCAAGAACCCGTGTATAGCATGTTCTTAAACACGCTTTTATGGTGTCACACAGGTCTGTTGCTAACCAATACTAGTTAATCTACTCACAGTTGGAAGAGGTCTAAATATCAAAGCGCTACAAATCTGTCAAATCTTCCTCTAGGCTTTTATTTTCACAGCTCTATTCCGATATTTGAAAGATTTTTGTGACATATAATTCCGACTGCGTATAAACAACAATTATTCATTTCTTCTTCTTGATTAATTGTCAAATGGTTGCCACTTTCATGTATGAAAAGGACTCTACTCATACGTCACTACCAAAGCTGAGTCCTTGATTGGTCAAAGTTCAACTGGTTTAAGTTTCAGGATGCGTTCATTGACCTCTAGTTTGTACTTAGAGCCCAAAAATAGATGTATGGACTTGCATAGTGATGCATGAACACAAGAATACGATACACATACGCTTGTTTTCATAGACTTTTCATAGGAAGAGGTCGCTCGAATATATCCTTACATGTTAAATGAGTGTTAGCTACAACCTGTTGCCCGCAGCATGCCCATAGAAAATATGTGCATGAACATTTTCACTCTACGGACTCTCTGAGTGATCTAAGGCAGAGTTTTTAAACCAATGTGCAATGAGAGATGGTCAGGTGTACCATGGGAAATTAGCCATTTTCATAAATCTAAAATAATTTACCATCGCCAGGATATCAAAACATGCCCTGATAAAACACTCAGTCGTTAGCAAAATAAAAGATCACAATACATTTTTTTCTTTGTGTTTATTTGATTCTATTAAAGACACTTTGATAAGAATGACGGTACCGCGATTTAGCCGCAAAACATCTTCAGCACTTTGCACTGTTATGGGAAAAGTCCCGCCCCTTCAACTGTCTCAACCAATCATTCATGGAGGCGTAATCATATGTCATCAATCTGACCAATCAGACAGGATTAACATCCTCACTTCCTGGTGACGACGTGGCTCAAAAATACAGCTAAAGATCGTGTTTAGAGGTATAGCTTCCAATAGGATCCGGTGAATGACTCCATAAAAAGTGCATAAAATAATAAAGCTCAGAAACATCAGTTAGTCTGGCAGCAACATCACCGTTGTTGCACTATATCTACCATGATGCATTGGTTAAAGTACAGCATCTCTTGTTGTTAACAGTCACAAAACACAACAAACGCAAACATCTAACAATCTATTCTAGCAGTGTAAATCTTTTTGATTAAAGCAGAGATAAACCGTTCAGTTCTTCTTCAATGTTTGAGTTTTTATTATTAACAGCCAGAGATCCCAGTATTTGGTCTTAGTTATCTTTCTAATTCAAACAGATTTCTAATAATGTCTGTTTGAAGAAAAACGTCAATTTCAGATGAGGAACAGTTCATAAATACAAAATACAGAGTTTCTCTTTTTAAAAAATATATTTTTTAGTTGGTTTACATTTTTGGTGGCGTTGAAATAGCAAGTTTTTCTCAACAACAAAGTAGTGGGTCAGTAAGTTGCTCTTCTTCCTTTAATAATGTTTCCCCCAAATGCTCTTTGAGTTCTATTGTGACACAAAGTCCATTACATGGAATTTGTTGACCATGATCATGGTTGCATCTACTTTGGTCATATCTATGGGGTCACTGCTCATTTGGTAGATAATGTGAGATTTCACTTTTTGGGTCACATATTCTTTAGTATATATGGAACAATGTTACTTTCTCATAATGCAGTCCTTTCTGTAAAATATATATGTCTCCCCCACAGCAAGGCTGTCCCACACTGTGATGGGACCACTGATGTGATGCATTCAAAGAGCTCTCCTCCTAGTATCTCACCTGACTCCCATGACTGCACATCACTGAATAATACTGCTCCAAAAAACTGCTTTTTATGGTGCTCTGAGGCCTGATATTAATCTCCTTTATTTAAAAAAAGATGCAAATAAACATACCTATTAAACAAGAATCCAACTACGTCTAAATATTTCAGTTCCATTTGACTGCACGGCATATTTTCATAAATTGAAGGTCTTTGACCTAATATGAGTCTTCAAACCCGCGTTTGCGTTCATTAGTTGTGGTCTTGAAGCGTGTGCTTTAGTTTCACTGCATGGCCATTTGAGATCATGCTGCTACAGAGCTGCCTTTTCTGTGAATAATGATCCTCTAATGGTTTCATCCAGCAACTTCAACAGGGCTTTTGATGTGAAATTCATTTGAGCTTTCAGAAACAAAGCATGCCCATCTGTGGAAAATAAAAGCCATCCCCATTCCACAGCAGAGAGGTGACCACGGCTTTTCTGGTGTTTGTATACACAGATTTTGGTTCAACACTTATTATGCAGTCACCAATTCTGCAAGTTGTTCCTGGTAACAAGTGGAGAATATAAGAGCTAGAAGTAAGAGTAAGAAGTAAAGGGACAGAATTCTTTGTCGTTTGAATACTTTATTTTTTTTGCCATCATACAGAAATATCCTTTAAAATTCGTACAATGTGATTTCCTGGATTCTCTTTATACAATCTCTCTCTCAAAGTTGAACCAATGATGAACGTTACACGACTTTCATCTTTTTAAGAGGATAATGTTGTAGTATCGATGACTGCCAAATACTTTCTCACCCCACAGTAGATGTGAAAATTACAACAGAGTATTTTAGACTTAAAAGTCGTAAATTTATGAGAAAAAAAGATCGTAACTATAAAATTATGAGAATAAAGTCACATAATTTTGACTTTAAAAGTCAGAGGCTTAATGTATGACTTTTCTTCTTGGTAATTTAAGTGTTTTGAAGTAATACATTCATTTCTTTAAAAGTTGTAAATCTACTTCTTTAAAACAGTTTATGAGAAAATAAAATTGAAATGAAGGAAAAAATTTCTCTCTGGTCTATTTTTGCTCAAAAGTCACATATTCCCATTAAATTTACCCAGTAAAACATTGGGATTGATAGTGTTTAATCACAACACAAAATTTTTATAAATCAGATTATTTATTTATTTTTTTAATCTATTCACAGCCTCAATTAAAATTAAATGTTCTAAATGTATAGTTTTGTGTGGAATTTTATATTGTGGTTATTTGGAGATAATAAGTATTCTGCAAATGCTTTAACTAAAATTTAATAAATAAATAATTCCCAGGTTTGCGATTAATCAATTATTTTTTTTAATTGTTTTTTAAAACAACATTTTTTTTTGTTACCCTAAAATTCTATCATAGGAAATGACCTTTGGGTTGAATAAACACTGTAAAGTCTAGTTATAGTCCTGATAATGTAGTTCATTTGTGTTGATTTATGATGTCTAACAATGTTAGTTAAGACGTCACTTAAAATGAAAATAATTTTTTTAAAACCTCTAAGGCCGTAGTTTATTTTTTCCAATTTCCAAGAAACAACCATAAATAAGCGTGAAAAAATAGTAATTAATAGTAGAGGGGTTACCAATATAAACACAAATGATCTGCAAATATAGTCTAAATTTCTCCGCCTACTGAAAAGAAAGCAGAACAAAAGCTTCATTCAAGTTAAAATATATTTATGTAAAATAGCCAAACTCTATTTGATGATTCATTCATTATGAATTTTCAAGACTTTCAGAAGAAATTTAAAATTATGAAGATTTACTCTTTATTGCTTCGGTGTGATCAATTAACTGCTCCTCAGATCACTGAACATCAGAGTGTATTATTCATTATGAGTAATGAAATCTGAATCATGCACACCGATTAAATATTTATCAAATCTGTCTGAACTGGATAACATTGTGTCAAAATGTATATCCAGTTAAAAATCGCTAAGAAAAATGTAAAAAAATACTTTCAATATAACAACTCCAAAGATACAAATTGTTTTATTTGGGAGTACATATACTTTTTTAGGTCTGTTTTTGGACACAACAGTTAAAAGATTAATTAGCCTTCCAGAGTTCTGTGACAAATTCCTGTCTTTATTTTATTTTATTTTATTGATTCATTTCTATGCGTATGCTGTACGTATCAGCAGGATTCTCCAGACGGCTCTGAAAATGATCGCTTTTTAAAGACCCTTACCGTCTCGTCCAGCATCCTTCTCCATCACACGGTGCCGTTCTCTCAGCGGTACGAGTAGGTGTTCTTGAGGCGTTCTTTGTTTTAATAAAAGAAGATCTCATTGTTGTTATCGGTTCTGATATTGTTGACACTCAGACCTCTGAACAAAAGAAGTGTGTCTTTATCCTGATCTCTCTAGAGCTCTCAAGTAGAAGACACTTCAACACGCCTTAGGAGAAGTTGTTCCGCTCACTCCGCTCTTTGTAATCCCTTTTTTCTGACCTGCCGGCGTCCTTGGCTGTGTCCGAGTTGTCATAAATACTGTGTTAAGCTGCTCTTTTGTCTGTCTTTAAGAAAGAAGTCTTTAGCTGAATTGCAGATTGTTTCTGTTTTTTTAGCAAATCTTTGTAGTTTGTGCTTTTTTATATTAGGCATTATCGTCTTCTTAAAAATAAAAGAAGGAATAATAAGAGAGAAACAATCTGCTGTGTGCATTCATGTTAAGCTTTGATTTTCCCTCAGTCTTCCTAATTGGAATATTCCCATTAACAAAATAAAACCAGGCACATTTACTGTGCCTCTTACCTGGCAACCCACTAGAGAATGTCTCTCCTCTTCCCCTCAATCTGTCCAACTGAAAGTAGATGAAACAAACCTAACAGGTGCACTTACTTTGTGTCTCATTACAGGAAGTCTGGGTGTTGGGACGGCGGTGATGCTGATGTGAATATTAATCTGCAGAAGCTTTCAGTCGATGATTAAGGCCGGAGTTAGAGTTAGGATCATAGAAACAAACTGGATCTATTGGAATTATAATAACTTTTGAGCATGAGGGACATAAACAGACTGAGGTCACAGTGAAAGAGGTCAAATATAACCACATTTTCAAGAGAAATTTTAGATCTTTTGGACTTTCAAACATTTCAACAAAATTATTGGGTTTATGTATTTTGTGGCCCACAGTGTGAATGTAGACGAATACTTTTGCTCCATGGCTGTTTCCTATACAAAAAAAAACTGTTGCTATAGTTGACAGTTCACTAGACATTAGTTCTTTGTGGCAAGCTAACAGAAGGAATTTCTTCACCAGATTAGAAGAGTAAAAAACAAACACAGGACTATCTGTGGGTGCCAGATACTGTCACTGGCTGCTCCTGACATTGTGCGTATTGACTCTGTAGATATACTAAGTCAAAAAGTGGGTCAGAAATGTGCTTACCTGTCAGGAGAAAGTTTGATCGATTTGCATTTGTCCAAAAATAACCTCTTTTTTAAACTTTAACAAAAAAAAAAAAAACTCTTAAGTTAATCCTCATTTCCTCATGTTTTCATGCAGACCAAAAACAAATGAGTTTAACCGGAGCTATGATATACAGACGTGAACAAAGGGATGATGTCTCACTGTTGATGGAAGAAAACCCATAAGAGTCACTGAAATAACTTTGACTTGACAATAATACAGATAAATAACGAGCTACATTTTGGTGTAAAATTCAACCAATAGGAAATAGAAAACAGTTTGTAAACATGGATGAACAGTATGCATTTAATAGTTTAAATTAGTTTAAACTACTTTTTTATGCAAATATTGTGAACTCCTCTCTCTCTCTCTCTCTCTCTCTCTCTCTCTCTCTCTCTCTCTCTCTATATATATATCATGACCACATTTAGTTTTTTGTCATTTAGTTTTACATCCGTTTTGATTGATCTCTTTTGGGATGAAAGAATAAGATGGAAATATCATATATCATAAGAGTGTTGGACTACAAACATGGCTGCCTGAGAACTTCCTGGGAACTTCCTGTCACACAGGTGCTAGACTGATCACAAACATTACAAATGAGAGGAGAGTCTCTTGGGAATAAGCTGGGATACATGAGGATTCCAGAGGGGAATACCCGGAATGAGCCACAAACAACATTGACAGACACAGAACACACATTATTAAGGATTACCAAGACGTTGGAGAAGAGTACCAACCACTTTGGTGGAAGATGTTGGAAATCTATCTACCACTGGGTGAGACCTTCACATGTTTTGTCACTGGATAGATCAGGTAAGCCACGTATTTGCCTCCTGCGGACGGAACGTTGATCTTCTTTAGACTGCTTTCGCCTTTATGGAGGAGGACATGATTATGTACATAGGAACTACATATAAAGACTTAGGTGCATCTGGGTGAAGGTCTTGTAGAGTTTATGTTGAAACTGAGAAAAAAATTGATAAAAGAAAAAAATGGGCATATTCTTGAGTTGTATTTGGATTTTTGTGGTTGTGCGTAAGACGTACATTTATACCCCTGTTTTATGTTTGTAATAATTTGCTGTATTGTAGAGTGTTACAATTTTAAGTGATCACAAGTAGGGTGTAATGATACCCCTGAATAAACAGCAAAACAGTAAAATTTTTGTGACTAGAAATACATATTAGCATGCTCAAAGTGTCATAACTTTCTCATTACTTGTCCAATCCATGAAATGGAGGAATCATTGGAAAGCTAATCAAAAGAACGACAAGAATTAAATCACACATTTGGAATTAAATGTATATATATTTTAACATATTATCAAATAATAATAAAGAAATCTGCTCCTGTATGCTTGTAGACATCAATTGCAGCCAATCAGCTTGCTAAATTTGGTCACATGACCTCACATTCAATTCTTGCAAATTAAAAAAATAGTACCTGCTCATTGTTATTTTCACATGAAATTTACAGGAGATAGAGATTACACCGACAGTAATCGACTAGTAGAAAAATTAAACAACTAACTTAGCACAAAATAACTAACGAATAGTTTAATGTACCGCAATTTTTGTCCACAAAATGTCTTGGCTTGTTCTGCACGGATTGAAAACTTTCCAGATGCAGGTTAAAGATAAAATTCTGGATTATAATATCACTAGATGTTCTCGCATGTATACTACCCAGGAGAGAACGCTGCATTTTTGCTATATTTTTCCTTATTTTTTTCTTTGATGCGTTTCTTTTTCAGTAATCAGGCTCAAAGAGGAAATTTGAACATAAGTGGATAAAATTTCTTGATACCTTTGATGGAAAAAAAAATATCCGTTAGCAAAAAAGTTTCCCACATAAGATCAGTCACTCTGGCAGCTTTTGCCGTTCAGTGTAAAATATAAATTCTCACAATCTGTTTCAGCATCCAGGTGTGTCAATCAGTGAGACACTGATGTAAGTGAGATGTCATCTTGTGTGCTTGGTATTCATACAACCCTCTTCTTCTCAGTACTCTGCTATCTTGTCACCATACATGATTCAGTGACAGCCCCTGCCGACCAACCTCAAACCAGTTTTTTTTTTTTTTTTGTCAATGTCGGGGCACGTATGGATTACGAATTTTCTGCATAGTTGGGTGCTGCGACAGTTGGACCCCATCCTGCTTAAGCTGTATTGGCTGTTGCACAGAGCTGCCTTTGCTCCTCTGTGCCACAAAAAGGCACAAGTCTGTTATGTTTTGTTTAATCACCTGAGAGAGACCACTGAGAGAAAAGACGGATAGAAGAGACAAAACCGCGAACGGAGGGAGAGAATGCATGATCTGAGTGTGTGGGAATGCCCGTGTGTTTGTGGAGCGGATGAGTGCTTTGCTGAGAATAGTTCCACGCTACCCCTTTCAACATCAACACAAAGACCCATTACCTTCCCACAAAAAGAGACCTGGCAGAGCATTAAAAAATAGTTTTATTTGAAACAATTCATCTGCCAGTGGCGGCCTATCTCCCGTATACACATATCTACCGCCGTTTCCCTCTTCCTCTGGTTTTATTGATTCGATTCCACAAAGTACAGTCGGCTCCTGTTAAGCCTCTTGGACGCAGCAGGAGATCATCTCGGCCATGGGTATGCACACACGAGCAACGGAGTGATGCATTGTTTTGTAAAAATGGTTGTTTCAAAATCGGAATGCTTAAATCCATCTGTTGTTCTAGCTTCTGAGTGGAAAAAAATAGAGGAAAAAAGTGCAACTTTAACAGAGTCAATTAAAATTCAGCACCTGGTAATGACTACTAAGGTGTGTCCTGAACGATAAAAGACATATGCACTCGAGTTTAAACGCTCTACTTGCTGTAAAAATGCTCCATAACTCAGATAAAGTAAATATGCTTATTGAGTTTTACAACATTATGGGCAAATACGAGCAAAATCATCAGCCTAAGTATCTTGTTTGTGCTACAAACGCACTCCAATGAGGTTGTATGCCAGCTCTCAACAGATTCCTATGATGCCTTCATGTAGTTATACGGCCTATCATCAACAAAACATATGCTGGCAGAAAGTCTGCCGAAGCTGCAGTAATCACTGCCCTTCCTCTTCCACTTCTCTCTGGGCAACCTCGATAAGGAGAAGGAAAAATGTGGTGTCATATTTATTCATGACTAGCTGTTCGAATCGACATTCTCTGGTCCTCCACTGAGGCCACGCACGTGCAGCCCACTCCACAGCCAACGTCAAAGACAGATTAACGTTAAATGGCTTTCCTGTTATTCTGTCAAAAAAAAAAAAAAATCATTATCAATGTTATTTCTAAAACAAAAGCAAACAGAGATATAATAACTCTTGTTCTACCTTGGTAACAAAGTAGATGAAGATCAGGATAGACAGTCATTTTGTCATCATAGCAGGAAAATATTTAAAAAAAAAAAGAAAAAAAATTGAAATATAAATGACACAATGTTAACAGAGAATGGACAAAAAGAAAAGCATGGCTATGAATAGAAAATCAGGTTGGTGTAGGACAGAGAGCAGAGGCAAAGGACAAGAAAATGCCTGAGCATCTTTACACTATACAGTTCACTACATACAAAAGAAAAAAAATTGATTGTGTTTCACAACGAAAATGAGAGGCACGTTCAAGAACTTGCTAAATGTGGGTTCTTGAACTTGTGTTTCTATCGTGTTCACACTGGGCAAGCAGGGAGGGACTTCTTCTTTTTCTTCTGTTTACTAGCTCATGTCCACCACCTATAGTTGGAAGAGGCTTGGTGCAAAATGTCGTAGAAGGAAAAATCTTGCAAATTTTGCTCCAGACTTTTTCTTTCACATCTCACTTCAGATATATGAAAGACTTGGTATTGATTAAATCTGCCTGGCGCACAACTAGTAATTACTAGTTTTATCTCCATGATCAATTTTGAAACTTTCACGGATCAGAGCTCTGTCCCCCCCTCTTAGAACCTTTTGAGGCCCACGAGTCAAAAACTTTACCAACCCCTGGCATAGAGTCTGTAAACAGTCATAGAAACGTCCGTAGGTACGTGTCAAAGCGATATATTTAAATATGGAAGGCTGAAATGTACATTAACCAGCATTTACTGTACATAGACTTTCATTGAAAGTCTTCAGTTGAGCGTGAGTTGCCGACCGTAATGTGAAGAATTTCAAGAAGTGTTTCACTTCTCAATTCTTTTTTCCAGTTACTTTTCTACTTTTTTTTTTCCAAAGACAACATTTGTACAAACAAGTCTGATTAGCAAAGACGAGTAAAAAACAGCAATTTGTTCTTTCTTAACTAAATGCCATTTATTTTTCACTGATTGGTTTTTCCCTTCAGGACCCACTTCTGAGGGGCTCCTGCAAAGATTTTGTTCTTTCCTGTTTTCTAAATCTACATAAACTTGAATAATTAACTACATTGTTTCTATTTGTAAAAAAAAGAAGAAAAAGAAAAAACAATACTCTAACTGATGACATGCGTATGGTTTTCTCCTAACCTGCTGGATTCTGGCTCCAAACTGAACAACGGCTGATGAAGCGGACACAAATGTCTCCACAGAAGCCTTTCTGCTGCAGACCCTTTTAAGATCAAGAAGGGAAAAGACAGTGTGTTGATGTGGCAGAAAAGATTCTCTCTGTCTGCTTAATTGAGATTTCAGCTTGTGCCAGAGAGCAGAATTTCTTACATGCAAAAGAAACGGCTTTTATGCTGCATTTTTCGTCCTTGTTTAATCAAAGAAACACAAATGTGCATCATTGGACTATTACGTTTGTAATGTTAGGAGAGAGAAACAGGAAGTGGGCAAAACCTAAAAAAGTTAAAGCACTTGCAGTGCCCTTTTCATCCACTTATTGTCTCTCTTTCCCTCTTCTAAAACTACAAGGAAGCAGGTCTGCATTTTTCCTTCCTCTTTCAGAAGAATAAGCTTTTGGATCTCTGTTGCTGTGGGCAGTGGTTACAGACTTCTGAAACATTTTAAATGTTTTTTTTGGCCAAGAGCTTTTTTTTAAATTTATAATGTCACTGTCTTGGAAAAATCTTTGTTTTCTTCGATTTGTGCAGCACCTCAACAGGAATTATTAATTTGTGAGGGTTTTATTTGAATCCTACAAGTGATTTTCTGAGATCAGTGAAGGAATTTCAGATAATACCTAAAAGAAAAGGATCAACAGTGCTTTTATCAGCATTTTTTCTATATATATAAAAAAAGATAAAATGTGATTCTAAAGTTGTCTTTAAAGATGTAAACTTTTATACATGAACAGAAATGAGGATTTTCTCCACAAAATCCTAATCTTTACTCTTTAGTTCTGAGATTTTGGGCAGATCTTCACTTAGGTGGCTAATCAAACCCCTCAAACATGACGATTCAAAATGACCGCAGGGATAAATATATCTGTAATAAACCCTTTTGCATTTGATAAATGGATGGCAAATTGCAGTCATATTTTCCTGTTGATCAGTTCAGCACAAACTCTGGTAATTGCTGGATCCTTCACTCAGCAGCAAAGAGCACATTTCTATATATAGGGTCTGTATACGAGTTTCCTTTCATCTTCTTTCTTCTCTGCCAGAACTAACTGGTAACTTTTTAACCAGAGTAATTTAAAACTAACCAGGCAGCAGCAGAAGAACCCGTAGCTAATGGTGAGCATGAAAATCAAATCAAAAATATGAATTGCATGAAGCTTTTTTTGCTTTAAAACTGATACTTTGCTGTGTTTAGCAATTTAAAGTCTGACTTTTTACAAGTTTTAAGCCTCAAGCTTAACTTTTTGTAAAGGTAGAATGACTATTAAGGTTGCACTTTGATGAAAATAATGTTTTGTGCATTTTTAACATGTTTGGGGAGCTTTTACTTATCTAATTGGCATTTTTTGAAAAATTAGGCTTAAAATTGCATTTCTGGGTATTCTTTTTTCAAATTGTAGTGAAAAAGAGCAGACAAAAAATACTATTTGCTTTGTTGAAAGTACACTACAATTCGGCGGGATAGCTGCGATGTTACTCTGCATTTTTGTTGCATCGGTAATCTAAAGTTGGGGTTGTGAGTAAGCTAGCAGTAGATCATGTAAACAGAGAGCTCTCTGTAAGAGGGAGTGGAAGTGGGGACAGAGTTGCTCTGCAACAACAGTCTCACCCAAAACTAAAATGTGATTGTCTAATGAACTGCTGCCACTCTGCAGAAACTATAACAATAACACGGTGGGATTATATAAGTTCGCTTCCTCCCGCATCCTTTCAGGCGATTCATGATTTGATGCCTAGTTATCATATCTTTGTACAGATGTAGTGATTGTATTGCACATGCAATATACTTTTTTTAAGTTCCTGAAATAAACCATTTCAAATTAAAAATTACAATTTTTGTGCAATTTTGAGTAAAAACAGCATATTCATAATTAAAAGACCACTAGAAATACTTTTTTAAAGAGATGATTGTTGTGGGGTTTTATGCAAAGGTAATGTGAGTTTGGCAAAGTAGACTGGCTCCGGAAGACAAGACTTGCTGCAGAATGAGTTAAGACATAAAAAAAAAAAAACATCTTGCCTTCAACGTCTGGACTGAGCGCTACAGCCTTCCAAAAAGGTTAAAACACTCCAACTTCCACATTAAACAGGCAGGAATGCAAAGGATATTAAGGTTTAAGTGTATAATAGTAAGTAATACAAATTGAATGGTATATTTATATAGTACTTTTCTACCTTGCTTGAAGGCCCAAAGCGCTTAACAGTCACAGTCCCATTCACCCACACAGTCGCACACTGATGGTGGATTTATATTCCTTAAGCAAATTAAGGAATATAAATACTAAGTAACTAGCAGTAGCTTCAGTTCTCTATATTCGGGTGACTGAAAGAGGTGACTAGAAGATGACAAAACAAATATTCACATTTTTTTTCCCAAACCTATACTGAGGATGGTTGAGAGTCCATTGGGTAAATATGAAATCACTACAACCAGTTTGTTTTTAGCTGCTTTTTAAAAGAAAACACTGAGATCTGAGGCTGAGAGGAAGGGTGATGGAGCCACTTCTGCAAAGGCTCTGTCAGTTTCTAACTGTGTTCTTTTAGCAACCTCTGGTCACATGATCTCAGGGCCCTGCTGGGAGTGTACGGCTCCACAAGGTCTTTTATATGCTTGGTTATTAAAAGCTCCACATGCTAAAACCAGAATTTTAACGAATTTAAACAAAGGGGGACCAGTGCAGTTGGATTAATAACGGGGTGACGAGTGAATACGTGTGAAGATGGAGTTGCAATAATCAAGACGAGAAGAAATAAAAGCATGGATGAGCAACTCAGATTGTGACACAGTTGGACTCAGTTTGGCAAGGTTTTATAAATGATAAAAGCAAGAACGTACAAATGACCCAACATGATATTAAAAGATATAAAACTGGGTCTAAAGTTACCCTGAGGTTTCTTTCAGATGGGTAGACTAAGGAAGCAAGTGGACCAAGCCACTGGACTATCGTTACAAGTATGCACCATTTCCAAAACATGCCCAGAATGCAACATCTGTAACACAAGAAACAAAGGTTAACAGTAAGTAGAGTACGTATCACTCAAAGAAAGATGGTATTATTTTTCCTTAAACTCCTATCATATCTGATCTAATTTAAAAGTGTTCCCAGTGCTCTTTTAATTATGATTATGCCGTTTTAAACCATATATAAAAAACATTGTCAATTTCTAAAACATAATTTCTGCAGAGCGGCAGCAGTTCATTAGAAATTCACCTCTGAGTTGTGGCCAGGAGCAACCCCGCCCCCCTTCACCTCTCCAAGCAGGAAGCTTGTGTCTCACCCCCGATTTGAAAAAAGAAATCCTCAGAAATGCAACTTTTGCTGAATTATCTTTATATTTGTCCTCCATTATTGAAAAAATGCCACAAGAGCATGCTAAAACACCAAAAACACATGATAGACATCAGAGTGAGTCTTTAAAAAATATTCTACATTAAAATAGTTTGTTTTTAAAACACAGTAAGCAGCCTGTCAGTTTGCATTCTCTACTCCTTGGAAATCCGTCATGAACAAAACTTTTCTAGCCATATATACTGTGCCGCTCTGCATTCGTCAAAACAAAGTCGTGGTTGCTCCAGCGAATCCCAGATGCAGCTAGCAAACCACAATTTGCACCACCGTGACAAGAACAGCAGCTCTGGCAAGATCATCAGAGATCCGTGTGTCTGCAATCACAATAAGCCGTGTTCTGATTGTAGACTTCTTAACGCCTATTGCTCTCCTGACATGTATGCATGTCAGTTGTTTGCAAAACACTTTATTTGTCTCAAGAGTAGTCAATGATGCTCATTACTGCTGTCACATGCTGCTGTTCCTACATGAGTAGGAATTCTCATCTACGTGATCAACCGGACAGTTTCTGTATTCACAGTAGATAATGATGAGGCGTGGGTAAAGGCTGTTCGGAAACATCAAAAGGAATCTAAGGATAGTACTTTTCATTTGAAAGGTCATCTAATTGACAGAATTGCATAATAAAATATATATATATTCCCAGTCATTTCCTTGTTTTGTTTCACATTTTTGCTTCAAAATTCTCACATTTGTCTCCTCAATAAATGCATAGTGAGCTGTTGCTGTCTTGTTTGTCTCTATTTGACAATAACGACTTGTTGTATCTCTACATTCAATCATTTTTTCCACTAAAGAACCTCATTTGGATTTAAAAAATGTTGTTGTACAGTGTTGGACATTAATCTTCATTTGCAGATGTTTGCAAGGAACTGGTCTTTTGGCATTATGGGAAATTATGGAATGTTGTGGTCTCAAACAAAAGGGCCATTCAGGAGCTGGAAGGCATAACCCAATACTGCAAATGACCTCGGGGTTGTGGAGAGCGCTGGTCCTCTCATCTTCTTGCTCCATCCGTCCAGATGCCAGGCGTTCTGGATAGCAGCTTCATAGAGACAGTAGCCATGGAAAGAGTTAAAAGAACAAGGACTGTTCTCAGCCAGCAACAAGCTTTTCCAAATCTCAGCTAAAGTCAGAACTTTTTCCTTCTATATGTTGGTTCTGACATTTTTGTTTGGTTTTGTCAGACTTTCTTGATTTGATGGAGGATTTTAATAGTCCAGAAATGATAGCAAACATCTGGGGTTGTTTAGTAGCTCACTGGTCAAAATGGACCTGTCCATCAGAACAATTAGAACTCACATCCCAATAACCCTATTATTAAGTGGTTTCAATAAAGTTTGGGTGTATTCAGACCGGAAAAGTCTGTTCTGAACCTTGCGTTTGTATTCAGACTGCCTTTCAACCGGTTTTTAACCAAAGCTTGTAAACAGAACCATGTGACTAAAGATCTCTTTAGTCATTAGCCAGGAATTAGGAGATTGAGGCTAAGAATACTGGAAGTTCTTGTCGGGACAAGGGCTGGGTATCGGTTGTAATTTCCAGAAACGATTCTATTTGATTCACAAGAGCCTGAATCGATTCGATTCCGATTTTTATTTATTTTTTTTTTCTCAATTTTTCCAATTCTCATATTCATTTCAATTTTAAGTTTACACATTTGTTTAGAAATGCATTAAAAATCTACTATGTAATTTAAATATATTAATCTGATACAGTTCACATATTGTAAAATTTCTTTGTAGAATAATGAGATTTTTTAGTAATACACAGTGTTACACGGTTTCTCTAAAGGAGAAGTTCTAACAAAAATGTTCAGATCGTTTACATTGTAAACATCGTTCTGCTTGTCCTGGAGGACGTTTCAGTTTGGCCACTAGGTGGAGATCACGCTTTAGAAGTACACCTTATTCAAGAAAAAAGACAACAGTATGAGGGAAAAACATAGTTTTAGACCACAAATAGTTACTTTAAAAAGTATTTCCTTAAAAGAGTTCGTAAAAAAAATGTTCATTTAGTCGGCAATGTATTTCTTTGGTCGACCGAGCGTTAGCATTAGCCATCCAAGGGGAAATTCTATTGAACGTTATTTATTAAGCTTAAATTAATTCAAATCGATTAATTGATTTTTTTTTTTCTTCTTTTTTTTTCTTCTTCTTCAACCTTGCTCTAGTCAGGACAGTTAACTTCTTCAAACGTTATATTTTGCTGACCAATTTTGAACGTCTGTATCAACGTCAGGAACAACACTTTTTCTGCTTTTGGACGGTTATGAAGACATGCTAATCAGTGATTCACATTTCAATGAACTCCTGTCTCATCGTTACTCCACGTTTGTACAGAGCTCTCAAATTACATCCCGTAATGCCTGGTTACAGTGGCTGTTTGATCCAGTTGTTCCGCTCTGACCATGGAGTCTATTCAGACTGGAGAAACTCGGTGAGCACTGGCCGATTGGAAACTAACCGAGACCACCTCAAAAGACGGGTCAGAGATTGGTTCCTGGTTCAAGATCAGAGTCCGCTTGGGTGTGTTCAAACTGAAAATATGTTCCGGATTATCAGGTGAAACAAACTGGTTTAAGCAAACCAAATGTGTCCATTCTGTATACTGTACACTCTTAGAAGACTCAATTTTACCGTTATTGGTTTGACAAAACAACTTATTCATATATAGCATTTATTTGTTTCTAATTAATTTTTTAAAGTAATGCTTAAATGAATAGAAACAAATGCTTAAAATTAAATTATAGTAATTCCAGATGATTTTTCTGTGAGATGGCACTCTGCTTAAATCCAATCTGATTCAATAGCAGTAAATTAGACAGAAGATCAGGAAAACCATTAATACTCCCTATTCATTAACCTGGTTATTAGCAGCAGAAAATAAAGAGACATGTTAAAAGGCAAAACAAAAAATATAATAAGTGCATCTTCCATTCTTTGGATTTGTTAGAGCTTGTTGTTGCCAAGGATCTGAAAGGAAGAATCCATACGCTGGTTCATAAGAATATATTTATTAAAATAAATAAATAAAACTGAGGCACACAATTAAAAACACAAGAAAGTGAAATTTAATAACATTTAATTTGAAAAAAATAAATAAAAACTAAGATTTGGCAAAAAATACACCCAATAGTTGATCCAATGAACCAAACTCAATGTAGTCAAATGATTAAGGTTTAAATGCATAATAGAGAAATAGACAACCGTAATAAATGCAAATAGAAAAATTTGCTAACACTCTACTTAATCCATGCAAAAGCTGTTTTTTTTGTTTTATTTTCCTCCAACTTTCATTTGCTGTGGTTTGCAAAGAAGAAGAAAACAGGGAGTAAAACTGGTTAAACAGTAGAATCCAGAAAGAGAAAACAAGTGTAACCAAGGCGTGAACAACTTAGCTTTTATTTGTTTTAGCACATAAGAAAATAAAAGAGAACCGGTGTCCTTCTGTGTAAAAAGAAAAAGATCTGTTGCTGAAGTAACAGAGTTGGAGCAGTTCCCAGTCCAGAGAGCATGAATATTTAATGAACCCAACCGAGATGCAGTAATTACCAGGAGAATGGACTGTCATAGTACAGCACTTTGGGCAGATTAAGCAGGTATTTGGAGTCTGGAGCTCCTTGTGGTTCGTGGACCTCAGGTGTGACAACGCATTCGTTTAAGGTTACAGAGGGGAGAGGTGAAGGCGAGCGGCACAGGCGCGGCGGCCCCCGCCGAGACGTGTCGCAGCAAACGTGTGAGAAACCAAGCATCTTGCTTTTACTGTTTGTGTCAGCTGCAGCCTGGGAACTTGAGAAGAAAGATCCAAGAAGACAGGAAGGTGGAGCTGGAGACGACCCGCAGTCCTGTGACAAATTGACATCCTCACAGTGTGAGTGTGAAAAAAAAAAAAAAAAAAAAAAAGCTGTGCAGGTCTACAGGTCTAGCGTGATCAGAGAAGCATGTGAGGATTTGTTTTTGAACGTCTTGGTGTGGCTAAGATACCTCGGCAAGAAAAAAGAAAAAAAGATGAAGATATTCTACTCAGGATGAAAACATTTGAGCCCATTACCATCTTCAAAGACATTCCTGGCTTCAAAGCACCATAACTCAGCCGTACCTGTATGTAGGCATTATCCTTCCTCATGCCTTGAGGTTTTCATGAATCAAGATTAAAATGCCAATATCATTATGCTCCAAAAAGGACACTGTAATGGGTACCAGGCAGTGCACCTTACACTCTTCTGCGGATGCTAACAAAAATAAAATAATTCAATTCAATTATTGCAATTTTAGAAATTTCCTTCTATCAAAAATGGTGATGGGGTCTGGTGGCGGGGTTTAGCCCGAGAACAGGATGTTCTAACCAAGGGCTTCTATTTTTACTTTAATTTTTGCTCAATCTTGGTCATTACATCCAAACCTTAGTTTGTAATAATTGATCATATTCAAAATGTACTGGTAAAAATCTTTTTTTCACCCTAAAAGCTATCATAAATGAAGTTATATCACAGTTTTTTTTTCTCACCCTTCACCATGAGATACAGGACAAAAACACTAAACGCACTCAAAAAAATCGCATTCCAGGCCTCGAGGACCAGTGTCCTACATGTTTTCTAACCAGTTTACTATTCAAATTCCTCACTGGCCAAACACAACTGATCCAGGTAATCAGCAGCAGGGTTTGTAAAGGTGGCAGAGCATGTATTTAGAGACAAAACTTCTCCAGCACACTAGTTACCTGGGCCCCAAAACATGGAGCTTCTGCAAGAGGTCAACCAACTGGGACATTTATAGACAGCCTACAACGCGATGCATGCCTCAAAGACACCAACTGGAAGAAGAAAGATGGAAGAAGAAGGCAGGGTTTCTGGAAAACTAGCAAGAGGCCGGCCTTCGAGACCTATATTTGGACATCCCTGATTGAGATTTTTTTATTGTTTTTTTTTTTAATACTTCCATACCATTTTTAGCTAATGCTCTGAAAAAGAGTTAAGATCAGTTGCATATAATTATATCTCTATTCTTTATCCGCTTCTTATATAATCTGTGGGTGCTGCGTTGAGAGATATGGCATTATTTTAAGTGCATTATAGTAAGTCGGCTGGATGGTGACAAAAGCTGAGATTTGTTTCTCATCGCAGGAGTGAGGTCGACTGCCTAGAAGGTGAATGAAGCCAAACCTCAATATGAATCAAATCGTGCATATTTCTTTTAACCTAAGGTTTATGAGTTCAGATTTGGTAAATTATGTAAAACAGTCCCCAGGAGCAAACCTTACTAGATCATAAAACCTTTAATCTGCGTCTTTAATACTTTTCATGTTAGAAGTCAGGAGCCATCATGGCTTTAATGGCCTTTGTGAAGAGTAAGGTGACAGAAAAAAAGATTCTTATTTAGTGTGGAATAGATTTGATCCTTATTGTTGCACCAGTGTAAAAAGATGCACTGTAATATAAACAAAGAGCCATAAACATAGTATATTTAAAATGTCGTTTTTTTCTTTTGCCTAATTCAAATATTCCATTTAAGTGAGACGGCCCTGGTTCAAATCCCTGCTGGGACCTTCCTGTGTGCCGTTTGCATGGTCTCCCTTTGCATGTGTGTTTTCTCAGAACTCTAAGACTTCCTCCCAAAAACCAACACATTCTCCCACTCAAGTCGTGACATATTCACATTTGGTTGAGGACCCCTCCACGTTACTTTTTTTTCCCCCCAACTCGTCGTTTTTTGGCATGCTGGCTGTTCAGAAAATCACGGGTCTACAACCCTCGGGACGGGGTACCAAACCTGGACTGGTGTTCGGGACACATCCAGTTCCGGTACCCTAACCCGGCACAAGTTTGGACCCGGTACCACATCTGTTACCAGTTCGGGTCTGGTACCGTGGCTGGTAGCGCATATAGTACCGTATCCAGCTTGCGCCCGGTAACGCATCTGGTACCAGTTTCGGTTCGATACCACGTCTGTTACCGAATCCAGTACCGCGTCAGGTACTGAGTTTGGGTACTGGTGCACTCCGTGTCATAGTACTGGACCAGTTACGGTTTGAAGCCCAGAGGTTGGGGACTCGTGATATAATGGGAGCAACCAGCAAGTCAAAAAACGACAAGGTGGGGACACGAAAAACATCAAAGAGTGATGCGGAGAGGTCCTAAACCAAACGTCAATATGCGATGACGAGTTGGGAGTGAGAATGTGTTGCCAAAATC
>NC_050518.1:14497816-14503075 GCF_002922805.2 Oryzias melastigma | reverse complement strand
GGAGCAAACCTTACTAGATCATAAAACCTTTAATCTGCGTCTTTAATACTTTTCATGTTAGAAGTCAGGAGCCATCATGGCTTTAATGACCTTTGTGAAGAGTAAAGTGACAGAAAAAAAGATTCTTATTTAGTGTGGAATAGATTTGATAGCGCATATAGTACCGTATCCAGCTTGCGCCCGGTAACGCATCTGGTACCAGTTTCGGTTCGATACCACGTCTGTTACCGAATCCAGTACCGCGTCAGGTACTGAGTTTGGGTACTGGTGCACTCCGTGTCATAGTACTGGACCAGTTACGGTTTGAAGCCCAGAGGTTGGGGACTCGTGATATAATGGGAGCAACCAGCAAGTCAAAAAACGACAAGGTGGGGACACCCAAAACATCACAAAGTGATGCGGAGAGGTCCTAAACCAAACGTCAATATGCGATGACGAGTTGGGAGTGAGAATGTGTTGCCAAAATCATGTTTCATGAGTTAAATCATCCCCAGGTGTGAGGTTGTGTGCTACTGCAACAGACTGGCGACCTCTACAGGGTGTAACCCCACCTTCACTAAGCATTATGTCGGATAGGCTCCAGCAACCCAAAAGGGAAAAGCATACTCTGAAGATGAGTTTACGGATGATTCATGAAAGTAAGAAACAAAAGAATCAGCAAAGAGAAATAAATATTACATGTATTAATCACAATTATCATAAAAATGATAAAGCCCTTCATGATCCTGCTTGTGTTGCTTGCATGAGCCAATGATGACATTAACTTGAAAACATGTTCCGCAAAGTCCTGTATGAACTTAAAAACACTTTTATGAAAAGATTAAAACAGGAAAAATAAAAACAACTGCCAAGCCTTCATTTCTTTGTGCCTTAACAGTAAAGACCGACCATAGCTACTCAGAGGCTCTGATGTGTCTCGCTGTTTTTTTAGCTAAAGTACCCATCAGTATAACACTGATCTTAAATACTACTGCAGCTGTAAATCAATCTTTTAATTGGCAAAAAAAAAAATACTTTACCAACGACATTTAAGAACACTATTCACTCATTTTTTACAAATAAGGAAAAAAAAGGCTAAATAAAAGCGGCGAGTAAATTTTGTTCGAAGCTAAAACTGAACAATCTTTCTATGTGGGACAAATTATTTATAATTTAGTGAGATCAGTTCAAATCTGCAATCACTCACGTTAACATTTTCCTCAGCTTTGTGTTTCCTTCATCTACCTAAACTAGGAAAGGGTAGTTGTCCTGAGTAGTTTTTTTATTTTTATTTTTTCTGTGTTTTAAAATGACCAAGTTGTGAACATTTATCAGGCTGATGCTTAAAAAATTTAAATATTTAATGACTGCTAAAAAACACTACTTTATGGTCTTTAACAGAAACGACTATTCTTTGATGGTTTGTGTTGACACAATGTGTAGCGTCCTGATTATCACTTTGTGATCACTATTCTGCTTTGATAGACTCCTTTAGACCCTACAAGTACACTGTAGTTCTGTAAATCATGAACTTATCTCCAGTAAAGGACAAATTCCAGCATACAGTGGGGTTATCAGTTTATTTACTCTACACACTGTTGCCTGGGGGAAAAAAAACCCAATCAACTGATGATGTTTGTGTCACACAACCCTGAAGATCTGCCGGACAGATGATTCGTGAATTGCCCGTAACCCGAACCAGTCCGAGTTCATGCCTTAAGTAGCCTGAGTCACAATAACCAGCTGGGTCAACAGGCCCTGCCAGCAGTGTCTCTGACCTGAGCACAAACAGACTTCCAGGTGCCAGGTAGGTTAATCACAGCTCAAGCACAACAAGGTGAAACCGTCTCAGCCTCACACAGACATGCTCTGCTTCTTTTCATTCTGCACTAGTGAGTTACGATAACCCAACCAGGTCCTGTGACAGTAAATGTAGAGTTACACCTAAACAATGAAACGTTTCCAATACAGGTCTTCCCTGAAAACCTTAAAGAAATGAATAAAAAACGATATTTACGCTGTCCTCTTTTACAAAAAGCTGTTTATGATCATTTTTGATCGGGTAAACACTATATATTTATGGAGTGAATAAGTTAACCCCTTAATGACTGTTGTCACAAATATGCAACAAAACACTTTTGCTCCAAGATTACCTAAAAGAGACAAATAAATTCAGCCGTCAAGGTTTATATATACATATGTATGGGTCCTTAGGCAAGACCCTTGATGCTGCCGCCTAACTGGGTCCCTGTGCCCTTCAATTACAAGGTTGTGTCAGGAAGGGCATCCAGCGTAAAATCTCTTGCGAAATCACTGATGGCAACCCCCAAAGGGATAAGCCGAAAGGTGAAGAAGACATACATATATATATGTGTGTGTATATGTATATATGTATGCATATATGTATATGCATATATATATATGTGTAAACTTTTGTCAACATTAAATGTGGGTTTATATGAAATACTACACATTATTCATATAATTTTAAATTTCTAAATTTAAGTCACGTGAACAGGAAAATATTAATAAATGTTATCTTCGTCATTAGTAAAAACGACTCAAATAATTCTTGTTTGGCCTTAATGTTCTAAAGGTCAAGTGGTCGGGGGTAATTTAGTCAACCAAAGTCAAGAAGTCGTAGTTTTTAAAAGGTGCTGGGGGCTGCATATTATTGATTTTCTGGCAGGTGCACTTTAAAAATTAAACGGGGGCCACACTTGGCCCACGAGCCAGACTTTGGACATGCCTGGTCTAAATGATTCTTATATAAAGATTATGCTTGTAGCATGTCACTGTCACAAATGTAGAAATGGACTTTTACACCCAAATATACTTAAGTTGGAGTTTTAAAAGCTGACTTAATTTCAAAATATAGATACTTATATATGTTCCTTGATATATATATATATATATATATATATATATATATATATATATAAAAGCTTCTCTAGGGTTTGTGGTTGGACTGCTGCCAATCTCAGCTGTCAGAACAGATGATCAATCCAGCAGAAGGCCGACACAGACGTAGATTGAAAGGCTCACACTCTGCTCTATAAAAAATAAAAAATATTGGTATTTTTTTTAACTGCTAGAGGACAAGAGCCATACAACACAGCTGCAGGTAGAACTTGCAGACCAAACAGGAAGACCTCAGCCAAGAATTCCACAGGTTGCCGTGGGGTGACCTTGCCAATCATCAGACAATCTGGGGACAAAAAAAGAAAAATTCTAATCAAAGATTTTTCCATGTTCAATGAAATGCTCCATGCACATACTTTTAATCATTTACGCTTTCTTAGTGTGTTTAATTCACATTAGTCTCCAAAATAAGGTCTGTGCAAAACATGAAAACCTTCCCATCCTCATTTAATCAAAACCAAATCAAAAAAGATTTTAATAATTACGCACGAAGCCCACGGGAGTTCAGGTCGTTCTACCACATAACTGATGCTGTGAAGAGGGAAGGCGAAACAGAAAAAAAACATGAAAATGAGTTGTATCTGCACAAATCAGCTTCAGCTAAAGATGTGACAACAATACTTGCTTGACTTCCTCCAGTTTCAAAATGCCACATTTTGGAGTTTCCACCTACTTTTCCATTCATTTATCTGAAAAGAAGTTAAAACAGGTGACCTCATGTGACCTCGAGAGGCCAGTCGAAAGCACAGCTAAACCCAGTTGTAAAGCATTTTCATAATGCTTCTGCTCTTCGTAATCGATACAGAAATAATAGAAGTACATTCAAGTGTCACAGATTTATTGTTTCGTGTCCACTTTTTTTTTTTTTTGTTCAGCCATAATCGCTTTTCCACACAAGCATTTCAGCGCCTGACATAATTTATGATTCGCACATGTTGACTGAATTAAAAAAGGAGGATTTAAAATTGATTTACATTTCCTGCATTTCCCATAACATCATTCTAGCCTGTTAATTTCCAGCCTTTCCTGGAGCAGCCGCTTAAAAAATATTTAATTGTTATTGATCACTGAAAAGGTCAGTCTATTTTAATTACTTCACGTTCTTCCGAGGGCGACTGAAGGATGGGATGGCTAAAAGGACTTTTGGATCGATTTTCATATATTTCCTCAAAAGCAGCCAAAACTAGAACCTGATGTATTACCTTCATATAATTGATCAAAAAGCTCGTTTTTGAAGCGACTTTAGAAAAAAGGTCACGTTTCAAGACAATAGGGAAATGTCACACAGCTTGACGAGACTCTGGCGAATGTCTACTAAAGTAATATGAACATTAAAAAAACACCATCAAAGGTCTTTAAAAAGCAGTAAAGATGAGTGGAATGAAGGACACCGTCACTGAACAAATGAAAGGTGCTTTGAGCCGCAGCGTTTCTGATACGAGGTCTTTCTACAGTCAAAACCGCAGACCCTGGAGATGCTGTCAACAATCATTGTTTACAAGTCAACATCAGCAAACTATAGCACGTGGATCACCCCAATTCTACCCAAGGGTGAAATTGCCTTTTCATAATTTCCATTAAATTTAGGCACTGAAAAATAGCTCACAATCTCCGTCTAGACAAAAAAATATATATATATTTGTGAAGTGTTTTGATGATGCACTTTGAAGAGTTTCTGTCCTGCTCTCCAAAATGCTGGTAACAGTTCTGTTTTTGCTTGTTTTTGTTTTTTTTTAAGTTTAATTTCCATGCCAGGTGGAAGTGATGGAAAAAGGATCTTGCTGTGAAGAAAAGAAAACCTCTCTTACAGAGACACCTGAGCCCCGTGACCTACAGAATAATGAGGCAGAAAAGGGAATCGGTGCTCCCCAACCAACGTTTCGTAATACAAACTGCGTTACAAACCACCTACGTGCTTTTCAAACATATTTACAAATGTATTAGATAAAATCGGGGACAAAAAGGATGATAATTCTTGTATCTATTTGTTAAATAGGGCAAATACTGTTTGTACAGCTGTTGGTTAGCTGCAGCAGATGCTGGTTAAATCATCTTCCTCATCTGTTTGTAAGAAGCATACTTTAGATAAAATTAATAGGTCTTATTGAGGACACTGTTTTACACTATAAATGCAATTTCTGTGTATTTTATATTATTAGAATCATTTTTATAATCGAAATCGCCATACTTTACTAATTTCAATTACAGCATAGGCAGCGAGATGAGAAAGATCTATTGGTTTGTCTGAATTCCTTCACTACTCACTACACAGTGCACTAAAAGTGTGTTCACCCTTTTATAGAGCCGTCCAAATCTACAATTCCAAAATTGAGAGCCTCAAATGTTTCCTTTGGAAAA
>NC_050518.1:14473618-14497216 GCF_002922805.2 Oryzias melastigma | reverse complement strand
GGCAAATACTGTTTGTACAGCTGTTGGTTAGCTGCAGCAGGTTAAATCATCTTCTTTATCCGTTTGTAAGAAGTACAGTATACTTTAGATAAAATTAATAGGCCTTATTGGGGATACTTTTTTACACTATAAATGAAATTTCTGTGTATTTTAAATAATTAGAATAATTTACTTTACTAATTTCAATTACAGTATAGGCAGCGAGATGAGAAAGATCTACTGTACTGGTTGTGTCTGAATTTAGTGGAGCAGCTAACTCAAAAAATCTTTCATTTTATGATGCAAGCAAGAAATTTGGCTGAAGTACTTATAAGACACCAAGTTTTAAGAAAAAAGTGCTAGCCACTTTAAATTCCAAAATGGCGGCCATTTTCCAAGATGGCCACCAAAGGTTGTTGGTGTAATGAGTTACATTGAAAAAATATGAGTACTTCATCAGGTAAAATGAGGTTTTTATTGCTAAACATTACAGGGATATTAACTGGCATTTTTTAGGCAGAAAGAGCTCATCCTCACTGCCACCCTGGCATTAGCAGTCCATTTCCGGGGCAAAAAACTATTGAAAACATCATCAAGTAAACTATTTTTATGATATTCTGCCAACTTTACTGCCATGGCGGCCATCTTGAAAAAAATGGCGGTCATATTGGATTTTTGTGTGGCTAGCACTTTTTTCCTGTAACTAGACCCAGAGACTATAACTGTACCAAATTTCATGCTTGTATCATCAACTGAACGATTCTGGCTAAAAATGACATAAGCTCCTCCACTAATTCCTTCACTACTCACTACACAGTGCACTAAAAGTGTGTTCACCCTTTTATAGAGCCATCCAAATCTACAATTCCAAAATTGAGAGCCCCAAATGTTTCCTTTGAAAAACCAGTTTGCATTAGTACTCACTGGATTGGCAAATATAAGCCACAATGCATTAGATTTGAACAATTTTGTTTAAAAAATACATTTAATTTGTTTTTCTAATGAATCTCTCCACTCTGTCAACTTCTCTCTGGTGGGATAATCAGCTGATTGTGCCCCATCTTAAGAAGCTGCAGACCTTCAGTTGGAGTGGAATTCTTCATCTCTACCTTGTTGCTGATACACTATTGAGTTCTCGCCCATTGCTCTCCGAGTCAGACCAGCCTGTTATGCCCCTCTACTAAGTTTCTTCCCTTCTGTGCTGAACTGTTTATCTTCCCCTGGAGTTTTTTTTTTAGTTTTTTTGGTTTACACATCCTCCTTTTTGCTTGTGGATTTCCAGTTCGGAAACACAGGATATCCCAACAAGTTCTTCTCCACGGTCTGTGGTCTGGCTTCCTGCAGTCTGTCAGCCTTCACGATCATCTTCCACCACGAGGAAGTAAGACCACCACTCACCGTTTTCACTAAGTCTGTGGGCAAAGTCAGAAGTTTTCTTTCTCATGCAGAGGTTGCTGCTCCACCTGTGGGCCTGACTGTGTCGCTGCCACACTCGAGACATTTCCTGATCTGAGCCCCAAATGAACCTTTTGGTTGAACCTGTTGTTACTGGGGTTTTCCATATCATTTACCTGACTTATTGTTATAAACCTCCACGTCATTATCAGAACACGATGAATTCATAAGTAGTATTTGTCAATTGCCTGTATTTTTTTTTTAATTGACTGTTAATATGTTCTTGCTGATCCTAATTTTCTTTTCTTTTTTTCTGCAATTGGTCATTATAGCTGTCCAATCAGATGTCTCAGAAGTGTGTGATCTCACGTCAAACGTTCAAAATGTTTAACAGTTTTTGTGTATCTCAGTTTTGATTGGTAGGGGTGTGGACTTCCAACAACATCACTCCTGATTGGTGAGAGTAGTTCCCATGGAAATTTTAATCGAGACTGATTTGGACTAATCGCTGGTCACTCAGAATTTCTGGTTCCAACATGGTACCGTCTGTATTGCAGAAAACAGTTTTTTTTATTATTATTTTTTAATCAAAACTTGAAGTAATTGATAAAGGACGACTAAAACTATTAAAAATATAAGAAGATAAGGAGCACTTTACACCAAAATCACTGAGAATGGTGTCCAGAATGAGAGGTGTTTGAACTTCATTTACAAGTAAAGGTGAAACCAATGTGTGGATTCTGCATGTGTACATGTTACACACGTTTTTGTGTGTAAGTGAATGCATCAATTATTGCTGTGTCCCGTACGTACTATGGTATGTCTGTAACATCCACCGTGGTGGTTTTTGGGAGGAATACACATCCAATATCCTTTTTACACTTCTCCTTTGCCCAATATATATACCTGCTATATGTATGGAAAGAATGCTGATATGAGACACAATATATTGGGTTCATATACTTGCAAATATTTTTGTGAATCTATTTCCATGCTCAGGTTAAAGTTCCAAAAGTGATTTATTTTTGTCAGCACAGTGGGATCTTTTCAACATAGATGCCACAACTTGTAGGACACATTTCCTCAGCAAGTTTGGAGGCATTTTTATATATATATATATATATTGGTCTGAAAGATCTGTCAGAAATCTCCAGCAAGAGCATTCTACTGATGCTTTAAAAATAGGAATTGAGCAAAACTTCTCTAACATGGAGCTGGAAGCTTTTGGGGATTGTGAATTGAGTGCAGGGCTGTTGCTGTGTGCACTGTCAAGACATATAAGCAAGCACAGCGCTGAGCCAAGGCAGTTGAGGGAATAACAATGTCTGCACATTGCAAAGTGGCCATATGTTCGCGTTTTTTGATTTCGACCTCCACGGGGAAATGTGTGGCATTAATGAAAAGTCCTTTGCTGTAGGTCTGTTGTCTGACAGAGCTCTGCGTGAAAGAGAAGGATTGAGGTCGTCTGAAGCCTAAACTAGAGAGAACCAAACCTGCAAAAAGCATTAAAGTCTGAGAGTGTCTGCTCCAAGAAGACAAATCGTATGTCATCCTCCGGCATTCTTTGTCAAAGCCCCCCCTGTTTATGACTTCACACTTATTAGGCCAGACTTGTTAGTTTTGGAAATGGGTTAACTGTTTGGGCAGCGGAAAAAGGTGAGGGTCAATTGACGGTTGACCCCGTTTTTTATGGTCCAGTTGGGAATTCTGTCAAAGTGCTCCGAGGAGGTTTGATTTAAGTGCCGAATGAGCCAGACATCCAGAGGCTTGGTATGAACCCCATAAGTCTGGCTCATTTTAAGGGGAATGGGGACTCGTTCACTGGGAATAGTTTAATAATTTAGTATGGCCTTAAACTAATCTATTTCAAGCACCCAGATGGTATTTATATTGAGCAAATGCTGGGATAATTGAATGGAATAATTTACTCACTAGTGTTGCTCAGTGTCAGAGGATCCCTGCGCTGGAAAAGACATAAAGTGAAGCACTAAACCAAACCACCAGGAAAGTGATTTTCAGAAATAAATATTCCTCTGTGACTCCAAAGCAAGTGAAATATTACACCTAACAGCGCCGAAATGTGGGAGCAGACAGGTTATAGTTTAGCATATTTTGCATCTGAATTGGATTTGTTTGATTTATTAGGGTATGCAGGAAAGATGGAGTGCGCTCATGCTTCTTTAACATGCACTATGTGCTCATTAACAGTCCCTGTCTTCTGGGTTAGTCCCCCGCCTTCTGTTGGTAAAACTGCAGCCACCGAAGGGCTGGAATCCGGCTGGGTCGCGGTGAGCACAGAGTACAAGAGCGCCCTGACCCTCAGCACGGCGCTCAGTGAAAGAATCAGACGGTCAGCAATTAGGAGAAAAAGCAGAATAGGCAGAATAAAAGTAAGGGAAATAGGAAAGTGTTAGACATAATACAGACGAGACAAACTTGTGAGGAAAGGAGAGGGAAGAAAGTAGGATGGAAAAAGAGAGAAATACAAAGAGACAGGCACGTAATGGGCAACTGCTGAGTTTTAACAGGCATGTCCCTCCATCTCTGATCAAAGCTTCCTATCAGCCTTTGGGGCATCTCCACTGACTGCCTTGCCTAGATGCTAAAAATTCCTCCTGCCTAGACATCATTTTAACACCCCTCTATATACACTTTAATATTTGGAGTCTATAGCCCATGCATCACGCCGGCTGCACATGAAAGCGCCTGTTTCTGGAGTCTGCCTGCTCCTACACTGACAACAGGAAGACTAAATGTCTGTTGATAAAGGAAAAAGGAAAGGAGGTTTACAGTGGAAGTTCTGCTGTTTGTTCTGAGTCTGCCTCACTTTTGCTGTAAAGACTGATACATATTGGGAAAAGTGAATGAAACGACCCGTTATATGCCAACTGAAATGCATCACCTACAATGCACCCATTTGGGGACAGACTTGTACTGGTACTACGGGTTTCTAGATTGGTGTCATAAAGGGAGGGCAGGTCTTCCAGTTAGTTCCCTTGAGGCTCATTTGGCTAGCTTAAGGACAGTCATGTAAAGAAGGCTGGACATCACTACAGAGGTTCAATCTATTCATATAAAAACTACCAGAAACTTGGGTGTAGTGATGCACACTATGTACAAGACGCATGCCCATTGAATACGTGTTGCGAGCTTAATCAGGTTAAACTTTGACCAATCAGGGAGACGGATTTGGTAATGACAAATGGATGGTGTCCTTTTCAGTTCACTGAAGTGCCAACAGTTTGAAAATTGACCATGGAGGAGAAAATAAGTGTAGTTTGTACCTGACCGGAAATGTAGGACACAGAGTCTTTATATAAATCGGAATAGAACTGTGAAAGAAAAAGCCTTTGAGAGATTTGCACCGTTTTGACATTTCACACTAAGCCTGTAGGTGTTTGACATGCGCAAGTAAAACATAAGAAGAAAAAAAAAAATAAGAGGAAGCCCATCTCTGCTTGTCCAGTGTGAACATCCTGGCCTATATTCACATTGAAGAATAGTTTAGCAATTCCTGGAATCCACGTCACATCCCTGGTGCATTCATAGCTTTAGATATTGATGTTCCACCAGTATACCCTGTACAGATTTGTCCATTTTCACCCACAGAAAGCTTGCATCCACCCGAAAGGGCAGTTGCTACAAAGGTCTAGCTCTTGAACTCACAGGAAAAGCAATTTTTCAGAAGGCCGCTATGCACCTGGCTTTCTGTCGTCCAAAATATCAGTGACAGAGAGGGAACACCCGGCCGTATTTTCTTCCCACGGTGTCTTCATCAGAAATGGTGAACCAAACAATGGCATTTGTATTGTCCCGAGCCCAGAGTTTCCCCCTGATCCTTGCTTGGGTCATTGTTCTCCAGCTGTCAACCAGTCTTTGAATCTGTCATCAACCTTTGACTACCGTCCTTTTTATGTCAGCCTTGTGCAGTTCCAACCGGATGCCGAGGGACTTCCAGTGAAACAGCAGCCATCACACAATCCTGAAGGGATATATGAGATCACGTCTTCTTTCCCATAAAAAACAAATTTCCCCGAAAAGCATAATTCATATTTCCTTTTACAAGCTAGTCTAGTAGGCGATAAGAGAAACTTTATGTGTAGGCTGACTGCTCAGACACAGAATAGGTCCCTGCTGGCCTGTAAAGTGAAAATTATTTATTTTATAGGGAATGCTATCATAATGGGTTCTGTTTTTAACCATTTCACTTTAATTTACTCTTTTTCTGAATCTAATTTTAATTTATTGACACAAAAAAGCAGGGATGAAGACTGTAGTGTCAGTGAGAAAGACACACATGGAATCAAAACACTTTAGGACCCAAACAGCTGAAGAGACCATTTAACATGTGATGCTGTTTGTTTCCTTGTTTTGTTGATGGATTTGGATCAGGGTAATGTTGGTAATGACGTGGGTCAAGTCCGTTTTTTTAAAGAACAGAAGTTTTACTGGCAAAATGAAAACAAACTGACAATATTTGTTTACAGATTTGTATTCATATTTACCCCACTAAGTTACCACATGGGGATTTTTCAAAATAAAAGATTATTTAAAATTATGCAGAAACTTTTACAACATGTTTGTAGGATATAGAATAGAATAGAATAGCAATACTTTATTCATCCCAGGCTGGGAAATTAGGCTGTTGCAGCATCAGGCATATACATAAGATATTATTATACAGAGAAAAAAAGCAATATTTACAAAAAATAAGGAAATAATATACAATAAAAAACAAAAGCAAATTGTGCAAATTGTAATGTGCAGAATATAATAGGGAGTCTGCAAATCGAGGCAGTAATTAACAACAGTCATGTAAAAAAGGTCCTTTTTCATTCACATATGTGCCAACCATTTAACCTTAAAGTTAAACCAACCATAATTGATCGTGGAGGAGAAATTTATAATTGCAGTTTGTGCCCAGCTTTCATGTGTTGGAATAGAGCTTGGAAAGAAAACGCCTGGAGCAAGATTCATCAGATTTGCTTCGACATTTTGCGCCAAGTCTCTAAGTACCTGCACTAGTACAGGGCCGCAACAGTCCAGTGTGACATCATATGCAAAAATTGCGTTCAAAAATGTCCGTTTAGCGCATCTTTGAAGGTGCATCACATGCTCTGTGAGAACATAGCAGTAGAGTTGGGCTGATCCAAATTCTTACTCCTAATGGAGAGCCTTCAAATTCGAACCTTAATCCCACTTGATGATGTCATCAAAAGTCGCCAGTCAGCTACAATAAAAAAAAAATCTTTGTATTTCCTTAAAAGCCTTGCATCAAGTGGTTGCACTCAACCACATTAAGTAATTGTTCCAAAACAAGTCAGCTACACTGAAAAAAGGAAATAATTGCATCAGTTGAAAAAAAATCTGTAATTTGTAGTATTTAGGATTATTAGTTTTAATCTAATTAAAATTGTGAGTTGAAGGTTTACTCAAAAACATAATTTGATAATAAGTAATATTTTAAATGTAACAAAATGACAGAACTTTTGTTAACTGATCCAATTTTTCTCTTTTTACTATGTACAGAATCCCAAGAGCTTAAATATTCCTAGTTTTTTTTACTCGAGCGTTGTGTAATCCCTTGCTTAAATCACTGAGTAAAGTTAAATATTAAATGTATTTAGTAATATTTACACAAGCATTTTAAAAATGCATGAAAAAGCAAGAGTTAAATGAAAAATAAAATTCATTGTAAGAACAGCAAAAGTAGGAGAAAAGGAGAAAAATAAAAGTTTAACTTTAACAAAAACATCTTTAATTTGTCTTTGTTCATTAATGCTAAACAAACGATGCAGTGCACACAATAAAAAGCTGTTGGGTAATTGCAGCTAATCAATCACATTATTTGAAACACAAAAAAAGAGAAAAAAATAAATTGTCACTGGCAAAACCCAAACAAACAAGTGGGCTGATTGCAAAGTTAGCCTTCTTAAAACCGAATTATTGAAATAGTCTGTGACAAACTTGAGTAATGGGAAAAGAGATGTTTATAATAAAGAGAATTATGACATTCTGGATTTGAAAGAATGGAAATATGTGTGTTGCATCAATTACGCACCCAATTAATAATAAAGCTTATCATCTCAGTAACACAGTTTATAAAGGTGTCACAATGCCTGATTTTGTGTGAAAACAGAATCGCTGTTATTCCTTTCCATTGTGGCCTTGTTACTTTTACTCTATAGATCTACATTAGCAGCTTATGCACAGGCTGTAAAAAGAAATGCTTTATTTTTTCTCTTCTTGCATTAGAAGATCAAGTGGAGTTTAGGTTGAGGAAACCTTAAACACAATCGTATCGTGATGATGAAAAACTTCAACTGTCGCCTTTTTCATTATCAGTTTACCATTGTTGCTATACTTACCATGGAAGCTAACTCCTCACTTTTCTGCCGCACAAGGTTGCTTTTGCTAAAAGTAAAGTTGCACATCATCATGGTCTTTATTTTTCTCGGGCTCTCTGCCAACATACCTATCCTGTGAGATTTTTAAGTTACTATTTTTTCAGTAGTTGTTTTTCATATTGTTATTACATTTAAAGGGCCTATAGTGTGCAATTGTTAGGCCTTTAAGAGTAAACTATATTAAGATATATAGTAATAAATTACCTTTGGCCCACTAAAAAGCTAATTATTTATGAAATATTAGTTATTTTTGTGGTCAAATAATTTAACCTGAATTATTTTCACTAAGTCATTATGAACTTCCATATATTTCCCTCAGTTTACTCAATGATTCTAAATGAGACATTTGTGCTGAAAGACACACTTGTACCATTTCAATTGTATTTGTGAGAATTTATTACATTTTGGATGATCCATATGTTCATGGGGTTTTTTTCTTAGTGAAAATAATAAAAAACAACTAAAGAAAATGTGTAAAAATAACATAAAGATGTTCACAATTGGGTAATAGGTATTATTTCTCCGATTTTACACAGTATAATAAATGTTCTTTTTTTTTTTTTTTAAAGACGGGAAATAGAGCACTAACACATAAAAAGGATTAGTTTTCATAGCGTCCAAAATGTTCCCTAGACCTACAGGGCAGAAAGTCCTTTGGTTATTAAAAATACTCTATTTGTATGAATGCATTTTGTCTGCAAGGTTAGCTTATGTGTTTTGGAGGATAATGGCTTTTGTGAGGCTGTTTGAGACTGAATAAATTTGATATTTTGTCAGAATGGAGCTGAACAACAAATAATGTTCCAAAATGGGCAGAGCAGGCCACCAGTCTCACACGACCACAGAGAGACGTGAACCTGTGGTCAAGTTAGAGTCACCACCTCATGCAAAAGCCTGCTTTTGGACTGCAGAAGGTCAAAAGAGGGTGATGGGAGAGCTATGTTTATATTTATTCAGGCTTAATTTATTAGATAACACTTATTTTTGTATTGAATCAAATTCCTGCTGCAATGAATTCAAGATATCCAAAATGCTTGGTTTGTAAGAATAGATTATAGTATCATCTGCATAGAGGATACTAAATGAATCGAAGATATTTTCGAAGCCATTTCATTTATTGCCTTCCCTGCTGTTTATTTGCAGCATGATTTATGATATTGCTTTTGTAATGTTTTTTGCTTCATCTTCAGCCATTTGTCCTTGATTAACCAAGACCACAGGTGTAACTTTTTCATGTGAGACTGGCCTTGACGAAAAGAAATAGTGTTTTATAAATTATTTGTTTTTATGAGAAATTGGGAGATCTTTGACATATTTTACACCACAAGAGCCAAAAAATGTAACATGTGAATCCTGCAAACTCATAAAATGTCCACATCATCATGAAGTAAACACATGTATCTAACACAACCTATTGACTGGTATAGGTGCACAAACTTCTGGTTTGTGTATTTATTTGTGATTATTGAAATATTTTGCTTGCTTAGACTCAAAAACTCAGTTTAAAAGATATTTTATCTTTTAACACATGCTTTTTGTATAAACACATTTTTGGTAGTAACTAATACACAAGAAAGGCCAAATAATATTTGCATTTAGTATTTTTTGTTTCTTTTGTTAATTGGCTTCAGCAACTCAGTATTTTGACTATTGCAAATGATAATTCTGGCTAAAGAAAACACTAATGGATTTGTTTTCTGTCTATGCAAAATAACCAGAAATAAAATTATTGTTTGAACCAGTGTGTTTTTTTTTATTCTAATAACAAAATATGACAGATTTTTGTTAGCCAACAATTAACCAACTTCTCAAAGACAAATACTTTAACATAAATCAGAATATTGGATCAGAAAACCAACCCATTTTATATTGCTTCTTTTCAAGACGTTTCATAAGAAGAAAGAATAGCCCCCACTTTCAACTGGTGTCAACATGTGTCCTGGCTCATCCGATCACATTTGGACAGTTCTGATCACAGGCGTGAACACACTCGGGTTACATGAAGGACAAATTGAAAGCCAATGACCCAGAGAACATTCAGAGCCAGCCCCACAAATGACCCCCTTCTTCCTCCACACCACTACATGCTCCTGTTTCTCAATGAGTGGCCATGTAGTGAGTAAGAAGAAAGAAAAATAGTCTGTAGAAAATGTCCACAAATGCAGGATGTATTAGTCACATAGAGCCACCTGCACCATTGTGACTATTTTTGCCAATTAAAAAACATAAATCCCAAAACGGCTAATGAAAAAATAGACTTATGTATGTCGTTTTTCTTTTTAGCTACAATGCTATAAAAAAATGAGCACATATTTAACTGGATTGTTAAAAACGTGATAAATGAACTCTTGATGATCTAAACTTTAGTGCAACACAGAATCTTAAATAATAATAAAATCTCCTTCCCAAAAAAGGTGAAACGTTGAAAAATTATATTAATAAGTAAAGGCAATACTAATGTATTACATGGTTGTCTTAACTAAACAAATGAGGCGGTTTTTTTTTTTAAAGATTTACTTCAATGTCTTAGATACGAGTACATCAAAATATGTCCCACAGAACCATCCCCATTACCAGTATGGCATTGGTGATGCTGCTGCTGGTAAGCAACTAATTTTTAAATGGGTGATTCATCTCATCGCACTACACTCGGACTGTCTGACTCGGAAAATACACGTAAATGTCAAAATGAATGACAATTCTTCCAACACAACAGAAATACAGAATAACACCTAAAAAATGGTCCATGTAGTGCGTCATCCACGAAAAACCACCACAATTATCGGGAAAATAAATCAAATAGGGATTATCATTATAATTTATTCACATTTGGCGGGCCAGATTAAATAGTTTAGTGGGCGGCATGAGGCCCCCAGGCCGTAGTTTGACCTCCCCTAATCTAAAAAAAACAAATAACAAAACAATATTAAAATGGTGATTTCTATAGGACTTAAGCAAAGACAAACAGATAATTACTATGAGATGAGATACAAATAGTTTACTCTTGTCACCAAGAATATCAATGTACACGGACATGGCCTGTGTCTCTCCTCGACATTGAAATAACTGCCCAAAGAATGTAGGAGTCACCTTTAAAGACATTGACGTGAAACCGCTGGCTAATTGTATTCTGACAATAATCTAAAACACACTTGACAATGAAGTGAAACCTTCTTCATAACTGTCTTCTCTGTACTTCTTTGTATCTGTGAACAGAGTTGAAAGGTCAATGGGGCTTTTATAAAAGTAGTTCCTGGTAATGAAAAAGCACTGCTTTTCTAGCTTTCCTGTGCTGAGAATATTTTTTTATTTATTTATTTTTTTTATTCTAGTTGGTTCAAAGAAAAAGCTATAGCCATGCAAATAGTACATCAGTACGTCAAAGACTCTTAAACATTTTATATTGTTAAATGAGTTTAAATGTGTATTAATGTTTAGGGGCTAAATGGTCAAGACAAGTTGGATTTTTTTATGTAAAATAACAAAACCTATAGATATAATCCATCTTACAAACCTGCTTTTTGGGTCATGGGGTTGCTGGGGCCTATCCCACTACTGGGTGACACAAGGTTGCCAGTCTATTGCAGGGTCACACACAAACTCACATTCACCCCATTGATGCCTAGATGACTTATAGTTTTTGAGTTTCAGCGTCCAACATCTGTCGTTTTTGTCATTCATTTCTTCTCACTCTTTTCTCTGAGTAACTCAGCACTGGTCTGGGAAATCTCAGATTGTAGCGACACTTTGATAGAAAACACTAAAAGTTGTTCCTCATTCAGGCAACGGTTTAAAAAAGTGGTTGAAAATCCCACAGGACTGGTCTGCTCTGTTTTCTATCATCTTTACAAGCTGATTTGTTTCACTTTTGTCTCTTTTGTGTCTTTCTCTCATACTGCTGGATTTTGAATCTGTCAGCTTATAACCACCAAAAAGGGAATAGAGCCTCACACAATCAAACAAGAACTGTCTGGAGAGAAAAAAATGCTACTGAGGCATTTATGTGGCTTTATATCTCACAGTTAAAGAAGGAATGTCATAATTTCATTTATCAGAATTGCAAAAATCCATAGACAATGACGCTTATTTTCCATGAAGGAATTAAGACTAATCTTCCTTGATCCACGTAACATTTTGAGATAAATTCAGTATCTGCATAAGAAACTGGTATTCATTCTGAAAATCTGTTTTTGTTTAACTTTTTCCTCTAATAATTTGTTACCTTTAGAGTCTAGGTTTTGTAAGATTTACTGTATTTTCTGCACTATATGGGCCACCGGATTATGAGGCACACCGTCAATAAATGTTATATTTTTAAACCTATGTTACATAGAAGGCACGCCAAACTGTAAGACACAAAAATCAGGCAAAAAAATCTGAAATAAGTCAGACTTTAACACAGTATCTAGTACCTCTTTGCAACACGCTGACGCGTTAGCCACATTAGAAACGTTAGCATAATCACAATAAATGTAACTCCAAACCTTCCTAGCAACTCGCAAAAAAAACCCAAAACAAAAAGTCTGATACCGCTTAAAGAAATGCTACTATGATTAAGCTAACTCCCAACCTTAGTAATATAACGTTAAAAAAAAAACATAGCTCAACATAGCTACATGTTAGCCACATTAGCATATTCACAATACTCTCAAACTTGTTCGTTACACCTATAGAAAAGCAATCTAATACAGTTAAAACAAACCTTACTGAGACTACACTCACTCCCAACCTTGCTAGTGACATGTAATAAACAAAACAAACAAAAAAAAAAAAAAAACACAATTTGACACTGCTATATTAGCGTATTCACTGTACCTGAAACTCCCAACCTTGTTTGCAACAGGTAAAAGATTGATACAGCTAAAACAAATGTTACTGTGACTATGCTAACTCCCAACCTTGTTAGCACCTAAAAAAGTACAGTCCGACACCACTACATGTTGGCCACGTTATCAACATTAACGTATTTACAATACTCCCAACCTTGTTTGCTACACCTAAAAAAAACAAAACAAACTGATACCACCAAAACAAACTTACTAAGACTATGATAACTCTGTACCTTGCTAGTAACATGAAATAACCCGAAAAAGAAAAAAAAAAAAACACAGTCTAACAATGCTACATGTTAGCCGTGTTAGCGTATTGATTGCAAAATAGTTTGCAACATGTCAAAAACAGATTTAAACCGTTAAAACAAACGTGACTGTGTCTGCGCTAAGTGCTAACCTTGTTAGTAAAACTTAAAACACACACACACACACAATCTGACACTGCTACATGTTAGCCACATTATCCACATCAGCAAATTCAAGTCTAAAGCTCACTGCGACTATCATTTGATATGGTAAAGTAGCATTCCCAGTGGTCTTTTAATTATGATTATGAGGTTTTTAGCCAAAATAAAAATAAGTAAATAAATGGTGTAGTAGTTTTCTAGGACATAGTTTCTCCAGAGTGGCAGTAGTTCATTAGAAATTCACCTCTGAGAGTAAGCCCGCCCCACATCCCGTCATCTGTTAACACACTCTCCTGCTAACCTAAAGCCTGTCACAACAACCTAACATTACTGGTGCAAGAAAAATGAAAAGCAATAGTGGAGCCGTACAGTTCTGAGCCAAATACCAGCTCTGACATGGAAAACAAAGATGCACATGATCTATTTGTCTGCAAGTGGAGGCATTGGAATGGAGCTGAGCACGGGGCACCTATCAAGGTGTTACTTCAAAATGATTCGAATAAAGAAATACTCAGAAATGCAATTTTAAGCTTTTTTCTTTATTTGAAAAATGCCACAAGAACATGTTAAAATATACTATTCTCACCAGAGTAAAGTTAAATAATCTGAAGAAATATCCCATTGAATAAATTCTAAATTTCTTCAAAAGATAATTGCATCCACATGCTCTGCAGATTTGATCACCTCTTAATCCTAATCCAGATTCACATTGGCGCTAATAAAAACGTGTCTGTGAATGTGGTGCTTTGAAGTTTCAGGTGAACGCATGAATGAGGCAGACTGGTGCAGCGGAGCGGACGGATCAGGTTTGCTGGCCAGTGGTGGTTAATGACTTTGCCAGAGCAGCACAAAGCCCGCTTCACTTAAACCACCAAACAGGCAGAGCCTTTCATTTCGCCTGAGAGGGGGGTTCAAATGTCGGAGTCTGCGGAGAGACGTCACTTGTGAGGATGGCTGGGCCAAAAGGGCTCAAGCGAGTGTGTCTTTAAGCGCGCGCGCCTGTGTGTGTGTGTGGTTTCCCTGCACCGGTTGATAGGAGGGGTTGGAGTGAGTGACGCTGGCTGCGCCTCGGAGCTGAGTGGAGCGCTCACCTGCGGATGAGAGCCGGGGAAAGAAGTCGGGCAGAGCTGCAGCACACCCACGGAGCGCAGGGAGGGACGCGAGCGACGCTCTCCCCCCACCTCAAACTAAAGTGGAGCTTGAACAGAAGAACCAGGGAGCGATCCTTCTTCTTCTTCTTCTTCCTCCCCTATCCACAGTCCTCCTTTTGCACTCGCAACAATGAGAAGTGACTTCGCTGCGGTCCTGACAGCAGCTTTCCTACTCGACTCATTCTGGGTGAGACTGATCTTTTCCTTCTGATTCTGCGTTTTTTTTGCTGATGCGCTTGGAGAGGAGAAAGTCTTGCGCTCCGGGGGAGACGCAGGCTTTTTGCTGCTGCGGCTGCAGAGATCCATCTTCTCCCAAACGAGCCATCACCGTATGAGAGAAAAACTAAACTTAAAAAACAGAAGTCTGATTTGAAGATGCAGCATTTTGTCCGATTTTTGTCCCTCTTTAATAGCCCACAATCAAGTTCAGCTGCAGCCTCCTTGCGCTCTTCATCCAACTAATTGAGTCACGTCGCGTAAATCGGCTGCAGCAACCTTTTAAAATCCACAATAAAAGAACACCATTTCATATAAAGTTCTATAATTTTCTACTTTTAATGGATTTATTCCGCGTTATTTCTTTGTATTGTTTTCCTCTCCGAGTTGCAGCTCCGCTGTAGCTGCGTTGAATAATAAAAAGAAGCCTTTAGAGTTTGCAGAATGAATCAAATCTGTTATATTTTTTCCTCTTAATGTGTCTTAAATCATAAAGAAAAATGAATTTGCCTCTTTTTTTTGGCGCGCTCCAGCTTTGACCCGAATGATAGTGGGGCAGCTTGACCCTTTTGGGTGGACGCTGCATGCCTCAGCTTTACGCATGCCTCTGATGGAAGAACGGGAAGTTTGCTCGAGTTTCAATCAACCCCATCAGCTTTAAACTTCCTCCAAATCCTTCCAGATTTGCACTCTGGGCTCATCAAACCAGCTGTCTTCCACACACACCGTTGATGAACTTGTTGCATCCACTTATTTGTATGCAGATTTTTTTTTTCTTTTTAATAAAAGTCATGCTCATTTGTGCTTTCCTTTTTCTTTCTTTTTTAGAGGAATAATGGGGAGCCTGCCTCTGTTGCTCCCTGTCGACCCGGCTTCTCACAGAGCTTTTATTCTGTGCTGATTTCAAGGGATGTACTGCAAGGACAGGGCATACTTAAAGGTAAGCCCTGCTATGGATGGCAAGCCGTACGGCTTTTTCCCCCTCTTATATTTTCTCAGAGTAGTTACAGATTGATGAAAGAGAGAAAAAAGTTCAGTTTGTTGCTGTGAAGCGTTTTGGAGATGTGAATCCTTCCGGATCCACTTGGATGCTGTTGAACTGATTTAAATAAGTTTACTTCTAATGGAAAAGTGAGTTGGATATTGTGAAGCAGCCAAGTCTGAAAGGAGAAAAAAAATACATATTTGTAAATTGTTTCTTCTTCCCATCTGTCAATTTTTACCGCCAGGCTACACATCACCGCGAGTTCCTTCAATGACATATCGAGCCCAACGTGTTTGAAGGTCCTGATAGTGCAGGAAATGGAATTGACATCCCTGTGTCTAATCTAGAGCTGCTCCTGCCAATGTGGGCTAATTGCAAATCTCTATCGATCCCAGTGGCTTTTTTTTCCCTCATAGTTCTGCTAGGCTGTATTGTTTTGCTGTGGGCACACAATAGCTCTTTTGTGGAAAGAGTGTCTTTGGCAGCTGCTCGGCATACACTTTTTCTTTTTTTTTTTGCCCTCCTTAGGCCTTGTGTCTCATTGGGGGATTGAACTGTCTAGACCAGGGGTGTCAAACTCAGTCGCACAGGAAGGCCAAAATCCAAAGCAACCCTTAGGTCGCGGGCCGAACAGGAGAAACATTTGTTGAACACTCTGAAACTAAATTTTTACAACTTTAAAAATGTAACTTTTTAGCATTACTATGATTTAAAACAGGCAGGAATATTATTCAAGAATAAATCAATTTAAGTAACTTTCAATATTTTACTCTCCATAAACCTATAGATAACGTCATAAAACAAATAACATACAATAATGTGGGGGATCGGATTTAATAACCCTAAGGGCCGGATCTGGCCCCCGGGCCGAGATTTTCTATCAGACTGTATATATGCCACGTGTGCAAAATATGAACAGACGAAGGATACACAGAGCACATAATTACTAAACTATATTTAATTATTATACGTGTAGAATAGTGTTGGAAAAAAATCAATTAAAAAGCCACAATAATACATTTTAAAACACTTTTCTCTGCCTAAATAGAGTGAACACATTATGAAAGGATGGAGAAATGCAAACAAAAATCTATTCTGATTGCATTGCACTTCATGAAGATATAAAACGAGTCAGGATTTTGGACCGTTCTGAAGAACTATTAGCCATGTGTGACTTGCAGATCCCCTTTGCAGCTTTTATTAAGGGCATTTTTTCATTTTTGGCTCCGTATATAAGCAGTCTGTTTGGGTCTAAGCTTTTTTGCAAAAATAATTAGTTTGTTTTTCTATTTTAAATAAAAGTTTTAGTTCTCTTTCCTATTAGATTTTTTTTTTGTATTTTTTTAATGTTTCATCAAAAGTTGTGACATCATTTCCTGTGGAGACTTATGATTTATAATTGTATAGGTTGCATTGTACACTATAAAAAGTGAAGCATTGGATCAATTAAAAAAAACACCAGTAGTGTGTTGCAATAAAAAATATGAGTTTTTATTAATTACATTTTTAAGTTGAATAAACTATTAACTCAAAATTTTAATTTGATGAAGACTAATATTTTTAATTAAAAATTGATCCAATGTTTCACTTTTTACAGAGAATAAAAAAAACTTTAAAATTAACTTTTATATTCTAATACATATCAAATTCTGTTCCTTTAAACTTATTTTCCATCAATTTTGTTGCTTTATTTGTGTACACTTCTTAATTTTTTTTAACCGTGGAGCAGGTGCTCAGCAGCATCATGTTAAAGTGCTCTGGATGATTAACACATTCAGACTCTGCAGGATTGAACTTAAAATGCTAATTGCAGGCCCAATTCTATAAATCCCTCCTCATAAATGACCAATTCAAATTCCTCTTAAGACAAATAAATATTCACAATTACAACCCTTTTTTCTTTGTTGTTGCGTGTGTTACAAAGACTTGTGTTGTTAAATAAAGCAGTTTTGAACCAACTGAAACAGCTGAATGAACATATTCCAAGAGGGGTTATTCCATATTTTTCGCCAGGGGCTGTATTGCATCCTGGCGGTGAGTGGGATTGGATGTGGGACAGTCACCAGTTGCCAGCTTGTGTTTTTTTTTTTTTTTTTTTTTTTACCGTGGTAGTGATGGCTTTAGCCCAGCAGGGGGTGTCAACACAATCACATCCAATCTGAGAATAAGCCATCACTGCTGAACGGAGGCAATTTATTCCAGGGAGCTTTATTTGTCTGTTTTCCTGGAGATGAAATAGTCTCTTCATCAGCCTAACATGCTTTTATTTTCTATTTGGAAATTAGTTTGCCACCAGAAGCAAATAGTTTTGCATGTTTTTTTTAATGCTTTTATTTATTGTTTTTTTTTCTCCTCATCCTCTTAAAAAAACAGTTTTTGACATTTAGACATCTTAAGTATTTACTCAGACCTCAAAAGACTTTGGATTCATTTGAAACATACCTTTCAAATGCATTTTAGTGCTTCAATATTTTCAGGTTTGTCTGTTTGTTTGAAAGTAAGTGCTGTAATTGTGTATTTTTTGTGGGCCACACACACACATTCATCGGTGAAAACCCCACACTCTTCCTGCATGAGTCGCAGGTCTTTGACAGTTGATTTATAGACGGTAAGGGTTTCACTGAAAACATGTTAGAAGCCACTCTGAGCGGGGTTTAAAACATTTTTTTTTTCTCAACCCCAAACCGTCAGATGTGCAGCGGAGTGATGATATCTTTTGATGTACACGCGCATTAATGCACAAATATAAATATATTCAGGCATCTGGGGAGTAATGGGAAGGACAGAACTAGGATGATGGTCGTGATGGGTCTGGCGTTTGGGTCTGGATAGGAGGTCAGCCTAAAAGAGGGGGAGAAAATATAAATACATTCTTTTAGATTAGCTCTGTAGTGCTGATTTTTTAAGTTTTGGTTGATATAAAAATCTCCATATATTAATTTACTGCAATATTTTATTTTTCAGTCACATGTATATATATTTTAGAGCTTTTTATGGCATTTTAATTAGTAGAATTTTACCTGATAGTGTTCTAATAATTTACTTAGGGTTCCTTATGACGTTTACAAGACCCACTCCAATGATAATTGTGCTTTTAACATGAATTTATGTGATTTTTCTTTCATATATACAGAAAATTGAGCTTAAAATTGCTTTTCTGAGTATTTATTTATTCAAATCATTGTGAACGAGGAGCATATGAAAAAAAGCCAATGGAAAAAGCTTATGTAACATAAAAAACACTACCAGATCAATCAATCAATCCGTTTATTTATACAGCACTTTTCATCAACTTGCTGTCAAACACAAGGTTTTGAAAAAAAAAGATGTATCTAAACATTTGTTGAAACATAAAAAGTTGTAAGACTCATTAGATAAAAGAAACATTTAAAAAAAGAAAATAACTGAAATGCTGTGGCTAAAATTTGAGGAGGCACTGCATAGATTATTAAAAGACACAATAAAAAATAAAAGCAACAACAGTAAAACTGACAGAATGTAAAATAAAAGCAACGTTGTCGCTAAAATTTGATGAGACTAAAAGATGGACGAGGTAAAAACATAAAACTGATAAATAATAAAAACCATAACATAGTTAAAAGCCCAACAAATACATAAATAAATTAATTAAAGGATTTATGTAAAAGCTAAATTAGAAAGGCTATGTCCTTAAATAGAATACTGCTCCACTGATTCCAGCAATTTTGGCTAAAAATGTCAAAATCATAGTCAAAAGACTACTGGGAATGCTTATAAAACAGATCAAAGTGTTTTTATTTAATCAACAAAACTTTAAAAGTAGGATAATCTCATATTTCTTTATGTTTATGCAATAACTGACGTCTTATCCACTCGTGATGGTCTCTCATTGGCCAAATCACTGCTAGCTGTGAGTAAAAAAGACGTGAAATTGTTGAATTTGTTGACCTGGGATACAAATTTCAGTATTGAGTATACATGTGGAACTTTTACATTATCTAAAAATGTATTAATTATTTAAAGAAATTGCTCACTTTGTGTTTGCTTTCTGTTATGTTTGTTTTTGTAATTTGAAGTAACGTGACGGAACACCAAAGGCTTTATTTGAGCAATGGTTGCTTGACACACGGTCGTGCATCGTCGCGACGGTCTGAGTCTTCACACACCTGGCATTGCTGTTGGACCTTCTATCAAGATGTTCTCTCTGCCGCAAAGTCACAACACCGAAAATAACTTTCCCCATTGTGACTCTTTTAGGATTCATAGGACGAAAGTTTTTCCGGATCAAAAGTGTGCCTCAAACACATCACCCCAGTGTTTGGAGTATTTTGTGTATGTTAAACAAAATACAACGTCTGGCCTGCAGCCAGTTTCACACAGATAAACAGAGCCGGAGTGTGTAACCTCATCCCGCATGTCCTTGTATTCCTCTGCTGATTCTGTTTGGGGTAATGAATGCCAGGGATGCTGGTTCCAGCTCAGTGGGCTCACTCTGCTGACCTTGGAATTTGTTTGGGTTGCTGGTGGTTTTTGGGCAGCGTTCTCTCCCCCCTATCTTTGGCTGCGGACATCTGAGCGGGTTTAAGGACGACAGAAAGAATGAGGACAAGGAGTGACAGTCAGATTTGTGGGATCTCATCACTTCGGAAACTCATCGAGCCTTGGCTCATTTTTTTTTTTTTTTTTTTTTAGGAATACGTCCCTCAGGAAAGTTGTACGCCAAAAGAGTAGAAAGGGAATGAGGTTGTGTTAGCTTTATGAAGGATTCATCAGGGGGATAGAGCTCCTAAAGCTTTTTGAACACTACTTCAGAATTGTGCACCATGTAGTAACAGCCTCATAAAACATCATGAAGGAAAAGCAAATATCTGCTGTGTGGATCCGAGTTGATGGACCGTTTCGATGTGTTTTATCAAGACTGACATAAAAGATCTTGACCCCAGTCTTTGGAACAGCAATGGGCAATTCCAAGCCTCAAGGGACGATGTTCCGCCATGTTTTCTACATTTCCTTGTCTTACAGATTACCTCCTTCAACTGTGTCCACCTACTTAGAGCAGCAAAACAAGCAGGAATACAGTCCTTAGTGGCCACCCCAGCTGTAGACACTCGTGGAATTGAGCTGCTCCAGCAGGAAAGGGAATACAGCTTTACTCTACTATATGGTTACCATTAAGACATTTTATAACACAAATCATTTTAAATGTAAAGAAAAAGGAACTTTGTACAAAGCCAACAAAGGTCCAACTGTTGGAGCTACATTACAATGCATGTATACTTATATCTGTCCGTCCATCCATCTTTTAAACCCACTAAATCCCTTTCACAGCCACAATGTTGCTGGAGCCTATCCAGACTACTGTTGTGCAAAGGCGGGGTACACCCTGGGTGGTCCATTACAAGACTTTTTAGGCTAATGTCTGTGAAAAAAGATGATCACTCTGACTTCCATTATTCTGAAGTGGAGGATATATTTGAATTTCTTCAATATTTTCGTCATTGTAAAATATGACTACAGATTAGGACTTCGAATCACTGGACACCTCCTGATACGATGTGATACGCGATACACGGCTCACGATATCAATGATATTACGAATAATTGGTAAAAATCATTTCTAAAAATTCACAATATATAGAAGAAAATATTTTTTGGGGAAAAATATATCCCCATTTGTATATATCATAATAATCATAATCATAATAAATAACTTGTCTTATAAAAGACACTTTTGTGCAAATCAGTAACACTGTCTTTGACGAGCATTGACACCAATTGAATTGGAATTATTTTTCAAATTCAGTGTTAACAATAGTAATAATGAACAGCAGTGCCAAAACTTAGTGCAGAATTGTTGTAAACAACAGAACAAAAATTAAATAATTCAAGTAGCTGCCAGGCACATTGTTGCCCGTGACAGCCAGACTTCAAATGCCCGCCATCTACCTCCAGCAGGTCTCGCCAAAGGATCACAAATACTATGTTTCCTCTTCAAATGAAAATAAAAGATGCATACTTGGTGAGAACCCATCGAGAATCAATCGCAGTGCTAAATATCACAATATATCGCGATATTTTGGCACACCCCTACTAAAGACGGCTCTCCATTTGTAGCTGGGGCTCCAGGCCACATTGGATTTTTTCTACTGATCAAACCCTTTCCAACAGAAATGTATTAATCACTAAAGACTTCTCTGCTAAAGTAGCAGACTGTGATGACACTATAACCTCAGCCAACCTCTTCATAGACCTAGCCAGATTCAGAGATGCCTCTGGGCTGATGAATACAGCTTCTCAACCACTAAGTACTTTCCTCACCCAAATCCACATTCTCTTAGCTGTACAAACGGATACCAATATTGGCATTGGTTTTAAAGCTGCATGTCACACTAAAGTTGTTTCAATATTCTTTTTCACATTCTACCCCAATTGTACTCTATTTTTCATCCCATCTATACTGTGTTGTGTTTTTGCCCACCTCTACATGAGGCAGGCTCTGCGTTCCAGCGGTTGGTGCTCTTACATCTTGAACGACCTGAGGGGAATCCTGTGTTGGTAAAGCCTTCCTATGACGCGATAGGCAATTTTTCAAAAGCCAATAGCCTGGCTGTTACATCGCTGTAGGCTCTGTATTCTGAACATAATTTTTCAACTTAGAAGAAGTTGATATACAGAAAGTATCAATTTCACCCCAGTTGAATGCATAAAACTATTTTCTTATGAAAAATAGCTTCCCACTGCAAATATCCTTGGCAGGATCCTTTGCTGAGAGCTTAGATAAAATACCCCAAAATGAGGCTAAAACTTCCCGCCGTTCTTCCAAAACTCAGGGCTGTCACACTCTCTTCAGAGGTTCCGAGTGCCGAGTCTGATAATGGTGGAACTGAAGTCTGCTGGAAAAAGTGACTCATGGGATCCTGAATAAAAGAAGCCATTTCTCTCCTCATGCTCCATAGGGATGGAAAATACATCACTCCTCTCTTCCTCTACCACTCAAACTGTATTCGATTGTTTTTTATTTCCCGTTTACCTTTCGCTCCAAATCTCTGGACGCTTAGCCTGCAGTGTAATGTGGGTCAATAATAGACAAGCCTTGTTTTATGGAGATTAGACATTGTTGGAGTAAAGCTTTCTTTGCACAATATTCCTGCTAAAACCATCTCTTCTGTCTGGAGGCGTTTTTGCCCTTTTTTGTTCCTAATCAGGGAGTTCCAATTCTCTTTGACTCTTGGTTTTCTGAAGCCAAACGAGTCTCAACATGTGAACAAATCCATGTTTGTAAACCAGCAGGCGTCACTTCATCCAAAACCGTCACTTCCTGTGAGGCTGCATTCAGATCAGTTGATTCTTTCAGAAAGGAAATAAGTGAACAGTGTTAATATTTTAACTTTCTGAGCATATTTTATCTTACTTATAGAGCTCTGGTGCTTGATATGTCTTAATAGACGTTCATAAGTTTTTAAGGAATGCAGTTTTTAAGGGCACATCAACAACAACGCTTAATGTAAAAATATATTAAACAACACAAAAATTATAAAAATAAATAATTAAAACAACATTAGACATCAAAACAAAAAAAAATTAAATAATTACTTAATTAAATGAAATAAAAAAATGCAAATAAAATATTAAACAAAATAAAAAGGAAACAAAAGTAATTTTCAGAAATCAAAATGAAAACTTACAAAATTAAACAAAATAATAAACCAGAAAAGGTGAATATTGTGGGTCATTGGATCCTGATGTTTGTTTAGCTTTTCAACTGCACGTTATTGTATGTGGCAATATCTTCTGTCCACAATTACTGCATAAGTTTGGTGATTGCTAAATTATCTTTTTCACAGTTTCGGCAAAACCTCCTTCCGCTTTCCCTCTTCTTCTAAACTCATCATCCAATCAGTGACATCCCATAATGCCCATATTTTCCGGGATCTTATTTTGTATCTTTTTTTTTTTTTTTTTACATTTTATTTTGATTTATTAGAATTACGTTTTTTTCCTGAAATGATCTTTTTTTCTCCTTTTTTTGGAATTGTGTGTGTGTTTTTTTTTTATTGTTTTGATTTCTACAGTGTAATGATGTTTCATTTTTTATATTTGTTGTCCTTTGTAATTATCCTTAGGATTTTTGCTTTTAAGTAGTTTAAATGGAAACAAAAATGACGACAATAAACTGAAGGGAAACAAAAGTAGATTTAAATATTATATATATATATATATATATATATATATATATATATATATATA
>NC_050518.1:14453288-14473587 GCF_002922805.2 Oryzias melastigma | reverse complement strand
GTCTTTCAACATTTTCACAGACTTGTCCGAATGAGAATGTTAGCATTAGAAATGTTTCAAATTAAAGTGCTACTAAATAAAATTTAGTTTGAAATATTATTTGAAATTATGTAGATATATTTTGAGATTAAATGAAACAGTTGTTTCTGATATGTAAAAATTCAATAGTGTCAACATTACAGTTATTTTTTCCTCATAGAATGATGTTATAACAATGAGAACTCAATCCAGGCTTCAGATGATCTTTCACATAAAGATCAACCATACTTTGCTTTAAAATAAACTTATTTCGTGTCTTTCTCTTCAACATAGGGGTATTTTCTGTGCTAAAGTGTCTTAACATAGGCCTACCTAATTTAGCTTTGCCGTAGGAAAATGCTTAACAAGTTTTGAGAATCAGAACGTTTATTTTTTTTGAATCTTCATTGTCTGCCACTAAACTTTGACTTTGTGTAGGATCTGCTGAAATGATGTTTTTTTTATTGACTTTATTAGCTCTGGGCTTTTGATTTAGTAGATTTAGTGGGGGATCAGCTGCAGAACTGAAGCGAATGACTTCATATGAATCAAGGGTTAGTCATAAACAGATGAGGTGGACAAAATCTGATAGATTTTCAAAATAAAACTTCCTTAAGAACTAGAAAATGAACAAAATGGAAATAATCCAAGTTAAACTATATATTTTTCTCGTCTGCAGCTCGATAAAAAGTGACGTCAGCGAGTCAGGGACCACTGATTTACACTGCATTGTCAGAGTCTGAATGTAGGAAATAACATGTTAAAGTTGGAATATAGATAAAAAGAACCAAACACAATCCACAACTTTTGAAGGTTGCTTCTCTATTGCAAATAAGCCACATAATCCATATTCCCTTCTCAACATCTGCTGGACTATTTATATTGTTCATGCTTACTTTTTTGTAAAATTACGCTCTCATTGACTTTAAAGCAGCCACATCTGGATTCACTTTTTCTAAATCCCATCATCAAGCTGGCGTTAGCTCATGTCTGTTGGAGACGCTGCAGACGTAGTGATTTGTAGGCTGTATTCTTCCGGCCAAAGGCTAAAGTAACCATAAGTAGCTGTAATGCATAACTTCATGCCTGATGTACTTCATGAACGTGTGCCACATATTTAGAACTCTTGTAGATTTTTCCAGAGAGACTCATATAGATGATTTAACCACTTCACTGAACAATTTTTTTCATTTCTTAGGAATGGTTTATTAGATAAGAAAAGACTGGAGGTATGATGAGGATACATATGCTGAAATACCTTCTGATTACTGCTACTTAACTTGCGAATGCACGCTGTGGAACAATTATTTGCTTTTGCGGCAATTTTCTGTGTAGATTGACATATCCGTCTCACAAAGGGCATTTAAACTCCAATCCGGTCATTAGAAAGGAAAAGGATAATGAAGAAAAAAAAAAAAACCTCAGCAGGTGGAGCCCATTATTTCTAATGTGATTTTTGACATCATCTTCTTTATTTGGAAAGGAGGGACAAAGGGAAAAAGTGAGGACGGTCGAAAGGGGACGGAAAGAAAACGATGTGAGACTTCCTGCAGATTGAATTACTCCGTGTGCCGTGTGAACTCTGCATCTTGTCATCTGCTCGGTACATTAAGAGACCTCCAGCTTTAGCGTGATGAGCCTTCAGGGGTTCCACGGGACCAAGGTTATGGCCCTTCGGAAGACATTCAACCCTTTTAAATACTTTGCTTGGCCTCCAGCTCTTTAATGCACAGATGGTCAGTGTGGGCTCTGACAGTTCGGAGATGACAAGGGGACACTATCGGCGCGCTCTCCTGTGCCCTCAATCTCACACACAAAAGTACATAAGCACGTTCGGTGTGAGGTTAAGGATATTTTTTCATTAGTGGTGTTTAATTAAGACTGCACAGCAGCTGCTGTATGGATTATGGCAGGCAGGGAAGGCATTAGCCGGCTGATGATAAGCCTACATGGTTGTTTACTTTTTGCTTGCCCGTCGCACAACAGAAGCACCAAATAGCTGTGTTGGTTCCAGCAGGCGGGGCCTTGGTTCGAGGTGTTCCCTCCACAATAAATGGAAAATTTATCGATATTGCAATATCAGCCTGTGCAGTATCGCAAAAGATGGCGGAAACCGCGATAAATGTTATCTTAAATGCTTACACACAGACAGAGAAACCATCACATCATTAAAAAAAATTAATTGTTCTTATTTTTTGTCTATATTGAAACTACTAGATAACTGCATGTTTCCTTGAAATTCCTATCTCATATTGAGATAATTCACTAATTTATGTTATGTTTTAATTTAAATACTACTACTAATGTAGTTAAATGAAAATGTTGTATTGGTTGTTTTACTATTTGTCCGTGTATCATAAGTAATATACAAGGCCTAAAATAATAAATATAAACAAATAAGCAAATGTCTTTCGTTCATAGGTGTTACAATAGGTAATTTAAAGTGTTTTTGAGAAAAAAAAAACTGTAACTAGAAATATGTAACACAAGACATATTTTGTTATACTTGTTGTTATATCATCAATATTGATCACAACTTTATTGTGCAGTGCTACTCCTCAGGTTGATTGGTAACTTTATAATGTCCCTTGAGAGTGAATGTTATTAAGTGTGTGTTCCCTTACGATGGACTAGCAACATGTCCAGGATGTAACCTGTCTTTGACCTAAAGTGGCTAGGATAGGCTCCAGCAACACTATAACCCCACAAGACTAAGCAAGAATGGAAAATGAATGAAGACTGGATGGTCTCCACAGGTGCAGTTCTGGAAGTACATGTTTTGAAAACTAATCAATTCATTTTTAGGTAGCGACTCCAATCATTTTGCCATGTTTCTGTAAATGTTCCAGCATGTGACACATAAAAGTCTATATTTTCCATAAAAATAATTTGACTATATGAAAAAAAATGTTGTGTACTTTTACTATATAAAACATTAAAAATGATCAGATTTTTACTATATTTATCCTAGAGTGACTAGCATTCAGCTGTTACTAGCATGCATGCTACAGGAAAGGTATGGTAATTGTTGCTCATTAATAGAAGTGGGGACAAAAGAATACGTTTTAATCCTGTATTGGGTTTTAAAAAGTACTAAGGAGCAGATAAAATGCTTTAAAACGTTCAAATCTACAACGCTTCAGTCTAGCAAAGAGCAGATAGCCTAGCTAGCTTTGATGCTAGTTACATTCTTTATCAGCAAAGAAGTACACAAAAGACTCCAAAATATTCCAAAACCCTTGTGTCTTTGTTCATTATACTAATCGAGAAAATACATTATTTCTATAGATTTATTTTAAAATTAATTGCATATTTTCTACTATGGAGGTTAGGTGTATTGCTCCATTCAAGTCTTGTGGGTAAAAAGATAATAGAAAAAAAATCTTCATGTGAATAGAATACAATATTTATACAGTCCTGTTCCAATATAAGCCCTTCACTGTCGCTTGGGTAGAGTTGTCATTCTAAATGCTAAAAAAAATGGGACCTGATGCGCTTCTGCTTGACACTCAACATCAAGGGTTAGCTTGGGAAGTTAAATCACCACATAGTTCCAAAGCTCCGCTTTGACTGCCTTTCAGAGCTCCCTGAGGGAAAGAACCGTTTTGGCACATTAAAATGTGTGACAACGACTGACACTTTAGTTTTTAAAATATTGGATGGAGAAAAATAATTTGATTTGTTTCAGTTTTGCCTGCAGTGTGAATGCAGCTTTGCTCACTAAGTTGTAACTTGGGTACTCCTGGAAGATGAGTATTGATTTTTTTTTCTTAAAGTCCCATTCCAATCATCTTTTGGTTTGTTGTAAAAGTGTTCCCACAGGTATTTTAATTGTGATTATGCCATTTTTAGGGGGAAAACAGTGTTCTTGGATATATTTTCTGCAGAGCAGTATGAGTTCATTAGAAATGTATCTCTGAGTTTGTGTGGAGTAAGCCTGCACTGATATCCCATCAACTCTTTGTTCACAGGATATCTCCTTACAGCTCCTCACAATCCCAAACTAACATTAGCGGTGCAAATAAATCGTAGCTATCCAGTCGCACAGTTTTGAGCCAGATACCAGTTCAGACGAGGAAGACAGACATTAATGGGTCGATTTGTCTGCAAGTGGATGGATCGGAATTGAGCTTGTGGCCCGCCGGTTGTAGTTTGTACGTAAAAACTACAAGCTTTTTCAAACAGGATTTTATTTGTCTGCTGCTGATTCACCACAGTCTAAATAAAGAAATGTAGTTTCAATCTTAATTTTTCTTTATTTTACCTGTCATGAGAAAAATGCGTCAAGAACATGTAAAAAACACGACTTTCGTTGGAGTGGGTCTTTAATAAAACAGAAGAAGAGTTTAAAGGCTGGAGCAAATGCAGTTTCTAATGACGCAATGTGCTACCTGTATGAAGGGTTCTTAACTGTTGCGCCTCTAAACCACTGAAAAAGAAGCACATGAAGTCACGATTCCACTCTAAGGATAAAAGGACTCATTCTTTGCTTTGGCTTTGGTCGGCTTCTTTCATCCTGCCCACTCACTCCTCCTCTCCTGCTTCTGTTTGTCTAAGGCAGCATTTTAATTAGGGCCTAATCGATTCAGTTACAAATTAAGGCAGTGTGAAGGCATCCAATAAAGGGATTCGGTTATCACGGCTCCATCACTTTTTATTTTCTGGCTGTGTTGTACAGTCAGGGCCAGAGGAAGACAGAGGAGCAACACCATTTCCTGACTGCACTCTCATCCGTTGTGTTGTTGCAATTTCGTTTTTTCAGTTATTCAAATTAAAAATGGACGAGCTGCTTCTAAATAATTCTGAACCTCTCAGAAATCTTGAACTGTACTTTTTTTATAGCGAAACTTAATTAAGGGAAAAAAAAATCTCTTTTCTGCAGCGACTGTCATGAAAGGGCCTCATAACAGTGGTATGAAAAAGTAATGAAAAATGGTTTAGAATTCTCACCTCTAACCCAGCCTTCTATTATGTTTCCACTTTGCTTAGTTTCCCGAGACTGAGATCAGATCATTACATTTAATTAATGAAACTTCTGTCCATTTCTCACACTTTTCTAATCTACAGAAGAAGTGTGTGATCTGTCTGCGGGTACGGAAAAATCCGAGAGGGTTACAGCCTCATATGCTATTCCCTTTGCACAAAGCTCCCTTGTCTTTGTTAGGGGAGGATGAAACGAAGGATGGAAGCCCTCAGAAGACATAGCTGTCTGGTAATCACTAATTGTGTCTTGCACTCTGTGAATGTTCACCATTTAGTTCTGAAGTTCAGCACAGAGTCACATTATTGCCTCGGAACAAGGAAGCGGAGAGGGAACACGGGGGACAGGGTGAGGGAAGGATGGAGGGACTGGGGGATGACAAACAGAGTATCTGTAATGTTAATTATTCTGATGAGTCTCATGGCGTCTGGTTCTGTGGTGTTCAACAGGCTACAGGCTCAGGAGGAGCGACTGGGTTCTTCCAGAGGAAGAGTAAAAGTGTCGGTTGATGCAATCAAGATGAATGTTTTATTGTCTTACTCATTTTCCATTGATCTGCAATGGGAATTATTCAAACTGAACTCAGAATAGGCTTTCTTGCACTAACTGTCAGTTTTCAATAGAAATGACCCTTTCAAGAATTTCATAAGTCACTTTTATTTAAGATTTTATATTTTAAGCTTTATTTTATTTTTTTAAGCTTAATTTAGTTTTTCTTTCGTAAAAACGGAGTTATTTATTGACTTAAAACTTACTTTAATGTAGTTAAAAAAAGTGTCTTGCGTGTTTTAAAAGCTTTAAACAGTAAGTATGTATTGATTCTCGTGAATTGGTTAAAAAAAAAAAAACGATTCAAACTCGTGAACATGTTCATCCTTGCAAAAAAATTAGAAAAATGCAGACCTGATGCCACTTCTCCATGCAGGCTCGCTGTGAGTGTGTGTGTGCGTAGTGGACTGGCTGCGTGCTTCCTTCCTGGGAAATTCTCACAGCTCCTTCGGATTTAAAAAAAATCTGTTGCAATTGCAACTATTAATGCAAATTCAAGCAAAACCAAGATCTGTTGATCACCCTGCAACTTTACATTTTCATCGCAACTTCGCTGCAACTTTGACCAATCAACCGTGATAACAGTCATGAGTGACAAAACAAGTACAATTTCTTTCCAGTTCTAAACTTTGATATCCAATTCTAAATGCACACTAATATTTAATCTTTCACCGGATTGAACTTCATGGATGGATGTTTTCCTGATTGCCATATCAGGAAAAAGATTTTATTTAGGATGTGAATTTTTACAAATAATATTTCAGCATATATTGCAAATAAAATGTAATATAGATATGTAAAAAACAAAAGAAAATGTTTATAATTATTGTTTAAATTTTGCAATGGTCAAAGTCTCATGCAATGTTCTCAGGGTTCCTTCAGGGTCTTAAAAAGTCTTAAAAGCACTGAATTTACGAATTTGGAAATAACACCTTAAAAAGCCTTAAAAATCTCTTGAATTTTGATATCTGAGCCTTACAACAAGAAATGTCTCTGTTTTACATTTCTTGTTGAAAAGGAAACATTTCAACCACAATTATTTTTATCAAAAAATGTGAATGAATAGCGGCAGCACAGGTTGTTATGGACCAATGCTGCCGCTTTAAAAAAAGAAGCGTGCTGAAGAATGAAGGCATAGACCATAAACAACAAGATACGAAGCTATAGTTTTAATCTAAAGTAGGAATATATGAACAAAATGGGAAATACGCTGAAAAATTGGTCTTAATTTTTGATGTACATGGCCTCAAATTTAACTTGAAGAAACTTGTTGGAACCCTGTGTACTGCGAATAATTCCTGCAAGAAATAAAATAAATTAAAAAAAAACACTGTTATCAGGTTTTTTATTCAGAAAATACTCAGAGAACGATATAGGAATTCTTTCAGATGCAACACATGTTTGATAACTCATTATTCAGTGCATTACCTTATCCAAATCTGTCTTCAGATCGTGGTGTGAATGTAAACCAATGCATGTCTGCAGGGCTTACATCCTCTGAGAACCCACAAAATCAGATATGTTTATATCCAAATGTTTGAACACAATGACTCAGTGTTTGTGGCAACCAGCAGAAAATGAGTGCGGAGAATGAGGATAATTATGTGTTCCATCATATTTAATAAATTCAGAAGATTGCTGTAGATTAGGATGTGACGACGCAGCCTTTTAGTGAAGTTCCACAACTAATGTGGAGTTTTTTGGCTTTTTTTGACCAAATTGCTTTAAAAAAAAGTGCACCAGCTCAATGTTCTTTCTTCTGCTTTCTCCTTATCAGACTATTGTCTTTTTCAACACATCAGAGAAAGAGGCAAAGAGCAAGGGTAATAAAAAAATAAAAAAAACCCTCTCCCTTTCCTCCTCTGGGGCCTGGGAGAACGTAGAGTAGCAGATAAGTTGTCTGGCTTTGAGTCTGAAAATGATCAAAACAAAGTGAATCTTGTGGCCGCAGAGGGAACAAGCTCCCCCTTGAGGGAGCTGGGGTGGAGGAAGAGTGGAGGAGCGAGGAGGAGGAGGAAAACGGCTGGGAGCGCAGTCACGCTCAAGAGAAGACAATGTTTGCTCGCCTCTGAGCTGGAAGGGGAGGATAATGGACGCTCGGAGCTCGGTCGTGTCCGCACTGAAAATCGGCTTTGCTCCACGCTATTAGGAGCTGTTGCGTGAAACGCCGGTGGTCTTAGTTGATGATACGTGGTCTTCTGCGCTGCAAAGATAATGGCTGCTTTATTTGCCTCTCACGTGGGGAGGGACAATAAGCCTCATTTACAGGAGGATGCAAAAATCCAGAATTGGTAAGGGTAGGTAAAGGGACATGGGGCTTAGGGGGGGCTTTAGCAGGAGGAATGGCATGGAGTGGGAAGATGAGGAAACTGCAAATGTAGGAGAAATAAAGGTAACAGCCTCAGTGTTCTTCTCAAGGGCCTTGGCATTGAGTTTTTTTTCCTTTTTTTTATTAAGCTTTCATCTGCCTTTCTTTCCCTCAGATACCACTCTCTGTGTTCCTACTCGAGCAGCACAAACAAACTCCGAAGCGGGGAGCAATAGCCATGCCAGTCACATCTCAACCCCACAGTTCTGCTTGTAACTCCCCGATTAATTAAGAACAGTGATTTGTTAATTTAATTGTAGGTGTTGCGTCGTTTTTCATCCCCCTCTTCTTGCCTCTCTGTTGCTTTCCTCTCTGCCTCGTTCTTCGCTCTCATCCTCTTGGCAGGCTAATTTGCCCTGCAGCTTTGAGGAGGGGAAATGAAAGGTGCAGCAGAGGAAGCTTCAGATGGTTTATTAAGAATTGATTTGCCACGATGGCAACGAGACGGAATGCAGGGAGATACTGGTGATGTAGCTGCCAGGCGGACAACCCCCCGGCTGTGTGTGTGGGGGTGGGTGTGTGTGTGAGGGGGTGGGGGAAGCAGCCGAGCCTCATTGGGGAGCAGACGGTTCAGCAGGTGGATGTTGTATTGTTTCAATCTTTTTGCTTGATGCCAAATTAACGTGGATTTAATTTTCTAACTTTTAACTCAATGAATTGACAGAGCAGAACAAGTTAGAGGACTAGACCTCGACTTTTTTCAGGATAACATTTTCATGACCTGGCCTGTACCAGCTGAAGTGGGCGTCTGATTTTTTTTTTCCAACTTCTTGTTTCCTTTAATTTCTGAGGCTAAAGTTTATCCTTATCCTCTGGCTAGTTTGATCTCTCTTTATACACTGGATTCTGTGTAGGAATCACTAAAATGTGATGTAGATTTTCTCATAACTGTGGAAGTGTGAGGTAGCCCTGCCAATCTCTGCATGTTTTTGATGAGGAAGAAAGTGACCAAAACACTCCATTTGGAATTTAGTCCTTTTAATGAAAAGTTGACTTAAAGTTAATGACCGGGGTTTGGGCTGCCGAGGCACTCACCTTCAACTGTCACCCAAACTACATTCATATGGGCCCATTCTGAGCTCTCCTGGAGAGCGATCCCACATTGGTCCTTTGGGCTTGACTCGACCGGCGACCAGACGCTCGCCTACAAGCCCCAACGCACATGCTTGGCACCAAGGTGGGCCCCCAGTGACGCCAATTCAGGCGACGTAACAAAATCTTTGATTGAACTTCTGAACAGCTCTTCGTTTTTCTCGTCACCCAGGACCTTTCTGCAGTGGGAGACCCTACCAGGGGCAGAAGCCCCAGAGAGCATAGCTCCTGAGATCACTCGAGCACTCAAGCCCCTCCACCACGTTAAGGTGGCAGTTCACCCAGAGAGGGCTCAGAGTAGAGCCGTTGCTCTGCCTCTTCTTGGACGCCTCCTTTGGGAGGTATTCTGGGCATGTCCCACTGGAAGGAGGTCTCAGGGAAGACCCAGGACACGCTGGAGGGACTACGTCTCTCGGCTGCTCTGGGAACAGCTCGGGGTCCCTCCAGAGAAGAGACAGTTCTAGCCCATTTAAGGCGCCATTTTATTGTGTTACATACAGGCATCGAAACGTTGTAGCTCCAGTTGTTTCCTGTTAAACTTTTTCTCAGGAAGGAAATAAAAAAAACGTTTTTTCATGCAGGAAATGTGAATTTGGTCCCCACTGTATACATGACAGTTTCTTGGTATTTTTTAGCCAAACACCAATATTTTTTTCAAGTTGTTTTTAATTGGGTTTCAAATAATATTGGCCTTTATTTATCTCCATACTATTTAGATAGGGGGCCACTGAAGGCAGAGTCTGGTTGTGGCTGGGTGTATGGAGTTCCATTTGTGCCAAAAATACATTTTTGCGTCCACTGTCTATGTGTTTGGTTCATTGTCTATGCCTACTGAACAAGTTTATTCAACATTTGTTCATGTCAATAAACTACTAATCACTATCTTCTGCGTGTCCTGTGAAACGCCAGGAGCTAACAACACTAGCAACTGTTGCTAAGGACTTTTCTGATGACCAGATCCAACGACAATAGCAAATGCAAAGGTTAAGCATAAAGCAAGATTAAACATCACAAATCAAATACAAAGCTATCGCCAAAGAAGTGTGAACACGCATATTGCTTAGTAGACATTGAACTATCATATTCGATTTGGCAGCTGCCAATGGCCCGTGGGCCGTCAGTTTGAGACCCCTGATTTAGATCTTACTTCTTGGCCAGCTTGCTAACCAATTTGCATTGGTGCAACGCAGATCCCCTAAAAAAAGAGATGCTTCTACTTTTCCACTGTGTGTTGGCCGCAATGCTATCATAGTGTCCCACTTGCGCGCGCTGGACGGCACAGGAGGCAGGAGATAGATGACAGATCAAAGGCTTAAGAGCAGCAAAGCTTTGGAGAGAACAGAGAGAAAAGATCTCCTGCAGGCTAGGAGGGACGGTTAAGACGGCAGTTCATCTTATCTTTGGTGGCACATCTCTGCGTGCGCACAAACGAAGCCCCTGCCCCTTCATTTACGTCTGGTCAGACTCCAGCAGCATAAAAGCGTATTACTCCCCTGCTACTTTTTTTTTTTTTTTTTACTCTTTTCTATATTTTCTGTGTCTCCGAGTTTGCTAAATCTGTTTCCAATATTCGTGAGTTGATTGGCCACTGCTGCATTCCATTTCCTCTCATCACACAGATTCTCATTATCCCTTAACGTGTGTGTGTCACACACAAATTACTTATTGTTTGGGGAAGTCACAACACAAGCCTGACAGTTCATGTTGTGTTTACAAAAATGAGTTTAGAATGAGAATGTGCGTTTTTTTTCCCTCTTTTTTTTTTTTTTTTGCTGCAGTAGAACATCCTTGTCTGGGGAGCCAGCACACACGTGTGTTTTGTACACACACTGGAGATGTTTTTACTGAACTGAGACTTAAGGAATAGAAATAGTGAAATAAAACATTTACACACAGATTTGACCTCACTGTTCTTTTCTTTCTGTTTTTGTGAAGAAATGGCTTCTTGGAAGTCCAGCAGAGTGGCTCTCCAACTATTCTCCAACATGTATGTTAGAAGCTTGACTCATAACTGCTTTGTTCTGGCTCAGTATATAGACACGCTAATGCTGTTACCAAAGACTTTTCTCTTGCTTGATTTGACTGTAAAGCACTTCTGCTTGACAGGTTTCTGAGCGGTTCGGTTAAATAATCAGCATCCTGGTGGTTTGGTTTTCACCCCGTAATTGGAATCATTTAGGTTGATAAACTGGAATGGCCGTGGGCCGTTATGACTGTAATTTCGTCTGCTACCTTAATTGCATTCTCTGGGCAGAAAAACGTGGAGGAGGGCCTGTCTTCTTGGAGGAAACTGAGAAAAATGCGAACGCAGATAGTCCCCACTGGACATAAGAAATAAAGACAAATGATGAATTGAGGAGCACAACTCGGATTAATTATTTTAGAGGGTAGACCGGTTTCTACACAAGACAACTGTGTCTTGTTGCACTTTTACATGTCTGATCAAAACTTTGATCCAAATAGAGGGTTAAATGCAAATTTTTGCGTTTTGAGTCTAATATTCACGCTCAGGAGAATCATACAGATAAGAAAAAAACAAATATTTTTTGAGTAGAGACAAAATTGTGTGCATTTCCTTCTGTAATGGATAGAAATGTTCTCAATCAGTTTTCCTTTTTATTTTGTGTCGGATCAATGTGGGCCGGCACAGATCGTTCACACCTCGTGCTTGTTAAATCTACATGGCTCGCTCAATTGATCCATCACAACACGGAGAGAAAACAGATGGAAGGGATGCATTTCTGCTAAAATTATATTCAAATATAGCTTTAGTTTTACCTTTTTCTGCCAAAGTGGCGGTAAATCTGCCAGAGTATGTGTGCCTGTGAAGGCTTTTAAGATGGTGTAGACATGCTGGAGGGTAACAAGGTGAGGCATTTAATGTTTCATTTGGTCTACAGTGGAAAGTTCTACAGCTTTTGACTGCTCCTATCAGGGTTCGCCATGGAGATTTATCTTTCACATTTTATGTTGGGAAGGGCCATATATCTTTGCCAGTATCATATCGGCCGATATTTGTATAGTTTGAGATTATTGGTATTAGTCCGATATAAAAAATTCCTCCGATATATCTCATCGATATTTCTTTTACTTTGACCAGTGGTTACAGCAGGAGAGGCGCTCTATCTAGCACAGGCCTCCTCCTCTTTATCCCCGTGTACATCTAGCGATTGCTCAGAGTTGTAGAGAAAATATTGGTTAGTATTGGTCAGAAAAAATTATATCGGCCCATCCCTAGTTTTGTATGTTGGGTATCCTTCCTGACACAGTCCTCTGTTCTGGTTTGGACTTGGGACCATCACATGACGCACTGGATTGTGCCCCCTTGGTGGTTCATGAAAATAGACAGTGAAAACAAAAAGTTCAAATAATCCCTTTGGGAGGAAAAGAAACTTTATAGCTTTGTGTGTTTTTTTTAATAAATAACTATGTTTAAACACCCTTCTATACCAGAGATGTTCAAATTAAAGTCCCATTAGTTGTCACAAACCACAGTGTTTGAAATTTGTTCTCTGCATTTGACCCATCCCCTGGGGGAGCGGTGAGCTGCAGACACAGCCACACTTAGGAACCATTTGGTGGTTTAACCCCCCAATCTAACCCCTTATCGCTAAGTGTCAAGCACGAAGGCACCGGCTCCCATTTTTAGAGTCTTTGGTATGACTCGGCCTGGATTTGAACTCATGACCGTCCAAGTCGCAGGGCGGACACTCCACCACCATATCAATGTTATCATAGGTGAATCAGTGTAATCTATGTAAATCCAAACCAGCTGATTTACGTTGTTTGTGTAAACATTTCATTACTGTATAGTGTTGCATATCAGCACACAAATTGTCTTCGCCGCTTTGGAATCTGCTGGAATTACATTAATTGCATAAACGGTTGAAAAGTCATGGTAGTCCATAAATATCAACACTGGAGCTAAGACTCTGATGTCAAAGCGTTAATAGCCTAGTAGGATCCAATGATATTATAGGATACAGTTTAGTCCAATAAACATCACAGGCTTTTAGATTCTCTATGTTTTAGTTCAACCTCAAACTGGCTATTTCCCTAACAAACTTTTACAGTCTATGTAGTGGCAGTCCCCATTAACTTGTATTGTAAATGGGTTCAAAACAAAAATATATTTAACATTTTTGTATTACTTTTGTTGATGTAATGGCGACTTTACTGGGTACACGGTAACATTTTGATTGTTGTTTATCTAATATCAGTTGACAAGTGCATCTTCTGGCTTTTGTGTGTTGCTTTTGTCCGTCTGAATGGAAGTGAGGGCCGATTTGTTGTGCAGATGCAGACTAATGAATGATGCATTCTGCTCATGGGCTGATATTAGCTGGCCTAGCAGTTCTTTTGATGTGATTAGCTCCACAAACTCACTTGATAAATTGGGCTGTTCTTTTCTCACGGCACAAACACCAATCAAAGCTAAAAAAGAAAGAAATGTCCACTCTCTACCAGAATATGTAGCTCTCAATGTGTGTGTGTGTGTGTTTGAGATCAGGCCAGTTAGATAAAGTTAAAGAAACTAAAGGAAATTACCACCGTTAGTGTTTTCACTGTCGTTGAGTTGTGCAACTTTTCAAACATAAAGAACATCATCAATGTTCACCATTCCAATGAAAATTGTCTGTTTTGAACATGTTCTTGTAGCGTTTTCCCATGATGGAGAAAATGTATAACAAAAATTAGGCTTAAAATGTATTTGATTATTTAAATGGTTGTAAATCAAGAGAAATCACAGAGATGTTATTGGAAAAAGTTTGTAGATGTGATGTAAAAGCTACAAGTAGTAGCGACTGCAGTCTGTGATCCAATCTCTCGCACGTTTGTAATTTAGCTCAATACAAATTATTATAACCTTAAATGCCATTATAGGCTATTTGCTTGTGTTTCAAGCCTCACTAAGTTGAAATGACGCCACCCGTCATTGCAAATCTGCTCTGCATAAGCCCTATCTTTACCAGAATAGTGGATCTCCTTTATTCAGTATTGGAGAAACATGTTGTTCTTTTCTTAGTTTAACTGTTTTCATCAAGAAAAATAAACAAGAGCCCAGTATGTCACAAAAAATAAAATAAAAATGATGATTAGGGTGACTGTCTCTACAAAACAATGATTATTCTTAGTTTCTATCAAAACATTTCTATCTTTCTCTTCAGTGTGTTAAGAACTTTCTTGTTCATTTTTGCTCTCATAGCTTTCTTCAACACATTCTTGCTAGTTAAATTTTTTTTGTATGATATTTTTTAAGTTTTAAAAGGACTTCCTGGCTGATGTCGTTTGGCTCAAACATGGCAGCATCCAAAGCAAGTTATTTTTGTAATTTTGTTTGATGTGGAAGTAAGCCATTTTCTATGGATGACATCACGCTTTTCATCCAGTTCTTATATTCACTCAATAAAGGAAACTGGTTATTTTCCATCAGATTTTTGATTTTCCTTTTTTGTTTTTTTGGTGGGGAGGTCATAATTTCATCACAATCAAAGAAAATTAAAGGTTTTGTCAGAAATGTATAACAGTTTTGCAGAGATTAAACCAGTCTCACTTCCCTCTGCATCAGATGACCTCCAGCCACACACACAACACACAATTTAGTCCTTTTAGTGTGGCAAGTGGAGACTTTTATCATTGATTTTCTCTTTTTTCACTGTTCGCTCACTGCAGCATCTCCCAACCCATCTGCCTCTGACAGAGCAATGCATGCTCTAGGATTGCACTCGAGGACAGATTAGATTTTTTTGGGGGGACTCTTAGTACTCACTTTTTTCATCATTGTCCATCTCTGTGTTCTTGATTTCATTGCACGCTCCTCACCTTGTAATGCTGTTAATCTTCCTCCAGCGCTTTCATCCGCTTCTGCTGCTTTTCTCTTTTTTCTTCAGCTGAAGGAATACTCCTCTTCATCCTCTTTTGTGTATGTTTCCTGCGTGTTTGTTAAAAATACAGTTTGGGGTTAGCATGAGTGTCAGCTCTTACGTTGGTTCCTCCTCTGCAGAGTGTTCGCGCCCACTGCCTGAGCCGTTGTAATTACTGTGCTTCGCTGCATCTGTAGAAGTCAATGAAGCTGAACTCATTGTCTCGCAACATGGAAGTCAACAATCGTGAGAAGTCCCCGGTGACACTGCAACCACCTCTAAAACAGCTTCCTGCATTTTTTATGTCTCAGTCTGTTCTTTTTCTCTCTTTACTCCACTCTGCACTTCCTTCCCTGCGGTACGTGTTTGTGTCTGAGCGTTGCTATAGTTACTATAGTGTAAAACATTAAAGAGATGGCAGAAGCATTTTTCAAGTGTGCTACATTCAATGCATAATCTAAGTTTTCTTTTATTATGTTTTGGGAACTAAACAGTTACTTTAAGATGTTTTATTTAAATCATTTTTATAAAAAAGGCTGGAAATCATACATTCTGTCACCAAAAGTCTCCCCAGAGACTAACTTCTAATGAACTACTGTAGAAACTTTACTAGAAAACAACTCAGGTTTTTTGATATTGGCTAAAAACTTCATAATCATATTTCAAAGACCATTCGGAAGACTGAAAATAAATCAAAAGATGATCGGAGTGGATCTTTAAATGGCTGTTCGGGTTTATGAGGTTTTCCTGTTGAGTTGTGAAAAGAAGGTAAGGATTGCTTCAAAAAGAGATCACTTTGTGAAGAAAAAAAACATAGTTATCTATAGCCCCAATTGCCGATGTTAATCACTTATTGAGACCCATATATACATGTTAAAATGTCTGTTTCTAGTGACACAGGTAGAATCAATTCAATGATTTATATTCCAATTTGCAGCCTTCTCTTCGTGCTCAGGGTTGCAACTTCTTTATATTAGCCTCTTAGATGTAATTTTCTGAGCGATTTATGCTCTTATCTCGCCATATACCCGCACTTTCTCTATCCATTCAATTTAAATTGGCAACAACATTGAAAGACCCTTTGAAGTAGCCTCAGGTAAGTGACGTTACCCCAAACTGTGTCAAACCAGGACAAATAAAATGAAACCTCCTTTTTATGCCTAACTGCACAATCTGAGCGTGGAACGCAGACAACAATATTCCTTTAAAATTATATATTTACTAAATGTTTTTCCTTCTATTGGGTACCTGGCCAAACAATAAACAAAACTGATTTTTTTTTCTCAATGTATGTGTTATTTATTTGAATGACTGAACAGACATTCCCACTAAGGCTCAGAAATTCTTGTTCAGGAGATTTGCTCACAAAGGTGTGAATTTGACCAGAATATCAATCGTTCGCAGCGGAAATTAGAGGTTTTCCTAATGCGGGGGGCTCTCATCCAATAGCTTTTCCCTGTTGTAACAAAACAACTCCGTTATTGCTAGCCGTACTACGTCAGTCAGACTTCAAAATTAAGAATAATGAAGAAAAAACATGTCCAGTTGAGAGCAACTGTAGTTAAAAGAACACTTAAATGAGTATATCTTCCTTCTCTTGTGTTTCCAACTGGGGTTATATAGTGTATTTCAATTACTTTTTTTAGGCCTTATATTGTGTTCGGGTCAAAATTGACCCATTTTCAAACTTGAAAGTGGGTCAGTTTTGATCCATACACAATACAAAGGTTAAATGATGTGGTCAAAAGCAATGCCTGAAACGGTTGGGAATATTTCAGAAACAAAAAAAACATGCCAGTACTTTCTGAAAGGGGCCTTTAAACATTTAAAAAAGAAGTTTCTTTGTGCATTTGAAGAGCTTAAAGTTGGTTTTGTGTCTGCGTGTGTAATTAAAATCGGCCTTTTAAAGTATTGCCTTGGCTGTCAGTACTGTAACTGTCTCATTATAGCTGAAACGGGAGGAATATCAACTGTACTCACCACAGCTGGCTTCTTAGAGGGGGGGATTGCCATTTTTTCTTAATCCCAGACTTCCTTTGGGGATGTTTAGCTTTCATACTGCACTGCAAAGCACATTCGGTGCAGAAGAAGTTGGCCTGAAACCCAAGCAACCTCAACGGGATGGGCTTTTGTGTGTGTGTGTGTGTGTGTATGTGTGTGTGCATGGAAAGTAGATCATAAAAATGGGGTTGGTTGGATCGTGTGTCTAATGGAAAGATGAACCAAAGCTGGATTGAGATGACGGCTGTGATTAGAACTTTTGGGATCTGGGCCGGCTAATTACTGTTTGTGATACGATGAGATTAGATACAGTGCTGTGGAAGCCCGTAGAGTATGAGGCCTGAGTTAAACTCTGAGTGTTCTTGCAGGATGGTAATTTACCCTCTCTTGTTCAAAGAGATACTTGTAAGTCTTTGCTTCTGTATAAAGATATTTTCTTCCCTAAATAAATTACCCAGTGATTTCAAAAGGGCAATAGTATCACAAAGTGACTGCAATGTTCTTGATGATTCATCACAGTAAGAGGAATAATTATTCCCTCTGTCCGCAGGCCAGTGTGAAATTCAGAGTGTGTTCTTGAGGTCCATGAGCTGACAGATGGGACAGCTGTTAATCTTTTTGTGACAGGACAGACAGAGAAGCTAGACGAACACGGGGTCTATACTAAATAGACTCCGTGCATGTATAAGGTGAATGTATTTAAGCATGTCCATCCATCCATTTTCTATACCTGTTTTGTCCCTTTTGGGGTCATGAGGCTTCTGGAGCCTTGCTTGTGGGCAAAGGCAGAGTACATCCTGGAAAGGTCACCAGTCTGTCGCAGGGCCACAATCACAAACTCATTCACACTCGGATTTACACTTTAGGGACATTTTATAGTAACTAATTAACCTGCTATGTACATGTTTACATCTTGCATGTATTTTAGTGTTTTTTCACAAAACGTTGCATGTATTCTTCAGTAGTTGTCATTGAGTGGACCATTGTTGGTGTTTTATTTGAAATTGTTCACAAAAGTTTGCTCATAGTCGAGAATAAAGCAGTTTGCATGGTTGAAGCTGTCATGATTGCTTATTTGAGTCTATAGTGAAGCTAACACAATACTAGCTCTCTGTTCTAGAACACCAGACACAAATTTGGAAGAAGTATACTTCTTTTTGAAGAGGAGCTCTCATATCACAAAGGATGGTACGGAATTTGTTTGATTGGCGTTCACGAAAAGTTTTATTTAATATAGCCCTACCTTAAAAATGTCACAGGAAGCAGTTTAACTCCGTAGGCTATAATGGACTTATGTACACAATACACGCACAATAACACGCATGCTTACTTGTGCACTTATTTAATACTAATTTATGCCCGTGAGCATGCCCAGAACAGAAAGGTCTTGAAGACTATTTCATTGGACCAAGAACTGTTTAGCATGTTGGGAAATTTTACAGTAGTTCCTCTGACTTTTTAATAAATTGCTTCTGTTGACGCCTTTCATATCTTCTCATTAAATTAACAGCACTGATGGTGAAAGTCTCAACAAAACTGAAATCTGCACTTCAGTGCAATCGTCTCACATGACATTTGACTTATTGTGAGCTACTCTTTGTAGTTCTGCTCTGTGATTCTCATGGGTGTGGGGGAGAGGAGTAGCCTACTGAACTAGGCCAGTGGAGACTCTGACATTTAGACTCAAAGGCTAATAGGATGCCTGCATTCGCTTTGGCTCTCTGTCAGTGTTCTCGGATCAGGACCGGCCAAACTCTTCGAGCTCAGGCTGGACCGGAAGCCCATTGCGCGGTGCTTCTTCCAGACACAGTATCTGGAAAACACGCCAACTCTTTTGTCCAGTCGGCAAAGTATTTGCAAAATCAGTGGGGCGCTTCTGTTACTAGCAGCTGGCGTGAAGTCTTAGCCTATTGCATGCTGAGAGAGCGCTGCCGGGAAGGGACGAAGAGAATCAGAGGGTCGCCTCTTGTGGAGGGACAGGGACTGGTGGTTGTTCTGCCCTGACAATGGTAAAGTAAGGCCCTCTGCAGACCAGTCATTTATCCCATCTAAAGGCCCTTTTATTCTATCCTCAGGCCATGTTGGAAAAACATCTCTAATGATGATACGGATACTCAGTGGGTTGAAATGCTAAAGTGATCTTCCATCTCCTGTGAGATGTCCTCGCCTGACCTGTTCTTTGACCCTCAGGGGCTGTGCTGCCTAGTGGAGCCACAAGACTCATTTGACATATCTCAAAGGCCGTCCTAACCCCTGTGGTAAACTCATCCATCATTACTGCAAATCCCTGAGACCTCAAAGTGCTTTAATATCACATAGCATAAAGAAAAAAAACATCCTTTCTCACATATATCTGTGATGTTGGGCTGTTTAGCATGTTTTCTTTGGAATCTGTGATTCACTGAGTTCTATAACCTTCAGGACTTTCGTACCTCAGGCCATTAGGGGATACCCATTGGCGGAAAGTTTGTGAAGTGTTTGCTCTGCACAAATGGATTCTAACATAGCAATACAATTAGAAATATGGAAAAAGATACAAGAAAGAAAGAGCACTTCCTGGGAGAGACGGGTCATAAGAGGGAGAGTGAAGGGGGAGGGCTTGTTGTGCTTTGGAAAATATCAATGCAATTAGGAGCAGCATATCATTTACAAATCAGCCCTGACATTTAGGATGCTGCTGGGTAATAATGGAGACTTGTATTTCACTTGGGTTATGTGGGTGTGTCTTTTTGAATGAGGAGGGGGCACAGCACTTTTCCCAGGGGTCACTGTCAGCCTAGAGCATACCAGTTGCTGTTTCATTAGTAAATGTTTGGATTGCATCAGATTAGCACTGGTCCACCTCCGTTGTGTTGCCACCAAAAAAATAAAAGTTAATTAATCGGAATGTTTACATTGCCTTGGTCATGTCTGCGTTTGACATCCATTCCTCCGCAACAAAAGCTTTACGAAGGAGTTCTATTTCCTGTCGGTCTGTGCGGCAAAAAGCCAAAAAAAAAAAAAAACACAGGAAACGGGTCGGACTTTCAAAATAAAATGAAATCATTAGTTTGCTGGTTTAAACAGAAAAATAAGACCAAAGGGAATGGAACCTTGGCCAAACATAAAATAAGTCAGGGAGTCTGCTGACCAGAAACGTTGACCGTCTGAATCAGTAGCTCCCTGTTAAGGCTGCCTAAAAAAAATCTACCTATTGAAAAGAAACAAAGCAAGCCTGCAAATAAAGACTGCCAAGATCCAACCCCAAAACTAACATAACAAAACCCAGCAGTGTCAGCCATAACACCGCAGATGCAACCTAGACTATGTAAACTAACTGACGGGCGTAAGACTAACCCCCCACACAACACAGAGACATACTAGCGTAAATTAGACTTGAGAAGGGCAGGTATGTTGAACTAAATATCATCATTAGAAAGTATCTTT
>NC_050518.1:14388150-14452831 GCF_002922805.2 Oryzias melastigma | reverse complement strand
GCAACCTAGACTATGTAAACTAACTGACGGGCGTAAGACTAACCCCCCACACAACACAGAGACATACTAGCGTAAATTAGACTTGAGAAGGGCAGGTATGTTGAACTAAGCATCATCATTAGAAAGTATCTTTAATAAAATATAGCTTTTGGTGTCCACAAGTTTGAACTCACTAAATACTTCAGATGAAAGAATTCACATTCTCCATATTTTGGTTAAAACCTTGATTTTCAAGTTATGGTTTTGCTTTGGTTTGATGTAAATATGTGTATTACGAAATAAAAAAAACAAAAATTTTGATTTTTTTTTTGTTATTTATGTTTTGATATATATATATATATATATATATATACGAGCTGTATATATTATGTATAGTGGAAAGACAAAAGTATGTGAACCCTTTTGGAGTAACTCAATTGATGTGTGTTTTTTTATCTCAATCTAAACGATGGGGAAAAACATTGCCTACTTAAATCACATCAATAGCTTTCATCATTCTATTGTGACATTACATGTCTGGTCAAATGTATTAAGTGGCAGTAGAGCAGTGATGCTCAATAACAGTTTATTGCTTCAAAAATGACATTTTCAATTGAATTTCTTTGCTTTTACCAACTACTTATATGGATATGGATAGATATCCATGATATGGATAGATATGTTAGAATGTTCATTTTAAGAGGAGATTCCTTCTATAAAAGATAATATTTTTGCACTAAAATGACCGAGAAATGTTCACATTTGGCTTGTGACATTGCTAACAAGTCTGTTGTGGTAGCAGCTGAACCACCAACCATCTGCTCCAATCAGATCACTTTATCTGTGATCCAGCCAGACTGTGGCCTCCGACTCAGAGAAGCATCCCAGATAGAGGCTGGAACATCACTGCAACACCACAGATTAGCATGTCTCTTACACATATGCAGGAACAGGGTTTTTTCTTCAAAACCTCTACTAATGTCATATCAGGTTAGAGGGTATAGAAAAGATTTATCAAAATAAAATTACAGGTTTATGATGTCTATATTTGAAAATTATGAACAATTTTCATCTGATTGCATCTTGAATAGTTGCAAGTTTTACTTTTTTGTAGTGCAACCCAACAGCTCTAACATTTTTAGCAACTTTTTTTTTTGCACTTGATGACATTAACAAGTTGTAAGTTCAAACAGAAGCTAGTTAGTGGCAGTCCATGACTACAATGTAGTCTTGCGCAGATAATTAATAAACACACTGCTCTTACAGGGAGATAATAAATGAACATAGGAGCAGCAGTATGGCAGTAATGCAGATACATTACCCAGCATTACTTGTGTGCTTTAAAACTGCAGATTTGGTAATAACCATCCACAGAGTCTTGTCACGCCGTTTTATTATAATTTATGATGGGCTCTTTTAACGCAACTGTAAGGAACGGTTATATATCCACTGCGGTGTGTTGCTGCCATGCAGCCCCAGAGAACAATCTTCCCTTAATATGAGGCTGGCCTGCTTCTGCTGCTGGTGATGAATGTCCTCAGATCATAGATTGTGAAAGTCCTCACTCTGGGTTAATGTCAGTGTGAAGAAATGTGAAAGAAAAGCTGCAGAGGATGATTTGTGTCCCGTTTTAGCAATGCAGCCCGATATTCATGCACCTGCAGAACCTGACTCATTTAAAGTGACACCTTAAAACTGAGCTCACATAATTCTTTCCGCTGGACCGGATTGACAAATTCAGCATTTCCCAGACAGCATCACTGGACACGTTGCCAAGCTGTGATAGGTAATTTCTGAGGCAGCAGTCTTATCTGTCTTCCTCCCCCTACTTTAAAGAAAAGGAGAAAGTGGAAAAGAGACAACATGAGATGAGAGTAGGCGTGAGAGGAGGTAGATACATGCAGTGTGATCTCAGGCAGCTGTCTGCCAGAGTCTGCTTCTTTGTCCTGCAGAGGCAGAAGCATCAGAGCCGCACTATTCTGGGTCAGCGATATATTTCTGTGTCAAAACAGATTCTAAATTTTCATTGGATTCTGTAAAACTTGCAATTTAAAATTAGTTTCTTATTTTCAAGTATTTTATTTTCATTCTTAAATATAAAAGTTTGGAATGTTTATACAAAAAACGGAAACTGCAACAATGTGTGGCTCTAAATTCAGCAATAGCATGGGTTAAAATCTGTAGCGTCTTATATATGGTTAAGTTTGGTTTTGCTGTTGTAAACAAGGTTAAGTGTGATTGTGAATACGTTAATGTGGCTTACGTGTTGCAGTGTGGAAAAATTTTGTTTTTACGTTACTAGCAAGTTTGGGAGATATCAGCCTTTTTTTCCCACTTTATTCGAAATGTTGGGGGATAATACGCCAACTCCGCTAATGTGTTGCAATGTTTTTTGTCTTTTTTTTTCATGTAACAAGGTTGAGAGTTAGCATATTCACAATAATGTTTAAACAGTATCAGTCTGCTTTTTTTACATGTTACTAACAAGGTTGACAGTTAGCATATTCACAATAACAATTGTTTAAGAATTATCTCTTTTTTACGAGTTACTAGCAAGGTCAAGAGTTACGGTAGTCAAGGTTACATTAGCTTTAAAAGTATCGGTCTGTTTTTTTACATCCTGCAAACAAAGTTGGTAGTTATGGCTAATATGCTAATGTGGCTAACGTGTAGCGGTGTCGCATTGTGTTGTTTTTTAAGTGTTACTGACGAGGTTATTTATAATAACGTTTGCACTCAGTTCTTTTCATGTTAGTAACAAGATTGTGAGTTAGCACAGTCACGGTACCATTTGTCTGAGTGAAATCTGTCTGTTTTTTGTGCGTGTTCCTAACGCCGTTTGGAGTTAGCAAATTCACAATAACATTTGTTTAAGAATTTTCTTTTTTTTTAAGAGTTACTAGGTCGAGAGTTAGGGTAGTCATAGTAACATTTGTTTTAAAAGTATTATTTTTTGTTTATATACTGCAAGCAAAGTTGATTGTTATTGTTAAAATGCTAATGTGGCTAGCTTGTAGCTGTGTCAGATTGTGTTGTTTTTGCTGCTACAATGTTAGGTATTAACGTAGTCATAGTAATGTTTGTTTAAGCGATATAAGTTCAAGATTGTGAGTTATAGGTACAGTGAATACGATAAAATCGCTAATGTGGCTAACGTATAACATGTTACAAACAAGTTCTTGAGTTACTGTGAATGCAAGAGACGTCTGACTAACCGGCTTATCTTTGACTCTTTTTTCTTGCTTAATCTATGGTATTCTATCGGTGCAACTTATAAATATACATATGACATGATTTTGAAAATAGACTATTCATGGACTTGTAATCCGATGCGTCCTATAGTATGGTTGTATTGTTGGAGCTGGCAGCTCAAATGAGCATCTGTTGTAGCTCGTTACTCAACTGCTTGTGTAATTTTTCCTAACTTGTTTTTGAAGGGTTTTTAGTAGGGACACGCTGATGCATCACAACCATAATTAATATACATGTGGTCGAACAAGTCTTTCCTTATTAACACATTCATACCACGTTCATAATGGATATTCTGTCTGTTTCTTTTCAAAGGACTAACACAGTGTGAGCAGCTGCAGTATATCCAGTAAAATCTAAAGGAGGCAGTTGAGAATGAATAATTTATATGCCCATGTCTTCTTTTGATCGAAGCAAATACTCATAATTTGGTTCATTCACATGAGTTTCCATAAATATTGTGATCAATCTTGTTATGCGGGTTTAGGATCTTTTATATTATTCAAAAAAATATATATATATTCATTTTTATTACCCTGTTTCGGTTCTACTTTAAAACATTTCTTTCTCTATCACATATTTTAAATTTTTTTTCTTATTTATTTTTGAATCTCTTTTGTTCCTCTTGACTCTCTTTTTAGCTTTAGACAAACATAAAAATAAATAGAATTTACAAATGTAAACTGTCATTTGTGATGCAATTTTAAATTTCAATTTGCAATTAGCCCAAACTCTGGGACTGTTAAATTATAAGAACCCATAATGCTCTGCTGATGACATTAGAATTTGCTTAGAAAGTCTAAAATCCCCACACCGGTAAGAACAGTTATTTTCGTGGTGATGGAGGATGCGTTCATGCAGCTTTTGGGAGTGTTTTGGGAAATCTTTGTTAATTTAAATAGTTCAATCTTCCATTATTGGTTATGTTTAAGCAGTGAACTCTGAAACCTCTTGACAGTTGGAGGGCCAGCTCTACACGTGTAATGACAATAGTAATGATTCAAACGGGAATTGAAAGTATCAAACTCTTTTTCTTTATCTAGAGTGAACCGAAGGCTCTCGGGTGTTGGAGTGACTTACTTATAGCTACATTTCTTTAACATCCTTCCTATCTTTTTTTTTTACTTCATCACTGTATGATATAATGGCTGTTTTACCATGACAGGCTTTCTGTAGCTGTTCTCGCTGCTGCTGTATCAAGGCCTATTGTGATAAACAATATGGCATTCCTGTAGAACCGCGTAAGAGAGATGAAAATAGGATGAGAATAAAATGGTTGATGCTTACTCTTCCCTGTTGACTGAGACTTTTCTGAGAGAAAGATTACCTTTTTATTTGTGAGAGAAAGATCAGCAGGAAGAAGGGAAAAAAGTGCCACAAAGGCATTGCTGTCTATCCTCCTATTTACTTCTCTTTGCACCTTGTTGCTGATTCTGTCAATGCATGTCTTCCATACAGTATCTTTCCTGACTTGAGTTGGCCATTCATCATATGTTGAGGATCACTTCTTTATTCTTTTGATGTTTTTTTTCAGTTGTTACCTCAATAAGTGCCTAGTGACTAGTTGCAATATTCTTCCAATGTGGACAAGTTGCTAATTGCAAAGACAGCAACTGTAATCATGACACATAACACAATCGTGTGGGGATTGGTACAAAAACCATCAAGTTGACTCACTACCATTTTTACCTTGAGGCGTTATAGTCTCCAAAGGTTTCAGCATCAACAGAACCTGACACTAGAAAAACATGGGTGTCAAAGGGAAACAGTACATCAGCTGTTTGGATTGCTGCATGGCCAATATGTGAGGTTTATAGCTGCAGTCTGTTGTATTAAACTCGAATTTAGCCAGGTTGCTTCTTCATGACCATGCACTTTTTTAATCACCTCAATTGTATTGGATAAAAGTTACAAAAATAACAGATTTCAACATAAGAACCAGACTTTATAACACATTTTCTTTTCTGGTAACGTTTTCTGATTTAATCACTTGAACAATGAAAGAAAAAAGAAATCTGTTGCAACATAAGATCCCCATATTGTACAAAAACAAAGCAATTAGATTAATTCACAAACTCGTTCATCCCTTATCTTTATCTTCTTTATCTTCTTCCATCCCGCCATTATCAAAGGCCTCTGGGCTTTTTGTCATTCTGTTGATTTTCACTCATATCATTTATGTTCTTTCATATCTATTTTTGCTCTTGCAATGTGACATTAGGAAGAAACAGAAGAAAATATGCTCTCCGAATTCCCCCAAAACCTTGTGTTCTGTACTTGAAATGATGGGAAATAGCAAAACGTGTAAACTTACCACCTGGTGCACTTCTGTTCAGTTGAGGTTATTTAGAGCTTTTTTTGGCAATCCAAAACCGCACCTGTCTGCTCAGTAGTCGGCCCACTATTTTGATCTTTGTGTGTAAGTGTGTCTCAGCGTCTGTTTGTTTTTATGTGTGTTGTTTGTGTGTTTATTTTCATCTCTATAGTCTGTTTAGATACAAAAATATGATTGTATTTGTCAATCTCAGTATCTCATTGTAAAATATTGGTTATATTATAAAAATTGGCAGGATTTTCCCGTGTGCTTTAGCGCAACTTCCTGCCAGAATTGATGCGGATCACTCACGGTCTGCGCAAAAGAAAAGACCAGACGCTGAAACGATCGCTCCATGGCGCAAGCCGGCCGCGCAGGACCGTGGCGCTTTGTGTCTGGTGTGAACAATACGATAGGTTAACAAGGGCGCCAAATGGAAGCGGCCTCCATTCTGCACCGCTTGGCAGCACTTCTGTGTCCGGTGTGAATCTGGCGGTGTACAGCACTTTGCTTAAAGGCCCAAACACCTTTACAGACATAATCCCATTCACCCATATTCGCTCCACTGCCTTTAAATACGTGCCAAACTATAACCACCAGAAGCAATGTGGTATTCGATGTCTTGCCCAAAAGACTCTTTGACACAAGGGCAAGCAAGGTGGGAATTGAACCTTCCATATTTCAATCAGAGGCTGACCGCTCTACCTCTGCTCCTAATGATGTCTTAAGGATCTGTTTTAGTGATTGCGTCAGCAACTAGAATCCAACAGAAGATTTTCAGATGGACAGGTTTCTAGCAAACCATGCCACCATGAGACCTATTTGAATGTAAACGAAGTAAGAGGAACATTTATACTGTATTTCTATACCTAATGTGATCCCAGTGAAGGACCTTGTTTTTATTTTGTCTATACTGCCTTTTCTTCTCCTAAATCCACATTTTGTTCCTGGTGTGAACGACATTGTTGGTCCAACAACAAGTTCCGAGACCAAAACTACCCTAACCCTAGTCAATGAGTAGATAGGACTATTGCATAATCTGATAGTTTTAATCAGTTTAAATAAATAAATATGAAAACCAGAAAGACTACAGAAGAAAATGAATAGACTAAGATCAAAAGTGAACCCAAGAGAGACTCGATGAGTGAGTGACATTGGCCTGGTTGAAGTCTTGTGGTAACACTCAAGCCGCAATATTTTCTCCAGAGCTCCTCTCCAGGCCTCATGTCCCCCCTGCCCCCTCCACCATTTGTCTCTGAGCTCTTATGAACACAAAGGGTTGGAATAGAGAACGGCACGGGACAGGTGAGGACAAAAGAAAAGTGAACAGTCATTAATACTAAAAGAATTGATCTACCCCCTCTCTGTGGATTCGCCCGTCAGCGACTGACTGGAGTGTGCTCATTATCCATCTCTGCTCCAGGTAATTACTGGCTTGTTTTGATTGAAAACCATTTAATTAGTTGCTCATTAGAATTGTTTAATTAAACTCACCCCATGCCTTTATGACGCATGGGTGTTTTTTTCCATACTTCATTAGTTGGTGTTGCATCAAGAATTGAGCGGTAGCGTTGAATAAATGGACATGTTGATCTGCTGTTGGCATTTTGCAAAAGCTAATACTTTTAGATTGTTTGCGTAGATCCGACTAAAAGCAATTGAGCAGCTCCGGGAAGCAGATTCTTTATCTGCTCAACTTTACCTGAGCTAGGAAAGATAAAGGAGTGCTTGTGATCGGGCTCGGATTCAGAAACTTTCCTTGTGCCGGAAGTTTTGTTCGGCTGTGACACTAGGTCTTCCGGGCGGAAATCAAAGACGGTGAGATGAAGCAGATGGAAGTAGAGGGAAATGTAGGAGCAAAATACAAAAGGCAACGTGAGGCATGTTGGAATAGCTGAACAGCTCGGTTTGAAAAGCTGGACCCGACATAAACAGGACAGTGAGAGGAATGCCAAACGGACCAGCAAAGACAGATGCTGTGATCTTTGGTACATTTTTTTTCTTCTCCTGTCTGTCACTCTATCTATTTCCAAAGCTTTCACTCCATTCTTGTCTTTTATATCCCCCCGTGTCACCATTCTTCTTTTATGCTGCCTTGCTCTTGAATTCTCTCCATATTCAGTGCTTTACCTGGGCTTTTCCTTTCTTTCCTTCTGCCACTGTCGATCCGTTTGCTTCCTCTTCCGACTGAGCAGTGGCTGACACAGGATTCTTCCAGCTGAGCAATTTACAGAAAGAAGGGCAGCTGTGTATAACCTCTCACGTATACATCAGCTCATGTGGGGGGGAGAGTTTTCCATTGCATATGTGACTGCGCGCAGATTAGATGAGTAACAACTGAGCAGGCCTGATTCTGTTTTCGTAGCACGTCCAGGCAGACTGTGACAGTGAACAAAGTGTCAGTGTGTGAGAGTGGACTAAAAGCCAGCGCAGAATGTCATTGCATGCCCCAGATCTGACATTTGGGAGCCCAGAGCTTTGGACAGTGGCTAACTGCCTACATCGCGGGGATAAAGCCAGCTTCCAAGTCGACCTCATGAAGAGTGAGATGAAAGTCAATGGGGAAGCGAGGACGGGACTTGGTTATGGTATTTTTTTTTTTGCTTGTTTGGAACAGAACAGTGTCTGGGCATCGCAATATTGACCGACAGGAAAAACTAAACCACATTGGCACGGAAACTGCAGAGTCTGCATTAAGCTAGAGTACAGTTTGGTTCAGTGCAGTACACATTTCTGTATAAGTGTAAATCAAAAGTTATTCAAGCGAATGACACTCCTTCTTTCACACTCAGCTGTTGAAGGATTTAGGGTTGTGGTCTAGTCTAAATAGTGTTAGGGTTGGCACTGTAGTTTTCTTTTTTGCAGTTACTTGGCAAACAAAGAGATTCCTTTGTACAAATGGTGATCACCCTGAGCCTTGATGGTTTTGAGTGAGTCCAATCAGATAATACCAAGGATTCAAACCTTTTTTCTTGACACGCAGTCTTAATCTTTGCGTTGTCTTGCAGGTAAAAAGTGACCCACTACCATGCTTATATTTTAAACATTGTCCAAACAAATGCAGAAACACGATTTTAGATAATAGATATGTACTGATGCAAAACAAAACGCGTACTGAGGAAAAAAATATATGTTTAAATGGAACCAAATGAGTGTTTATACAAGACAAATGTATATCAGGTATCTCCATGTGTATGTTAGTTGCATGTATGTATATGGGTATCTGAAACAGGATATGTACTGCCTTTACTAGAGAAGGAACAAGACTATAACAGATAGGTGCACTTGGTGTTTTGTATATGTATTATATTTTTCTCCTATTTTTCCTTTTAATATATGTAAGTCTTAAAAATATATTATCATCAATGTCATAATGTTTAGCTGTAGGAAAAAAATATCTCAACCTTTTCCAACTTGAAATTTTATAACTTTACCTAAAGGGGTTTCATCATGAGATCAAATGGCAACTGGCTCATACTTATATAGTGCTTCACTGCCTTCTTAGAAGCCTCAAAGCACTGTACAGTCCCATTCACGCATGCACACATTCACACTCTGATGGTGGTTCCGCTGACAAACACTTGTGCCAACCTATGACCATCAGGAGCAATGAGGGGTTCAGTGTCTTGGTGCTTCAACACATGGTGGGCAGGGCGGTAACGCCAGGTTCACACCAGACGCGGAAGTGCTGCGAAACAGTGTGCGCGGTATCCGCTTCACCTCCTGTTCACACCAGACGCGGATTTTTTCGCCACGATTGACAGGCGCTTCTGCTCAGCTGTGGTTATTTAGACCTTAAACATTGTCCTTCTTGACTTGTCGCCAGCTGTTCTCTGCCTCTCTCTTGTTGATTTTGTTTTTAGACTAGGTGACAAAAATAGTTAATTAAAAAGTACTACATGTTTTACAACTATATGAATTCATCTTGAGCTACAACAGAATTATGAGTTTATAAATTATTTGTTAAAAGTTTAACTGACCATGTCTAAAAATGTGGATGTATAGATATACATTTACAAGATTCTTTTAATAATTTACTAGCACTGTAAATGAGCTTGCAACTTAAAGAACCACCTCTTCATAAGTGGTTTGAAAATTATTTATAACCTAATTTTATATGTTTAATTGTTAATGAATAAAGTCTTAACATACCATTGATAAACTCATTATAGTAATCCTCTTTAATCATAAATTACAACACAAATAAAGTACTTGCTAATGGTTAATAAAGTAGGAGTGAGGCTTTATAAATGAATTATTAGGTGTTTACTCGTGCTTTATTAATGCTTCATAGTGTGTATGTTACTATAAATTGTTGTTTTTTGTTGTGTTAGGAGTAAACTGCTTTAATAATTAATTTCCTCAAAAATTATAAAAGAAAACATTCCAGATAATTGTGTGTTGCTTTTCCTTCCAATATCAATAATTCAGAAGTAATGATTTCACATTTATGTAATTACAATAATAAACCTTTACTGTGTAAAAGAAAAAAATTAATATCCACTAGTCATTGTCTTTTTGTATTGTATTAAAAATGTGTTCAAAATAATTTTATTTGAGTTGAATTCTTAAGTACTGTGATGTTTCATCATGCACAAGAGTTTAAGATTAAGGGTTAAAGGTTGGATCGGTTCCCAAATGGTCCCTCTGAAACTGCCACTCACCGTCCCCCCCAGGAGATCCCCCCAGGAGATGGGTCAAATGCAGAAAACCAAATTTCACACACAGTTGATGACGACTAATGGGACTTTGGAGCTGCTTTGCCAGGTGCACTAACTGGATTGTAGCAGCTGCTTCAGCTGTTCCAATGAGGGTGGAATCATACCTGTTATACACTGTGGAGTAAATAAAGAGCAATTCATGTGTCCCAATGTGTTTTGGCAGATGTAACTTGATTGCTTACGCCAATGAAACCAATAGCTCCAAAAAAGGTGCCAAAAAAAGTTGTTTAAATTAATCGCACCAAGAAAAATGGATCGCATTTCCCTTTGTTGACTTTTCTGTTGCTCTATCCATACATAAAACAGTCAGCCAGAAACAGATACTAAACTTGAAATATATATGATCATCAGAGATTTTTTCCTCTTCTTTTATTGGTTACCAAGCCATAAAGCTTAAGTACTATTTGATGACACATGGTATTAGCGTTTCACATTTGCATTCAGCAGATCTTTGCCCTTTGGGGGTTTCCATCTTATAGAAACGAATCTCCAGCAAAGTAATCACTTTAACTACAAGAACGTAACAACAAAGCAAAGATTTGATGTTTTTGTTTTCCAGTCAGGCATCTTTAGTACCTCATGACCCCTGCAGCAGCAGCACACTCCAAAGCGGAGCGTGCAATCTTTGGCTTCGAGGCTCTTTGTTGATACCGGGAAAGACCGTATTGAATTATTGAATTATCTTGTGTCGTGTCTCTCCTGTTTATCTTTAAGACGGTCATTATGGCGTCCCCACGAAGCTGCTGCCTGCCATCTTTTTCCATACTGTGGATTTATACACATTAAGCTGCCATCTCCTTAAATTTGAATTAAAGCTTTGCTGTACTCTGCACTCTCGCGAATACATTTTCTGCAGCCTATTTTGTTTGTAGAGGACTGGGGGAGAAACGGAGAGCCATCAGCGCTGTGAACTCTTCCTCCTGGGGAAGAGAGGGAAAGAGGAAGCCTCTCTTTCCTCTGTGATACAAAGAGACAGTTGAATCCAGATCTAGGAACTAGAAGATCCAATAAGCCATTAGGGAAAGTGGGAAATGTGCCGAAATGAGTCTGTGGGTGAGAAAGAAAAAGCATGTAAAGCTCGCTCGGAACAGAGGAGGCAGATGTGCACGTATGAGCGGCGTATGAAAAAATATTAAGAGCCTTATTCGTATTCCCATAAACCGCTGCAGTAAGGATGCTCTCCTTGCGTGTTGGATTGGTGAGTTTAATGGAGACTCCAACACGCGGCTTCTATCAAATTCAGCCGAGCGGCACGAGGGGGACACAGCCAGCCAGATAAAGAACACAGGAGTAAGCCTGCAGAAGTTGATAAAGCACAGGAAAAGTGGACAAAAAAAAAAAAAATCAATAATTTTACTCACATGTTTGAAAAAGTGTGAGGTGAGCAGCGAGATGCAGCCGACCTTCAGGTGCCCTGCTGCTTTCCTTTCATGTGCAGAGCAAATTACCATGTGGTTTTCAGTGGGAAAAATGAACTCACTGATGCATTGAACTAATTTCATTTAACATTTTAAAAAACGAGAGGAATCGGCCCTGCGACTTGCCATAGGCAAGGTGAAAATGCACAAGGGGGGGCTGTGTCTGTGGAGAGAAACATGGTGCAGTCAGCACTTTGTGTTGAATGGGGTGAGAATAACAGATAAGCTAGAAGCCATCAATCCACCTCTCCTCGTATTACTCATTTTTATCTATCTCTTTACATATCTTAAACTATTCATCTATTGGCTGATCTTGCAGCTGGACACCATCCAGATGGAAACCCAACAGCCTCCTTTTGCAGCAGGTGTGGTGGAGCGCTTCACCCCCTACATATAAAGCAAAAATACACCTTTTTTTTTTTTTTTACTTGCACCAGATGTACCTGCTGCGGTCGTGATGCTTGTCAGGGACTTCAGAAGCAGAAGGAGTTAAAATGGCCGTGCTCTTGACTTCTACTAATCCTATTAGTTGAGAGTGCTGCTGTTAGAGGGCTGCAACCTCACTTTTATTGGCAATCCTTTGCTGTTATAAAGCTTTTTACCCTTTGGCTGGGCTGTTGCACTCATAAATCTAGTTTCTGGACGTGCAGTGATGTTTTTTTTTTTTTTGCTAGGACGCATTTGTGTGCGCGCCTCTCGTATGTCTTACCGTCTCCACCAGGTTTGCAGACAGCTCTACTGGTTATTCTATGACGTGTTTGTTACGGCATTCAGACAGTCAGTTCAAAAAAAAAAAAAAATTCAATTTTTCATGTTGATCTGAAGCCTTTGCTTCCAAAATCTCCTCTGAGGGGGCGTGGCTTTTGAAACTGAGCTGAGGAGCCCCGACCCCGATTCCTAGACACGCTAACCAGGCCTGATGAGGGGTTTAGCGCATGTGTAGAAAGCTCATTAATTCAAGCAGAGATTTTCTGCGACAGTTTGATCGACAGCAATTTAAAGGAGAAATACTCAGAAATGCAAAAACAAAATTATTTCGTATTAGATTTGTTCTTTCATAAGAAAATGCCACACATACATGTTAAAAACTCAAAAAACATGATTTTCATCGGAGGGTGACTTTAAAGACAATAAAGAGGAGCAGAAACTACCAGGTCTGGCTGTAATGCTTTTAATTTCCTCCTTAGCTGATCTCTAAATGCTCGTGCTTTGTCACTGCCACTACACTGCAGAATAAATTCACTCTTTCATCTCCTCGTGCCTCCTCCCTCTCAGTCTCTAATTCATCTCATTTCCGCCTGGTTTGAGTCCCCCTCCTGCTTTCAGTGCCGACTCCTCCAGGATCAGGCCGACGCTGCTGGCTGCTCCGTATTCCGGGGCCGTTGCGTCTCTGGTGGAGAGTGATTGTGTCGGTGGCAGGGAGGTCAATTGGAAGAAATTGCGTTGCAGCCACCGTAGAGCCGAGGCGAGAGAGAACAAACTGGATATTAGCCCAATCCATGTAGCCCGCCGTGTTTACACCATCTATTCCCCCTCAACTCTTCCCGCCCCCCCGCTGTACTGCCGCCGCCCCTCAATACACCCATAATCCCTCACTTTGGTCTCCTGTCGCCTGGTTGGAACCTTTCCAATTTTCCTATGAGCTATGTTTTGAAAATATCAATCAAATGTTCCCTATTTCAAGCAAGTGTTTATGAATTTTTAACACATCTTCAGGAACTTTCCTTCAAAAGAAATATAGTCACTCCAATGAAAATCGTGTTTTTAACAGATTGTTTTTTAAAAGATTGAGAACATAATTGTATTTCTGAGTATTTTTTCTAATCATTGTGAATCAGGAGCAGATGAAAAAATACAGTTAGAGCGTATTTGAAAGTTTGTATACTGGACGAGACACAACTTCTCAGCAACGGGGGAGGGGAAGAGGAGTTCTGTGCCAATCAGAGGCAAATTCCCTATTAATTACTGCCGCTCTGCATAAACTATGTCCTAGAAAACAAGTTTTTTAAATTATTATTATTATGACAAACATTCCATAATCACAATTAAAATACCACTGGGAACACCTTTACAATATATCAAACAAAGGTTTGAGTGGGACTTTAAGGAAAGATGTAGGAAAACCGAGTCAATCAAGTCCAGGTTTCATTGAGGATTCGAGGGTGTTCAGTTCTGTTCTTGGCATTACGTCCTGGTTGTGTCCGAATTCCCCCCAATCACTATATAGTGCACTATATAGTTCATTCGCCCTTTTTAGTGCTGTCTGAATCTACTAATTCCAAAGTTGAGTGCACTCGAAATTGCCCAGAAGTCTTCGCGAAAAACTAGCGTGCATCAATGGCCACTAGATTAGCAAATATAGACCACAATGCATTGCGGTCAACAATTTTGAACAAAAAAAGTGTTTAAATATAATATTTGAATAAATCATCCACATTTTCACTAATCAGAACACAGTGGAGTCATAAATAAACGTCGGGAAATTTTCCTTTTTATTCGATTTTCACTTCATGAAATCTGTGTCACATCCGGTGTTTAGAAAAACAAAAGAAAAGTAGTGAGCATCGTGTCCAAATTACTTTTAAAATCTAGAGCACTATGTAGTCCCGCACTATATAGTTGTTTAGTAGTTAGGGGTAAGAGGAAGAAGTCGGACAAAGCCCTTATTCTTTTATCTGTAGTCAATATTATTTTAATTCAGTGTATGGTCAACCACCTAGTTGCTTCTCAATGTGACATTATCACACATTTGGCCTGGATAATTCATCGCAAATGTATTGTCATTGCAATATCGGCCTGTGTGAACAAGTATTGAAAAAGATGGCTTAACTTGCTAAAAATGGTTAACATAAATATTTACACATGTGTAAACCAGGGCAATACTACAAAACAGACCTCCACACAAGTGTTGACCAAAACAAGAATGCCACGGACCAGATGGAATAGATCCCGGACAACACCCCAAATAGGTTACCAAACAGGTAAATAGGTTGGAACCTTGGCCAAACATAAAGCTAGTCAGAGAGACTACTGATCCATCCATGTTGACCGTCAGAGTCAATAGCTCCCGTTTCCTCCTTAATTTTTCGGGGACATGCAAACACAATCTTATGGCAGCTTGATGTATTTAGCAAATACAACAGAACCTTCATATTTGACCAATCAGATGGACCTTTTTTATGTTAGATACTCATCTCCTATGTAGACGTGGATCATTTGGAGTATAATTTAAATTCTGTTGCATTTATTTAAATAAAACTGATGCAATGAAAAGGAAATTGTGTATTCATTGTTTTGCTACATGGTTATGTATCGCAGGTCATATCATCATTGCAATATTGATCACTAATAACACATATCTCAATTTTGTCTAATATCGTGCAGCCCTCTCACACATGATATATATTTTATCTACACATGTGCAAACAAAAAAAAGCCTAAGGTCTGACAGTGTTTGTTTTATTGATTATTGAGTTTCCCGATCACTTACTACTACTTTAAATCAAATATATATATAATTTTTTTTTTTTAACTGGGCTATCTAATTTAAAACTATGCTGTAAAAAAACGACGAAAACTGTAAAACAAGCTGATAACTTTCTGCAAGCAATCTCCTCCTGTCACCTTCAAGCAAAAAGAGGCAGACCTTTTTTTTTTTTTTTACTGCATTACCGTAAAAATAATTATTTGGGGACGCTCTAAATTTAGCAATAGACAATTTGACAAACTAAATGTTGTTACTCGACCGAAGTCTGTTCAGTGAGCAGTAAAATGAACTGGCGAACAACATTACAGCCGACAGGGAGGTGAGAGTAAGGGAAAGAGTGAAGATTGATTTTTGTATTGTAATGCAGTGTAGAAAACAAAAACAACACAAACAAAAAAAGCTTAGTCATCTAGATAATCTTTACTGATGCAAAATAAAAATTAATTGCTTTTCATTTGTTGTTTTTTATGAGGTGCTTTTCATACTTTCCATTCATCTTTATGTCTGGAAGCAGGGGCGGAGCTAAGGGGAGGGGGGCCAAGAGGGGGTATCTGCCCCCCTATCTGAAAGCTTTGCCCCCCCCACTTGCCCCTAATTTTCAAGCCAATTTTAGTAAGTAAGTAAGTTTTATTTATAGAGTACCTTTCACAGATAAAATCACAAAGTGCTTTATAGAGTAAAACGATGAAAGAAAATAAAACAGGCTAAGAACACTAAATAAAACATGGTCCTGCACAAATTAACTAAAAACTCACTTACAAAGTAACGTCTTCAGCTGTTTTTTTAAAAGCCTTGACATTATCAGCCAGTTATCAGCGATAAAGGCAGGGTATTCTACAGTCTTGGGGCAACTGCTTGGAAAGAGAGGTCACCTCGAGTTTTCAAGCGAGTCTTTGGCACTCTAAGAAGGTTCAAAGCTGAGGACCGAAGGGAGCAGCTAGCAACATACGGTACAAGTAGCTAGGAAATATAATCGGGGGCCTGTCCATTAACAGCTTTAAAAATCAAAAACAAAAATTTTAAAATTAATTCTAAAACTAAAAGGTGGCCAATGTAAAAAAAGATGAAACAGGTGAAATATGAGCCCTTCTGCTGGATCTAGTTGAAAGCCTAGCAGCTGCATTTTGCACCAGCTGAAGGTGATATTCTGTTGATTGATTAAAACAGGTAAATGAGAATTAATATAGTCTAAGCGAGATGAAATAAAAGCATGGACCATGATCTCTAGGTCAGCCTTAGTTACCATTTTACTCGGCTCAGAAATAGTTCTCAAGTGGTAAACAGTTTTTGACCAAATGTTTTGAATGATTATTGAAGGACATAGACTGGTCAAACATTTACACCGATGTTTCTGAGGGTAGATATGCCCGAGGAGTCTGGGGAGCCTAAGTGATGTTTAATGGAGGTGACTTGATATTCAGGGGCAATAATCAGGGTTTCTGTTTTCATTTCATTTAGTTGAAGGTAATTGAGACTTAGCCAGTCTTTAATGTATGAGAGGCAAAGTAATAAGCTGTCTAACTTATGAAACTTAGACTCAGTGAAAGAGCAGTACAGTTGGAGGTCATTGGCGTATAAATGGTAAGACACATTTTTTAAAACTACTAATAAATTTACCAAGATGGTTGCTATACAAAAGAAATAGGATTGGACCAAGAACTAAGCCCTGAGGGACACCATGCAACAGGTGGGCGACTTCAGATACGAAATTTTCTGTTGAAAAAGTAAGAAGAGAACATGAAAGAACAGTCACATAATAATATCTTATGGTCAGCTGTGTCAAAAACTGAGGACAGATCTAACAAAACCAAAACTATGTATTGACCTGGGTCTGCAGCCATAAGAATGGCCATACCAATGGCCAAACCAAATTAGCTTTATTATTGACAACAATTAAGAAATCATCAATATCGGCTTGTTTAGCATTGCAAAAATACGCAATATTTTTTAACTTAAAGCTTGAGCCTATTGATAACGATCTTTGTAGGTGTTGTACTGTAGTTTGTGTTTTAGATGCATTGATCCAGCAAGTATGTTTTTGACAATGTGAGGACTGTGAAAATAATTACACATAATGATGAAGGTGAGATTTCACAAGCAACATAAAGAATCCAAATTAACTAACAAATCAATGAAATTTCTTGAGCTGGTCTTTTCATTTCACCAGCCCAGACAATACCTTGTTTTTACAATTTCTCTCTTCTACATAAAAGGTGAGAATCTGTTCAGTTTGCAAAGATGATCTTGGTCTCATTCCAGACTTATTCTACTGTGAAGGTTTGAACTTTGAGTTTCAACAAGAGAGAAAAGTGTGAAATGTTAATGTCTGTTTCAGAAAAGTGAGTAAAGTTTGTAGTGGGGTTTTTTTACAGCCTTGAAGTTCAGTGATTAACCGAAAGCTACAGACCGGTTGTGTGAAACTCGCTCAAGAACGTGCTACACATCTATTCTTGAATGTGAGTTTAGCCCTGGTTTCACACTGTACAAGCAAGGAGGGGCTTCTTGTTTGTTTTCTACCATTTACAATACTTTACTTACTAAGATTACTTACTACACCTCCTACAGTTGGAAAAGTCAAAAATGTTGAAGCGGTGCAAATCTTGTGAATCTCGCCCCAGGCTATTTCTTTCACAGCTCTTTTCTGATATATGGAAGACTTGCTATCATATAATTCCGTCTAAGTACAAACCACAATTACTAATAACAAATTTATCCTCCATGATCAAATTTCAAATGGTTGGCACTTCCATGTCTGAAAAGCGACGCCATCCGTTACTTCCAAATCAAAGTGCCTTATTTGTCAAATTTTGATTGGGTTTAACGCTGGTTCAATGAACGTGTGTTTGTACATAGAGGTTGAAAATGGTTGTCGAAACTTTCATAGCTTTGCCTTTTGATAGTGGAAGCCTCAAACACATTTACGCTGGTTTACATAGACCTTTCACTGGAAGTGGCCAAAGTGAACAGGTGTTGCAGAGGGCAATGTGAACGTAGCTTTACATTGGAGATGTCCCCGGCAACACCTAAGTAAAGGATAGGCCGAAGTGTCTGCATGATTTCCAATATGCCTTGCACCTACATGTTCTAATTGGCTGGACACACCTGAACTAGGTAATCAGTCATGAGTAGGGCTTGGATATCTGGAAATCATGCAGACACTGCAGCCTATGAGGTGTGGAGTTGCCTATCCTTGACCTAACCCTAACCTTCATCTTGATCGGATTGAAGCTTGATGTGTTGTGCTCATGCTTACTAAGGTTTGTCGTGTTCATGCTAAGAAAGACCTCACCAGGATTGTCTGATTGATTGGTCACCCAGGATAGTAAGCATAAAAACTTCCCAAAGACGAGCCTTACTTTGGCAGTTTGTGCTCCCTTATCCTTCTCAGATGGACTGATAAGGTGAGAGTGTATCTACGAAACATATCAAATGTATCATAACTTCACTACCACCCGTACAAAGACAGCCTCTGTCAGAGAAAGGAGCCTGCGCCGCCACCCGTGGGATCTGATAGTGTTATCTGGGAGCTTCATACACTTTTTAATGGAGGTTGGCAATCGCAATTTCCGTCTGAGACCTTTTGTTGTTCTGATGAGTAATTAACAATGGCCTACAAAGTTGTTGCTGTGAATATTTAATAGTGACAAAGTGGGGGAGTGAACAGATAGCATTAAAACTACAACTCATGTATAATTCATATTCACTGACAGTGATTGGACTTTTTTTTTTCCTCTTCTTTTTTCCTTCACCCTCCCACTCTTTTTGCCCCGCTCTCCCTCTGTATCCCATGGGGTACACTTGGCTCTTCTTGTACTGACTAAAACTGGATGTGGAGTGGCACTTCATATCTTGTTAGGTGATTTATTCATGGTAATGAAGGGCTGTAATGTACTGTACAGCGCGGGGCTTAGGGCCTGGTTGTAACACACTCTGTGATGATCTGCAGGAGGATTATTTGAGAGCTGGCTTTAATTCAGTTTCAATTACAGGGGCTGCTGTTGCAGGATGAGATGTGACCTCTAATGTCTGCTCGCGCGCTCTCCGCCGGAGCCGTCACATCCTGGCAGGACGGAGCAACGCCGGTTCAAGCCTCACAACTCTGCGACTTACGGGGCGAGACAGCTTGCCTCTCCCCCTGTATTTCCTGAGAGTGCCCATTCTCTTCCCCTCCCACTCTATCTCCTTTTTTTTCCCATTACTTTGCTCCAGCTTTCTGTTCGCAGTGGCTCTCTTATCTCTGTGCACAAGTCATATCCGTTTCTGAGTTTGAGGGCACCAATACACCCCGCCATTTGTGGAACTCTCCAATACTTCCAAAGAGAGAAAAGAAGGGTTTTTTTGGACACAAATCACACCTTTTGATGATCTCACTTCACCACTCACTGACCTGCTCCAGAATCATACCATTTTGGAAAAAGCTGGGCTTCACTGAGGTCAAAAAAACCTGATTTCACCTGATTGGTTTTCTGCTGGTTGCTCACTCCAACCATACTGAATATGCACTTATTGAACAAGATGGATGGAGTGATTATAAAAGAACACATAGTTTGACATTTATTACTTGCTTCTTGGTTCACCTGTTCTCATTTCCTTGCAGCACTGGACTTAGGCTCCCATTTTTACAGCTAAAATTGATTGCCTTGTTGTTCAGCATCTCTCTTTCACACTCATATATATTCCCCCTCTCTTTCTCTTGTTGTCCCAAGCCAGTTGGTGGGAGTAAATAACTATTGATCTGGGCCAGCTAAAGCCTGCTAGCCCAGACACTATTGTGCTAACTCTTCCCTTTGGTCCCTTGTCCCACTTGTTTTGTTTGCGCATGTTTTGATCTCACATGAACTCTGATATGAGCTTTCAGAAAGCTGTAAAATGCAGATGTTCTTGGCTTATTCTGTTTTCATGTTCATTTTTGGATTGTTTTTGTCTTTTATGTGGATGATCCACAAAGAAAACAATATTTTTTACTAAAGACCCACTCCAATGAAAATTGTGTTTTTGTTTTTTAGCATGCTCTTGTAGCATTTTTCTGAGTTAAAAAAAAAAAAAAAGAAGCCTAAATTTTGCATTCCTGAGTATTTCTTTTTTCAAATCAATGTGAATCAGGAGCAGTCAAAAAATGGACTGGAAAGAAATCTTGTAGCAGTGACATTGGTCCTACAGTTGGCAGTCCACAGGGCTACCTGCTCCACCCCATTTTGATGCATCCACTTGTAGACAACCAGATCCATGCATGTCTTCATTTTTGCGTCGTCTGAATTTTCTCGTGGATTAAAACTGTACGGCTGGATAACTCAGATAATGCTTGCCATGTTTAGGAGCATTCACACTAAATGAAATTTGCCCCACCCCTCTTTCATCCTGCAACAAATTTGCTGCCCGTCGCCTGTCAAAAAATGTGTTCCTGATATTGATGCTGCATGTGGGAGGAGTTACCAGCTAATGTTTTTAGGATGATGGTGATGGGAACTGTGTCTGTGGATTCCTCAATTAGAATGTACGGAAGACACAAATGAAGTTGAGAAATAATGTTAATTTATTGTGGAGAGTTCTACAAAACTATTGGTAATCATGTCTTCATGTTTGGGTATATATGATTGTTATTAAAAGATTTTCCTGGTGATCTGGGCTGTGTCTGTACACTGAAAAAAAAACTAATAAGATTTACTTAAGAAAATCCTCGTAACAATTTGCACTAACAATTATTGATTAAATTTTACTGCATTTATGAATATAAACTTAACTTCTTTACTAGAAAATTCTATGTATTTGCATAATATTTGAATTATTATGTTAATATTATGAGGAATAATTAATATATATTACTGATGCAAAAAGATTGTTTTTTCAGTGTATGACAGCTGCTTCTGTGGTGTTTCTGTGTCTCTGTGACTGAGCTTGAAGGTTCACTATCTCGTATTAACCCGAGGAGATCTTTTTTCTTTTTTTTAATGTCTCGATGAGGCCTGAGCCGGCAGCCTTCACCCCGCATCGGCTCTCTGTCTGCTGGCATATCGAGCAAGTGAGCTCCACCGCGGAAGAGAAAGCCGGCAATCTGTCCATAGTGTATCCCGCTTTCGCCCCAAAGTATCCGCTTAAGGAAAAAGATGGAAGTTCAGGAAAAAAAAACGCTAACTTTGAATTAATATTCTACCTGCTGATCGAGTCACTGAGTTCCTGATTGGTGACGCGGCGACCTGTCAAACTTCATCCATCCATCCATCCATCCATCCATCCATCCATCTTCTTGACCGCTTCCTCCCTTTCGGGGTCGCGGGGTGCCGGAGCCTATCCCGGCTACTGATGGGCGAAGGCGGGGTACACCCTGGACAGGTCGCCAGTCTGTCGCAGGGCCTCAATCACACACCCATTCACTCTCACATTCACACCTAGGGGCAATTCAGAGTCACCAATCAACCTATGGTGCATGTTTTTGGACAGTGGGAGGAAGCCGGAGTCCCCGGTGAAAACCCACGCATGCACGGGGAGAACATGCAAACTCCACACAGAAAGGTCCCAGCCGGGAGTCGAACCGGGGCCTTCTCGCTGTGAGGCAAGAGCGCTAACCACTGCGCCACCGTGCAGCCCCTGTCAAACTTCAGATATTTCAATTTTGGCCGCTCCGCCCAATTTGCGCCTTGGCACTCAAATCGAGCTGCTAGCAGACTTTCGCACTGCGCCTGTCGCTTCGCGGGACTTCAGATCAGCTCATGCCATGTCTATTTCATTGACGTGTTGAGTGTGAATGCAGCCTTTAGGTTTGGGTTGTGAGGAGCTGTAAGCTGGCGGGAGAGAGCATAAACAAAGATATGATGGAAAGTGTGAGCAGGCTCACTCCATGCTTAAAGTCCCATCAACAACCGCTCTGCTGAAACTATGTTCCAGAAAACAAGAAAGTTTTTTGATTTGATTAAAACAGCATAATTATAATTAAAAGACCACTGGGAACACTTTGAAAACACATCTGAAGATGATCAGAGGGGGACTTCATAGAATTTTATCTTTTTAATTTTGGGAAATATATATATATTTTTAATCTAGTATCATGAAGCTAACTCTTATTTAAGTTGTTACACATAAACATGAGCTTCATGTCAGCAATCCAGTCCTGGTTTGTTCTAAGGATCTTGGCCTTTGTGTTGGCTTTCGTTTTGCACGCATTAAGTTAGATGCTGCTCTGTGCCGACAACATGCAGATGTTCACGCAGATGCTTTATGCAGAGTGTGATGACAGACTTAATGCGCTCATTAAATCAGCATCAGCGACAGGCTTCTGCTTGCACTATCCATGTGGGAAAGAATTTGAATTCAGGCTGCAGTTTGCCTTCTCAGCAATGTGTTCATGTTTTGGGCAGGTCTGCCCCTTTAAAACCTGGTAGGGTCTGAAAGAGGCTGTGAGTTGATGGGATGTAGGTTTTAGAGGAGGGTAGGAGCTGTTGAAGAGTCGTACTGAAAAACACACACTGAGAAATGGAGCGTTTGACCACAGTTGCTGTAAATAAATTACATATTAACAAAGTATTGAGCTTAAATGCATAATTCACAATTTAAGTCCCTTAAAGGAAAAGGTTTCAATGATTCATCAGTAAAACATCAAGTGTGGGATACATAAAATAACAAAAAGGAAATAACAAAGGCTTAATTTTAGAGCTTCTAGTGCAGTTTACCTTCAAAAGTTCTTTTTTTCCTACCTTTTATCTACAAAGACAGCCTTAAGGGAGGAAGTTTGAAAGAAAAAATGAAAAAAATTAATGTTGCTTCAAATTGCAAACATTCAAAAATGATCGTAGTTACTAAGATATTTACAGCATAGTGATTTATAATCTTTAAATGATTTCATTTTTCATTGTCAGTGTGGAGCTAAATTCCACCACTGCAGAAGAGATAGAGGAAAAGCAGCTGAGAAGGCATGACTTAAAAAAAAAAAAAAAAAATTAAAATGGAATCAGGTTTTTTCTTTACTTTCTGAGTGAGCATCTGGTTTTGCTTACTCTTGATTGTAAATTGCGTGTGCTTTTGCACGTGTGTGGGTGCGTGTGAACCACCACAGGCATCTGTGCGCAGACAGTAATGAAAGACTGAGGATGGATTGCTGTTGAGTTTATAAGAGTGGATCTTTAGGGTTCAAGTGAGTGATGTTCTCAGCAGAGCCCCGGCTGCTCTCAGCACTTCACAAACACCAGCATCTTTCACAAACAAGCATTTGGCTGGTGTACTTTGCTTCTACGTCACCTCAGATCCAGCATAGTGGTTTACTCCAAATATTAGTATCCCACCGGTTCATTACTAATCTAAGTTTTAGTGCCTGAATCAACATCGTTAAGAATGTGACAGTAGGTTTTTCACATGTGTAAATACCAAACTTGGTATTTAGGTGAAGCTTCATTTTGTTGGAGAAAATTCCAGTTTTTCAGCTAAATCAGCAGGTAGCTGCATGATGGCCTTGCTGTGGCATTTGCAATTGAGAGGCGGCAGTCCCATTTATACACGTTGAATGGCGGCCGCCTAGTTTTCACGAAAAAAAAAAAAATTAGATAGCAATCTTACAGTTTTGCGAAATCGGGCAGTGGCTGCCTGGGAACATTTGGAGTTTTATTTGTGACTGTAGCTTTACTGGTGTCAAAGCGATTTTGAGAGGTACATGTCACTCTGTCAAAATGTTTTGGGTATTATTGTGAATACAGTAATTTACAACTAAAATTTAGCATTGTCAGACCGTAGATTTTTTTTTTTTTTTTTTCTGTTACTAACAAAATTGGGAGTTAGTTCACAGTAAAGTTTGTGTTAGCAGTATCAGTCCGTTGGGTGTTACAGGTATTGTGAAGTAGCTTACTACCACATATAGTGGTGTCAGACTGTATTTTTAAATATTGCTAACAAGTTAGGAGCTAGCTAAGTCACAGTAACATTTATCTTAAAAGCTATCAGTCTGGTTTTTTTTTAACCATTACAAACTAATATTACAATTACACTAATGTGGCTAACACACAGCGGTGTCAAACTGTGTTTTTTAAAATGTCGCTAACAAAGTTCAGAGCTAGCTAGGTGACAACGACGTTTGTTTAAACGCTATCAGTCTTTTTTTTTTTTTTTTTTACCTATTACAAACTACTATTGCGATTATGCTAATGCTGCTAACATGGCTGACACATAGCAGTGGATTTTTGTGTGTGTGTGTTACTTGAACGATTGGGAGTTAGCTTAGTCAGTAACATTTGCTTTAGCTGTATTAATCTGTTTTTTCTATGCATATACTGTAGGGACACAAGCATTTATTTGAGGGATAGCTGTCTGATGTTTTTATATGTTGCAAACAGGATTGTGAATATGCTAACGGTGCAGTGGTGGCTAATGTGTAACTTGTATCAAACAAGTTCTAGAGTTAGTGTAAATACTAACTCTTAGCAAGACTCTTTTGGCTCTTTTAATGTCCCTTATAGCTGGTGTGCCTTTTATATGACATCAAGAATAGACCATTTATTTATAGTTGTGCAGAAAATATGGTACCTGTTGATGTTTGTGCAGCAAAAAGAATCTGTTCCAACTAGAACTCTGACAGTCTTACAGAAGATTTGTTTTTAAGTAAAGCCTGGATAAAAAAAGAAGAAGTAAATAGAGAACAAGAGTAGAGTTGCACATCATGAAATCTTGATCTGCTGTAAAGTGGGGCACTGACACTTTCAATCTGTTTGCTGTTGTATTTGTCCCTCCTTCTCCGCGCTCTCTATCCTCTTCATTATTGCTCTCATCCCTAATCTTGCCTCTGTCTCTTCCATTCAGTCTTGTGGGTAGATCCCTCTTGTTGTGCTTTATACTGCAATCACAGATATATTGCACTAACAAAACTGGCATAAATTCTGCTGCGCGCTTGCTAGAAGACGCCTATTATACAATAACTTCTCTCATACTATTGGCATATTTTATCATAAACTGATAAAAGTCACCATGAATAACAAGAAAATCACTTTTTTTCCTGTATTCCCATGCGGTTGTTTCTTTTCTTCACTGACATGGGAATGTGTTGTATTTTGTGGTCATGTTATACATTTTAGCTGGTTTACTCCTGGGGCTGCGGCACAAAGAGGAGTGTGTTCTCTGGTTGGAATGTTTAACTTTTTATCTTCTTCCCAGGGTTAGCTGCACCATGAGAAGCAAATAAATTTGGGTTTCCTCGTTCCCGGCAGTCGTCATGTTTCAGTCTGATGTGATGTGGTTTTGGTTTAGAGAATCTAATGGATCTCATAACTTCACGTTTCTTTTTTTTTGCCCATTGCTGAATCTGGGCTATTATAAATTGTTGTGAGATTTTGTCGTGAGAATATTTTCCTTTGTCCCGTCTGACAAACAAGTATGAGAACTTTTTTTTACAATAGGTAAAATGTTAGGGCTTAAACTGTTAAATTTTACATATAATACATATTTTTTGGTTTGATTTTTTTATATTTAGAGGGAAGGATACTTTTTATGCATTAGGACAAAATAAAATGACTCTGTGGATTCTTAATATTAGAGAAATGTGTGAGTACCCAAGTCCTCACTCCTCTACTTCTGTGTATCCCAGCTAACATGGGGTTTGTTTTACTACACTGTTATTTTTCCCAGTTATAAAAAATGTTGAATACTTATCTATCTGCTCTGTCCAGATTCAAATTTGCACCACATAATGTAATTACCGGTAATTCACTTTATTTCCTTTTTGCACTGATATAATTTCATGATATTATTTATGTACATCTGTGCTATGACCCTCATTTTGGAAAGTTGATCTTGACAACAAAAGGTAGTTTTTCTGACAATAAAAGCAAAATGAAAAAAATAGAGAAAATGTAGAAATGAAAAAAATATACATTAATAAAGAGTTTAAGGTTACCCAGCAGCAAACATCAGGTTTTGCTAAGCTAAAAAGATCACTTGTGGTTTCAAAAGTAAAACTAACTCAGTTTGTTCTGTCAGATAACAGTTTTTTTTATTGTCTTGTATTTTGATTTGATTTGATTTGGTCTGGTATGGTGTATTTTGATTGGGTTTGATTTTATTATATTTTATTTGTTCATCATTTTGCCCAATTGTAAAATTGTAATGAAGTGGGGTTGTGTAGTACATTATCAATATAACTTGATCACAGATGATCATTGCCAGGATAACTATGAACAAAAAAGATCATTTCAATTTACTCTTTCAAAAATCTAGGGGACTGGGCATCATGATTTGTCCATGATTTCTATTTTAAGTGTACAACGAGTAATTAGTTTCTAGAAATTTTGCCCAATATGGTTTTCTACAGTGATTCCTAAAAATATTCACACCCCAGGGCTATGAATAATTTTGGAAACTCTGTAAATTAAAGTTTATCAGCTCACACAAACTGAGCCCACTGCGCTGCCTACTTCTGAGGCACAGTGTAAGCACAGAGACACACAAGTTAACATGTCCTCTCATGCACACCGACACTTTCTACTCTGCTGGACATTCCTGAGGGAGTCCGAGTTCCATAGGAGACCGTAGAGAAAAATGAGGTTGAGCTTTCTGTGGAATAGAGCAGGATGGAGAAAAGGGTAGGGAACAAACAGGAGACTCTAATGAAGTATGAAGGGCTGAACATGGCCACATGGCTCATGCCAAGTAGTACCAGCTGCCCTGGCTCTCAGCTGCACCTGCCCTAGGGACACAATGAAGGAGATGGCTTACTCCAGAGCAGCGGTTCGCAGACTTGTCCTGACCTGAACCTCTTCAGAGGATTAAGCCAACAAAAGAAAAAGGAAAACAAACTTGTTCACATTCTTACACCCCCGTACAAAAGAAAGCTACAGCTGTTTACTGACCCTTGAACGTGATGACTTAAAAAATGACTTTTTGTTAAATTGGGGCATGCGTAATAAAAGGTCAGCATGGAAGCATAAATCATGTATTTAAAATAGTTTCTCTTAATTTCTGCTTCCTTCATCCATGCTCCGGATAAAAGAACTGTGCTGAGAAAGAGCAGCTGCTTATGGGAGAAAAAAATCCATGTATGTATGTAGCGTTAGTGGTTAAAAAAAAAAAAAAAAACTTTGAAAGTTTTAGTAATTCACCTGATCTGCGGCTTTTTAGCGTTTTATAACACTGTTATCTAAGCAGAACATTTCCAATGCCCCCCTCTCTTTAAAGCTTCTTTGTCATTTTTCATGGCACCTTATAAATCAGAATAAAAACGGTTGCAAAAATGTCAAAGCCATTATTGTATCACGATTGCAGCCTACTCTCTGCTTTGCTCTTCTCCTGCTATTTAAACTAGCCGGTCTTCAGAGGCGCCCACTCACCTTTGCAAACTCAGTCCATCTGTGTCCTTGGCTGAACCACGGCACCACCTTGTCTGAGGAGAAATGTGGGAGTGAATCTCCCCTCTGGACTCCAATGAGATACAGAAAATTCAGGTTCATCATCGTCAAAGATTTCCAATCAAGGGGACACAGAAAGATTCTATGTTTTAGCTTTTGAAAACCTGAAAGGATACTGCTGACAACACAATGGACATTTGAATTCTATAAGACTGACAATGTTTCAGGATCTGAACTCATTGACAAAATATTAGGGAGTATTCAGACTGGGAAAGTCCTTTGGTTCGGATCGAGTCCACGTATTTGTTCCGGATTGAGTCCTGAAGATTGCAGTTGGTCTGTAGTCAGACTGTTGTCAGATTTTAACTTATTCTTACTTTTTGTTTGCCAGGTTTAATACTTTTTACTGCTACTTCGGTACAGCGGAGGAATCCTGCATGGCGATTACTTGCAAAAAGATGGCGAAGAAGCTAGGATAAATCTCTATGGCAGATAGATTGTTGGGAAAACAGTGCGAGAAGCGATGTGGATCATGTTAAAAGTTGTTTTTATGAGACAGAATTCATCCAACCACATTTCAATGAGTTGCTGTGTCTCATCGTTGTGGTATTAAGAGAATTCTGTTTGGAAACTAGAATAGAGCTTTTAGGATGTCATGGTAGCTCCCTGAGACAGAAAATCCAGTAATAAGATCTGTAATTAATGTTTTTAGCTGTGTTAAAATTAACGCTCTAACAACTAATCAGTTTGACCAATTATTTCCTTTTTGCTAACACAACAATCAATGCTTTACATTAGTCCGCGGCTCACTGATCGCCTCGTTCTTACGTGTTTATCACATGACTGCCGTTTACGGTGGCCGTTTTGGTTAAGTTATTTCTGTCTCGGAGCAGATCGTATTCAGTCTGAGGAATCTCAGAGCAAACCACAGTTCAGTTCGATTGGAAAGGAACAGGAACCTCCTCCAAGGATGGGTCCAAGAATGGTTTCAGGATTCGTTTGAACGTATTCAGACTGAAACTTTGTTCCGTATTATCGGGGGAAACGAACTCTGGTTCACTTTACACTAGACAAATATGTTCAGTCTGAATACAACGTTAGAGGAAAGTTTTGTTTTTGAAATTCTCAACATTTCTTTTTACCCAACTTACATCTCTTCTTATTTTCTTAATTGTAAAAGAAACAGAAAAATGTGCACCACAAAATGACAAAAAAAAGATTGTTGATTCTTGAAAAAAATGTAGCTTTATTTGAAACAAAACAGACAAAATGTTTATGTTAATATTTCTTTGGACAAGTGGGGTAGTGGTTAGCACTCTTGCCTCACAGCAATAAGCCCCTGGTTCCAATCCCAGCTAGGACTTTTCTGTGTGGAGTTTGCATTTTTTCATCATGCATGCAAGGATTTTCCGCGGGCACTTTGGCTTCCTCCTTCAGTCTAAAAAACATGCTTCATAGATTAATTGATGACTCAAAATGTGTCCCTAGATGTGTGTGAGTGGGGCTGCACAGTGGCGCAGGGGTTAGCGCTCTTGCCTCACAGCATGAATGCCCTCAGTTCAAGTCCCGGCTGGGGGACCTGAAACAGAACCACCGACTGGGGACCTTTGTGTGGAGTTTGTATGTTCTCCCTGTGCATGCGTGGGTTTTCTCCGGGGACTCCAGCTTCCTCCCACGGTCCAAAAACATGCTTCATAGGTTAATTAGTTACTCCAAATTGTCCCTAGGCGTGAAGGGGAGTGTGTGTGGGGGTGTGACTGTGGTTCTGCTGCATACCGGCGATCTGTACATGGTATATTCCGCCTTCACCCACAATGTTAGACTCAAACAACCCCGTGACCCCAAAAAGGGTCAAAACAGGTTTAGAAAATAAATGTATATGTGAGGGTTTGTTGACCCCACCTTTACCCAATAGTAGCACCTCCAGTAACCCTATGACCCCAAGGGGTTCTGAAGATGACTGGATGGACTAGAGTAGCTTGCAACAAAAGTCTTAGAAATATCTCAAAACATTTACTGGAACTCTCATTTTTTTGCATGAATCTGAAGAATCAGACTATGATTTGGCAGAAATTATGACTAGTTACAACATTAAAGGTAAATTAAGACTTCTAACAGCCTTAAAAAACCTCGAAAAGTTGCCTGGGGCCATTTTTGATTTAAATCTTGTCTTTGGTATACGATATGCTACGGAACTTTCTGAGAGTTTCACAACCAATGAAACAAAATAGTGGCTGAAATAATTGCAAAAACTTGACATTTCAAGCTTTCAACTAGGATTTTGTGTTGCCAGAGTCTACCAGAACCCTGTAGTCGTGGTGCCAATAATGATCAGCATTACAGATGGAACTGTCTGCTTGAATTGGTTTCAGAGTTCAGCAGGGTTCTATCTCATAGTCTCAGGTAACATTTTACAGAGTTGTGAAGAGGATATTGGTTTATAAAAGAAAGCTATAACTGCAGCGCGCTTGTTCATCTGCGGACATAGTGGCTCTACGCCACAGATCGTTTATCAGCTCGCAAACCCAAAGATGCTGAGTGGATGTATACATGCACATAAGTGCGCTCTGATTTCCATTCAAGCACTGAGGGCCGGAGTAATGCACCCATTGTGTATGTTTATGCCAGCCTTGATTTCAACAAGAGTCAGCGTGACTCGGTCAAACACATTCTGGGGGGAAATTGCCAAGTCTGCTAAAAAATGTTGTTTACTTCCTCACAAGTTTGGTGTATCCTAGTGAGATGCAGAAGCAGCCCGGTGAGGCATACCTTTACTGTTGCCAGCTGCAACATAAACCTCAATGTAAGGGAAGTGTTGATGATCACTTATTATTCATGCTGTTTTGCTTGTTTGTGATGCACACTCACAGCTTTTTTATACTCGAACAAAACTGAGTTTTGCTTGACTTGAGTTGAACTTCAGTGTGAATTTAAAGAAAAAGAACTTGGATGTGAGTGAAATAAAAACCACCATCCACCACTGCTTGCTTGTGTGGTGCGCATTCCTCAACTGGACTGTGGCAGAGGTTTGGAGCCTCCGGGAAAAGACGCCTGCAGCTTCTTCTTGGCATCCAGCCATTCAGCAGCACAAATAAATCTCTAATGGGGAGAAGGATCCTGCTGCGGATGCTAACATCAAGTAGCCCAATCCACTCTGAAAAGAATCCTCCTGAAATCATTATCTAAGCAGGCTACAGCAGTAAAAGAAAACCTTTGCCCAAAGTGCCAGTTTGCTGGACAATGCTGGGAGAAGCCACTCCTAAAAAGCCAAAAAATAAATAAAAAATATTGCAGAATTATAATGGCTTTCACAGAGTTTGTACATTTCAGAATTTTTGGACAAACTTATTTTTTTCTCTGTAAAAAAAACAAACTCTTAGCTAACCTATGAGAAATATTGACACGAGGACTGTATTAGTTTGTCGGTTTGCTTGACTTGGTCAAAGGAGCAAATATTTTATCTAAACGTATAAACTTGGAATGTTCTTTTCTTAATTTGTATTTTCTGCATTACCTTAGGGTGCATCTACTCACATGTAGGTCTTCAGTTTTAGCACACAAGAGAGCTAACCCTGGTTAGCAGAAACTTATACATCTACAGACTACCGAGCAAACCAATAAGAGGAAGGGGGTAGACCATAATATTTAAGTGACAGGTTCTGAAATGGCCTCCATAGCACCATCGATCCCTGTTTTTGGAAAAGATGCATCCAAATGTGCAACTGCTGAAGCTGCATAATTTTTACAGATTATTTTTCTCCACTTTAGTCTTTACCACATCATTGAGATTGCAGTATTATAAAGCAAACCAAAAAAAAAGGAAAAAAACATATCCTGCCAAGACAAATAATCTTTTTACAATATTTTAGTGTAAACACACTTGAGTTTTTACTTCATCTTCAATGAAATGTTTCAAACTGCATTTCCTCTTTCTGTCTAAGAGTTAATATGTGAACGCAAAGGTGCGTTTTAGTGCATGTGCGCGTGCAGCCCAGCTCAGGAATAGGCCCAGGAGAGATAATGAAATAATAACTCTTATCAAACCGCAACAGACTGAGGGGAGCTCTCCTTGTTGTTCCTCTCCCCTGTCTCTGCTTGCTCCTCTTACTGCCTCGGCACTCTTCTCTCCGGCTGATTCCCAGCCCGATTCTTCGTGCCACTCAGAAATCTGCTGCTGGTGCTCATGATGCTGCAGCTGAAGCATGTGGCTCTAATCCAGCTGTGGTGCAGCATGTAGCACCAATAATAACTGGAAGGAAAAGTACCGGTTTTGATAAGCTCGGTTTAGTTTAGCTGTGGGGTCATCAGTGTATGAATGTGTAAATTAGAACGTAGCACACACAGAGAGAGAGAGAGAGAGAGTTTCAGATACCCGGAAGACTTTATTTGTCGATTTTAATGCAAGTTTAAAGAGCCTTTAGCCAGTGAGAGACAAAACTGGTCCACAAAATAGTTTTTTGCCCAATTATGAGTCCAGAGCTGCTCCTCATTTTTGGTATAAATTATTCAGAGCACAATCTGAATGAATAATACTGTTCTTAACCCTACTTGGATCACTTTATCTTTCCATCCCCCTGACCTGCTTACTCACCCTGGTGAGTCTGTAGGAGGAGTGCTGAGGCCAGTATCCTGTGTCGGAACCATAAATGTGGGAGAATTTGTGGTAATAATGAATCAGTATTTTGCTAAAGAGCCACTATGATGGGAATTACATTTTTGGTGTTTTAAACTTGTTGTTGTGGAATTTTTCTAATGACGGAGGAAAAATATAAGAAAAAATTAGGACAAAAAAAAATATTTCTTTATTCAAATCATTGTGAACCGGGAGCAGATGCAAAAATATGGAGGTAAAATGGACTCTCCTCGATGTGTGCGTGTGCATAATATTGGATTTGTGCGTGAACAATTCTTGATTTGTGCGCATAATTTTGGGTTTGTGCGTGAACAGTTCTTGATTTGTGCTTTCGTAGTTCTTGATTTGTGCGCATAACAATGGATTTGTGCGCATGTAATTCTTGATTTGTGCGTAACTCTTGATTTGTGCACATAATATTGGATTTGTGCACACGTAATTCTTGATTTTTGCGTAACTTTGGATTTGTGCGTAGCTCTTGATTTGTGCATAGCTCTTGATTTGTGCTCATAACATTGAATTTGTGCGCGTAATTCTTGATTTGTGCACGTGCAATTCTTGATTTGTGCGTAACTTTAGATTTGTGCGTAACTTTTGATTTGTGCATACGTAATTCTTGATTTGTGTGTGTGTAATTCTTGATTTGTGCGTGTGTAATTCTTGATTTGTAACTCATACAATATACTTGTGAATATGTACAAAAATTGCGAAATTCCAAAAAATGCAAAATAAAATGTACACACGCACATATTAAAATTACAACAGTTTTTTTTTTCAGCCGCTTTTAACTCGATTGTGAAGATTATCAGGTGAAACGCATCACTTAAAGACAAATCTTGGAGACGAGAAAAGAGTCTCACATCAATTTTGTGCATAAATGTGGTTTTGTGCATATATTTTTTTTTTACTTTTGGGCTTGCAGTTAGTTTCAAGTGCTATAATTTTAATTTGTGCATGTTTAAATTGTATGTTTTGAATTTCATAATTTTAGTATTCATGCACAAAATATATTGTATTATATATCCTAAAGAATGGCAGTTTTAAAAAATTATTATTATGGCTAAAAATGGCATAATCATCATTTAAAGACCACTAGAAACACTTTTAAAATATATCAAAAGGTGATCAGAGTGAGACTTTAGGAAGGTATGTTGGGCTTATTTTAATGCGGGACAATTCAACATCTGTTTTTTTATAGTCCATATGTTGTTTTTTCCCCTTTTAAATATACAATTTTTTGTTTTTTTTGTGCTCTTTTTTTCCTTGTTTTTGTCTCCTTTGTGTTTTCTCAATTATTCACTGCCTATCATCCTCCTCCCCCACTGTCTTCCCGCGGAGGTGAATCACTTACCACCTTTTAAGGACCATTTATCATTACAGGGTGAGAGAAGTCATAGAAAGACAGTGAGCAAAAAATAGACAAAAATGGATGAAGACAGGGCAGTGGGAGGGGCAGAGGTGTGAAGCAGAGACCGGTGGAAGCCTAAATGATGCTGACAGGGACACATTTGCTCCAGAGCTGTGGAACTGTGTTGTGTGAAATTGAAACGGCAGAGCATCAGGAGCAGTTATCTGCAATAAATTTCAACTCCTCCAACACTTGGAAGACCCGACCCCACCGCCACTACGCTCCCACATCTATTTATTTCCATTATTTTCCTAATTCTGTATTTCTCTTTTTCCCAGTGTCGTTTAGTTTCTCTGTCCGTCTCTCCCTTGTCGGTTTTCTCTTTTTTTCTTTTACCGGCCTGCCATCTTTGCTCTGCTGGTATCCCACAAGCCTGCTGAGCTACACGTCCAGGGTTTGACAGTTGATGTTCAGGCTTGGCTGTCCCACCACAGGCCTCCATCAGGCTCTGGTCCCCTCCCGACGTCACATTAAGCAGCTGTGACAGCCAGTGAGGTTTCCAGTCAGTCAGAGGAATTCATTTTTGTAATTTCGTACAATTTCATTTAACCACCTACCCATCCAAGGCAGGGTGTGCCAAAAAAAATTAAGCAGACTCTTTGTTTTTTTTTGGAGGTTCTAGCTTAAAGTCATGAGGGTCCGGGAGGACGCCAGCTGGGGGAGGCAGAAGATAAGGGTACATCGGGGCTTTCATAGAGCGTGGTTAATGTATTTGTTTCAGAATGAGATGGACTGTTGCTAATAATAAAAGGCAATTTGCCAAATCACTTGGCCAACTAATTATACAAGTCAATCTGAGCAACACAGGTCCGCAGACCCGTCACACAGGAAATGGGAGGTGACGCAAAGTTCAGCACTGAGAACCGAGCGCAGCACTAATGCACTTGCAGATGCAATGGTGTAAATACTAATTATTATGGTTCCTTCTAATGGAGTGCCCTTCATGACTTATCCACCTACTCACCCATATGTGTAAATGCATAAACAGATTGAAGGAAATGCACTTGCAACTATGAGGGGAGAAAAAAAGTGAAATTTGAAATAATGATCAACAAAAATGGCCTGAAGACGGCTGGTGTTGCTGTAGCCGATCAAGCCTTGAATTTATAGAAGGAGCCACAGAAACTCCTAAAACATTGAAATACGATGCAAGAAATCTAAAAAAAAAAAAAAAAAAATTTAAAGGAAGTCTCAGTTCACTTGACTATGGGAAAAGATTGTTTTTTAAATGGATTTATGGATGCAGTGAATGAAGACATGAAGGTTAGTGATGTTAGAGTGAAGGATAGACTGGAAGCAGATTCGCTGTGGTGACCCCTGAAGGGAAAAGCCAGAAGGAAAAGAAAAAAATTGACGTATTTTTCTACTCAGTATGTTTTGTTTGCCACACTGTGAATGTAACCTATAAACTAGAATATTACATTAAATAAACATTAACAATCTGCAATCTGTAAAATATAGCTAACGCTAATGTATGTCCTATAATATAAAATGTCTAACTAACCAATCACATAGTGGCATTCCATCCCGTACAGGTCATGATTGGCTGCTGAATTTGAAGTGAGCATCAATATAAAGAATAAAATCACAAGTCCACTCACTATCGGATTGTACATATAATTTACCTTCAGAAACCATGTGGGATTTTAGAAATTTTACTTTTAGATCTCTTTTTGCTGAGAGGCTGAATAAAATATTTCGGCATGCGATGTGAACCACTGCACATTCAATCTTCAGTGGTCATTCAAGTGCAATTATTGCCTTTTACAAATTCACTTTTCAAAAAGTGGTGAAACGACCTTAGCCAATTTGGCGAGCGGTTAAACTGGTTTTGCCTCACAAAGTGGATCACGAATGCAAATGGACTCTTTAAAAAAAAAAAAAAGTGTTTGAATCGCTGCTTCATACAAGGAGTTTAGCAAAGCCCCTAAAATGAAGAAGTGACCGTTAAAGTTTAATTACTCACACTTGACTTACAATGCCAAATAAAAAGGTTTCCTTTAATAGGAGCCGCTTTATGAAGCTCAATACGACATTTATTCTTAAGTCTCATGAATGACTCCTCTACAGACTGTGAGGATGGAGTGATCCTAGAATCCACATAGTAGAGAAGGATGTCTTTCAATCCCTTTCATTGATGCTTTGAGTGGATCAGTAAGCTAGATTTTCTGTCATAAAAAATATTTTAATTTAATTAATTTATTTTTTTATTATCTTTATTTAACCAGGGAAGTCCTGTTGAGATTAAATATATTTTATATATATATATGGTGAAAATAAGAAATAAAATTGCCACATACATCAGTTAATTTTGGAAATATTCTACTTGTTGGATAAAGAAACAAAAAAGCTCCAGCAGTTTTGTTTAGATCTGACATTTAGCCAAGATCTAATGGCTTTCTGTCCTAGACAGAGATTTTTGTTATATATTATTACACTAAACTATTTAAAATGGTAAAAAAATAGGAAACAAAATAATCTCTGATAACAGTATTTTTTTATGGTTCATGTACTGGTCAACAGGCGCTTCTGCTCAGCTGTAGATATTTAGAGCTTTTTTTCTGCCATCATCAGACACACAAAACCACACCCACCTGCTCCGTAGTTGCCCCACGAAGTGGTCTGAGTGTCTCAGTATCTGTTTGTTTTTGTAAGCTGTGTTTCATTTTCATCTCTACACTCTACTTAGACACAAAAATTAGTCAAAAGCGATATTTTAGTGTAAAAAATTGTTTATACTTTGAAAATTGACCAGATTTTCTCATGTGTCTTTATCTAACTTTCTGCCAGAATTAACACAGATCACTTGCGAAATGATTGCTGCACGGCGTAGGCCAACCGCAGAAGACCGCGGCGCTTCGCGTCTGGTGTGAACTACACCATAGGTTAACAAGGGCGCTGAATGGAAGCATGAAACCAGAGAAGAATTCTGGATGTAGATGGAGGATAAGCTGGTGGGTAGACAGGCTGCATTGACATTAGAGCTGTGAATAAATCCCATTATAACATTGTAGAAAACAAGGAGTAAGCTTGAGCTCCATTACGGGAAAGAGAGGAATATTTAAATGATTATTCTTTTACTTTTGAGGCTTCAGATACTTTCTCAGGCTTTAAGGATTCTTTGACCACGATTTCCGTGGCTGTTTTTAGTAATCAGTTTCAACAGAAATGAGGAAGGAGAGTCTTCTTACTCTTTCGTGTGCTCCTGCTGGTTTTCTTGGCAAGAAAATATGATATCTGCAGACAGCTGGCTAACTAGCTTTAGCACCGCAGCAGGAAGCGACTCAACAAAGCAGAATCCATAGACTTCTTATCTGACTCCCCTGGATTCCTCCCGTGAAGCCGGGGAGTCTGTCTCACTCATCGATTTAATTGTGTACTTTGCTTTAAGATAACTCAAGCCCGTACCACCTGGTAACAGGAGACACCTGGATTTATGATGTTCCCCCTAAACTCCTGCAGGTGCACATTCTATAGAGAGCATGAAATCTCCACAGCTAAAATGATTGAAGACGGGCCTCGTGTGAAGCATGAATAATTCGTAGCCTGAAGTTCATGAAACTGTTGCCCTAGATTTGAGCCTTGGCAAGAGATGCTTCTCGTGTTTGAAGAGTATAATGACAGAGTTAAAAACTTTACTAACTTAAAAGACGTGGTGTCTATTGGCTTCTCAGATTGTACTGCAGCAGAGGATTTCAGAATAAAAGCAGAAGTCCTCATAGTTTTGAATCACATAGTGAAAAAGTAAGAGTTAACCTTTTTTCTGTGAGGCTATGCTGCCTAATAACCATATTATGGACCTTGTGGTAGAGTGTCTGCTCTGAGACTAGAAGGTCGTGAGTTCAAATCATACCAAGGACTTCCTGCTTGACACTCAGCATGACGGAGCTAGATTGGGGGGGTCAAACCACCAAATTGTTCCTGAGTGTGTCTGCAGCCCACCACTCCCCTGAGGGATGTGTCAAATGTGGAGAACACATTTCTCACACTGAGATGTTTGACAACTAATAGCACTTTGAATAATAACAAAAACTTGAGTTGTGTTCATGGATGAAAATTTGTGTTTCATTATTGATCGCATAAAATAGGTATATTTATCTAAGGGTGTCAAATTATCGCATTAATCGTGATTAATTAATTACACAGAAATCAGTGTTATTATTTTTTTGCCTTAATTTAACTTTTAATCTATAATTATTGGCGTTTTCTTAAATTTACGTTTTATTATCGATGCCCCTGTGCCTATCCCTAATGTGACATCATCAGTGTGCGACTTTGTAGTTATTTACAAAATGCCTTAACACCACAACTATTATCTATTATGTGAGGAATAAAGCCCAATAAAGTGTCGGTTATCAACAATTTAAGGGTACGGAACTTTGTGATAAACTGGAATAACTTATGTCAACATACCACTGTATGATGAGTATATTTTTGGATTGCTCAGAAACATGCTCCTATTGTTTTTTGATGTGTTACAGTAAAGCACTCAGAGCTAAAGTCTGTTCACACGGTATCACGATATACGTGTCATACTACAGTGCGTAATCGATATATCCCAAGACGGTACCAGACAATATTTCACTACTTTTTAAAGTTATGACATAAGAATTATTTGAATATTAAAGAATTTTTCACAAAAGTAAAATTGTAAAATACATGTAGCATTGCACTGCAGCTGTATCTCATAAACAAGTTGTTTTACCTAAATAAATGTATTGTGCTTTTGGTTATTTAGGAAACGTATAAGTGGAGAACAAAACTAAGACTGAACTACATGTTTGTTTTTAAAAAATAGTTAAATATTGCTTTGGCAATATTTTAAATCAATACAAATATTGTCAAATTAAGTATATTTCGCCAAATAAAGTATCGCAGTATTTCACTGAATTGACATTTTCTTTGTTTTTGTTTTAAACTGAAATAGTATCGATATGTGGTGTAAAAGTAAAGATTGAAAGTCAGTTATTATTGTAAAAACTTCATAAAGCCCCCTTTTTTTTCTTATTTTGATCCTTTAAATGCACCACAATGTTATGACTTTAAATGATAACGCCTCAAAATGAGGCTTTTCACAGCAATTATTAGGTTAGATGAAAAATAGATTAATTAATTACAGGTCATGATTAAATAATCACTGAGTAAAATTAATCATGACAGCACTAACTGAATCACCTACGATTTTGAAGAAAATACATGAAACAAAATGATATTAAAGTTTAATAACTCTAAAAACTACATTTATAAACAAAAACACTAATAGAAGTATATGTACTACCTTAGTATACATTTTATTTAGAGTGAACTCATAGTATTGCTCCTTTTAAAATGAAGACATTATACCTGAAGCGGATGAAAATTAGTAATTAACCCTAATTAATAAGAAAAAATGACAGCTGTTTTTCTTGACATGTTCTGATAGTTCTGTCACTTATTCCAGAGAGATCCTGGGTTTCAGGTAAAGATGAAGCCTTCCTGACAGTCTAGCACTCACAGTTTTCCAGAAGCTCTGTTCTTACTTATAGAACAGGGGAGTTAATGTGTTTGACCTCTATTTCCCAAGGGAAGTGCTTCCTGCAGCTTCCAGATGAATGAATCATAATGTTTAGAAGAGCTTCTCATCAGTCATACTATTTTACCTTTCTTTTTTATATATTTATATCCGAGCTTCCTGTCTTCATGCTGTCCCCGACACAGAGCTACTTAAACGTTATTAGCCAGGCTCTATGTTTTGTCTAGGGGGGGTACAATTGGATTTGTATCTTCATTTTAATTCTAAAATGAGAAATACAGTTTTGGCAAAAGTGAAAAGAGCAGCAAAAAAATTATAATCTCAAAGCAAAGCAGAACTGCCAGCTACATCAGAAGAAACTGAACTGCTGAAGCTTAGTGCTTCAGGATAGAATCTTGTTTGCTTAACTTTTCCTAAAAGAATTAAATGCTTTAAAAATGTGTCAAATTGACAATCCATCTTTCTTCTTTACCTGCTTTGCTCTTTTTGAAGAGTTTGCAGCGGCAGCAGAAAGGAGGCAGAGTGCAACCTCTTAAAAATGTGAAAATGTCTCAAAGCAATCACACAAAATAGCATTCTTATAACTACATTTTTATAAATCTTAGTCTTTGTGTATTTGAATAAAATCTAAACCATGTGTACATGTTTCCTATATAATGATGTACTTATTTGTAGGAAGGTTTGAAATATCGTTTATCTGTTTCATTTTGTACAAAAACATTACCACAACCTGGCTCTTGTTTTTGTGATGATCATAGTTTTTATTCTTTAAAACCAGACCAACATAAATCATGTTATAGTCACTTTATTATATCTACTGAGCCATGTGTCATCCTTTCCAATATAGGGTCCATCTTTACTTATCTTGGACAATGTTAACAGGCTAGCGTAGTGTCTCTAGTCTATATAATTTATTGGTTACGACCACAGCAACAAAAGTTACAATAAGTAACACACAGCGCTATCATGGATTGTAATCTGAGGAGGCTCCACGTTAATCCAGAACATGTCTAGACCCGTCTAAAGTCTGGATGATCCAGAGGATTGGGAGAATGTCAATTGGTCTCAAGAGACCAAATTGGAACTCCTTTGCATAAACGCCACCAAGAGCCCATCATGAATCATAGAGGTGGAAACATCAATATGCTTCTCTGGCTTGATCTTCTTGCATGACAACGAAATGAGACACATCGTCCAGGAAACAAAGGAGTGGCTACATAGAAAGCATTTCAAGGTTTTGGAGTGGTCTAGACTGTCTCAGTCCAAAAGAGAATCCTATCGGACTCTGTGTTGCTGAGCCACAACCTCAAAACATTATAGCTCTTGAGGAGATCTGCAAGGAAGAATGGACCAAAAAAAGTTACAGTGCTGGTATAGACCTACAGAAAATGTTTGACCTTTGACGTTGATTACCAGGGCTACATTACAAAGTATTGAGATGAACTTGAATTTTTGGCCAAATATTTTCTCCACAAATACATACATAACCAAAGTAATCTTTTTAAGTGGGACAACTTACACAATCTGTGACTGCCAGTTGCATTCTTTAAATCCTAAGACAAGGATGAAGAAGAAAAATAGTTTCATGCAGCTCAACCAAGGGTGGATGGACAGACAGATCTGTGCGCACATGTACACAACAGGCAGAATATCACACGCGGGCCAGGTAAGTGAGCTTATCCCCCTGCGGCAGTGGCCAAGATTCTGCTCAGCGATCAGTGAAATGGAGTGTTGCTCAGCTCTGTCTGAGCTTTATTCTCAGGTCTGTCTCCCACTGAGACACAAACACGTACACCACCAAGATCTCCGTCCTCGTGGGTGAGTGAGTTAAACTCACTCGCATAACTCACTTTGAGCCTCCACGTTTTTAAGCCTTTTTCCTTTTCAAACCTCCATTTGATTAAATGGATAGTGATATTTCAGCAAAGTATCTTTATTTTAAGGCATCATATAACCTATATAAAGATTTTAAGTGATTATTTTTTTTGTCTTAAATAGAAGCTGTTGCAAATTTCGTTCACCTTTCTTTAATACGTTTCACTGAATTTTGAGAATTTTAAATTTTGGGGTCAAAACCCGATTTGAAGTGCTTGTCTAAAATGTGAGAAACGATCCAATCTTCTCCCAAATCCCCGTTTGGGGGATATTGAAGAATGTCAAAAGGTGTTTTTTTAATCAAGCTTTAAAGGCAGACTTTAACGGGTGACATTTTGGAGATTCACATTTCAGCATCTGAATCTATTTGCTTTCGCTTTTATCCGTGGGTTTCTGTGTGTGTGTGTAGTAGGCACTAATGTACGTTTGTGTATCTTGGTTCATAGCAGAGGGCTGTGTCAGTTTTAATCTGGGACAGAATAGGAATGGAAAGGTCAACTCTGCAGTGAAACTCAAAGATAGAGACACACATTTCCAGACACACACGTATAACAAAGACAGAGTACCGCACACATAAAGATACGTTGAAAAGAAGGCACCCAAATCCTGATATTTATGGGCAACATGACTCATGTGAAAAGGTCAAGATTCACACAAGGGTCTCAAAGGTGTGCATTACCTAAGTACTTGTACTGTATATGTATGTGTATTTGTGAGTTTGTTTTAGCTGAGGCTAAAGCGACTTTGTTCTTTTTGGGGCCTGTGTGCCTTCCTCACGGGAGATGAAGAGACAATGTAGCGAGGAAGCAAAGAGCGAGAGGGAAGCAGAACAGGGAGTGAATGGAAGAGGAAGAGAGCCAGGAGAGTTGAGTGTGAATTTCCTTAAAGTGCTCCATTTGGTGAGTCATTATTTTCACTAGAGCTGCAAAGAGCATTTTGTCCCCCAAAGGAGTCTCTCGCTTCTTCCTGCCTGTTTGACTGCCTTTCTTTCTTCCAAAATGCCAGTTAAAGTCTATCCAGTTTTGTTCAAAGCATGTTCACAGTTAAAGTTCTATTACTACTGTATTTCTTGGAGTATAGGTCAGGGTTTTTTTCTTTTTTTTTTTGCATTGCTTGGGGAGGGGTGCGACTTATTCTCAGGAGCGACTTATACGCACATATATGTATATATAAATATATACACACATATATATATATATATGTATATACATATACATAAAATGTACATATAATTATTTACATACTGCTGATATATATTGTATATATATGTATGTAAATAATATACACATAATTATTTATATACCAAAAAGATATATATCATATATATGTATATATATATATATGTATATATGGGTGTGGGTTTTATGACAGCATCGCATAAGAAACACCGTCTAAAACAAACATGGAGGAGAAACTGACCATTTTCCTGAAATTTATTATTTTATTTCTTTCCTTATTTACATTGAGACATTATTGTCCTAACTTTTATTTTCTTCCCTTCTTCAGACTAATTCGAGACAGCAACCTGATTTACAGTGAAATAAAAGTACAGCGGATAGTGATGTCATTCAGACACAGCTACTGCAAAATATGGTATTAGACATGTTTACCAATACTTTTGTAGAACCGGTCCGAGGGCCGCTTGGTACCAGGTCACAGACAGGGAAAAAAAGCATAAACCCTCGAGACGTGGACAGGTACCTACCTGTTCCATTTGTGTCCCTAACCTGGGTCTGGAGCAACTCATTGTCCGAAAAATATGGTAATTAAGATCTGACTGAGCTCTTCAGCCATATTGAAAAAAAAAAAGAAAAACAGCAAGGATTTAACATGAAGCATAGAGTTTGTTGCGCTTCTTCAGGTGTGTCCTTTTGTTTCCTTTTTTTCTTCTTTTACTTACGAGAAGCTGCTAATCCAAGCTGAGACATTATGTCTGTGGATTTGTAGCACCGCATTGCTTACTCATGCATATCTGTCATGGCGCTGATTGTGTTCTCTATGTGGGATCTAGACACAGCCGTACAATCAGCTCACTGTGATAAATAGGAGCCCAGACCGAACAAACCTAGCTGTCACTACAAATAAACATCTGTGGGGGTGCCTCAAGGCCAGGAGAGGCTTTTTCCCACACTCGTGCGCACACACACACACAAAAACTAAAACAGAGACACACACTTGGACACTCAATCTGCCACTTCCCACCCATTCAGTTGTTCAGAGCGTTACGATCCTGCATTATTATTTGGATCTACAGAAACAAACGCCCTCACTCCCTCTGGATTTGAAGATAAGCTGATTGGTTTGTCTTCCAGAGACAGAAAGGGGGAAAAAAAGGAGCTCAGTCCGTAGAGGCGTTTAGAAAATGGCACTGCTGGCTGCAGCGCTAGAGAGGAGTGAAAGCTTTCAGGAGACCCTCATCCAGGAAAATGTCACTGTTAATATCAACACTAAAAAGCCGGAATATTCCAATATTCCAGGTGGTTTTGTCATTGTGTTACACCTGCAATGTAAAGACTTTTCCTGCTGTTGAGTGATATGATGGATCTTATTTCATATTTTTAATCAGAGCAATATCAAGTTTTTTCTCTAACAGTCGGATCATCTTTAGATTTATTTTAAAAGCCTCTTTTAATTATAATTACGTGTAGTTTTCAAGGACATTCTTTATGCAGAACATTGCTGAGAGCTCTCTGTTTACATGCAATCTCATATCCCCTCCAAATTACCAGTGTACCCAAAATGATGAGCAATTTTAGGCTGTATTTTCTACATAACAAATACAATCTTTTTCTAACAGCAGTTTTTTGTTTGCTGCTGATTCGTAACCATTTGAATAAAGAAATACTCAGAAAATGGATTTTTAAGCTTAATTTTCTAGATTCTCTCATTTTGAGAAAAATGCCACAAGGACATGATAAACCTACTAAAAGCACAATTTCTATCAGGGTAGGTCTTTAAGATCAAGACATCAGCTTTACTTCACTTTGACTGCTGTATGACAAACATTTTATCACTGCTTTGACTCCGGGTTGGCTGTGTTTTGCTCGTCTGTCTCTTTCTGTTTGCCTCCAGTCATTTTGGAGGAAAAAGGAGGCGTCGAGCAGACTGTGTGGCTCCACCAAGCGCTTGAAATGCTAATCAGAATTGATCTGGATGGGGATATTAAAAAAGTGGGGTGATTGCTGTCACAGTGCTCAGTGTGGGGTTGATTCAGAGCACCATAAATATTAATGGTGGATGCCCATCAGAGATGGCATGGCACTGACAGTCCCATAATTACCTGCTGAGAAGCGTGCACAGCAGCCTGTACAAGTGATTGGTCCAGATGCTCAGACAGAGACGCTAAGCGATGAGCAAGGGAAAAGCTTAATTGAAAATGTAAACAGTGCTGGCAATGTTTGCGGTGACATGCTTGATTAGGCAAGGTGCTTCTACCTTGCTGAGCTTTATTAGTGGTCCAGTATAAAATATCCAGTATCTCAGTGGAACAATTGGAAACGCCCACATGCACAGGGATCTAATCAGCTTTCTCTTGCTTTTCAATAGTAAGAGTACTAGCAATATTTATGCTAATATGTTCTTTAGCTGACTAATAATAAAACACATCAAATCCTATACAATATAATATCTTAAATAAGGTTTGACATTTTTTAAATAAAATAAAAAATAAACTTCCATCTATTTATGCCATAGACAGTATATACAGAGAACTGGACAGATCATCATCTCCTCTCTTGCTTTCTAAATAGAAAGTAGAGTCTCAAAAAGCCAAAACTCCATTGACTTCTTTTGAAAAATACAAAGCTGTTACTTACTTCTCTTTCTCAGAATAACCATTGTTGCTTTGGTGTTTCTTTTTAACTTTTTTTTTTCATAATATATGTCCTTTTTCGCAAGTTATTTAAGTTATAAACTGGCCAACCAGATGCCTCAAAAAGAGCATGTGGTGCCCGCTGGCCCCCACTATAAACGTTCAAAAAGTTTGATAGACTTTCACCTAAATCGCTTTCAATGGAAATGGTGTGGCTTTCCAACAAGCTCACTCCTAATTAGCGAGAGTGGTTGCCAAAGCAATGATGACTCGGACCAATCACTGCTTGTTGATGTCGTCTGGTTCCAAAATGGCGAAATCCATATCGCGGAAAAAATAGGGACTGAATTGGCTTCATTTCGCTGGAATCGTAGGTAAGGCATTTTGTATAGGTGACGTCCCCTGCTTCATCCAGTAATAAATCTATATTGTCTATGATTTATTTACATCTGCTTTCAAAATATTCAAGGTCATTAAAAGCAGCCCGGTCACCTTTTGGCCAAAATGTGGTGTTGGTGGTGTTGGAGGTTTACACAAAATATTTTTGCTAACTCTTAAAAGTTACAATGTCTCTTCTTGTTGGTGATTTACCGTGAGCAATCAAATCAATGTTTATTTAAATGGCATTTTTCATATAAAAAAAAAAAACAATACAAAGTACCCCCACCCTAAGACCCACCCACAATATCCCCACCCCTTTCATACCTTCCACCCCCTTAACTGATGGTAATACACAATGGGAAAAAAATAAAAGTCTTAGACATAAGCCACACACTTACATTCATCTTGAATAATTTTTGTTACTTTTTAGACATTATTTAACCATCAAAAAAGATAACATTGATTGGTAAATAGTTAAACATCAAGTTTTGGTTTAGTGAAATAATAATTTGCAATTTTTTGGTGGAAAAGTGACCTATTTATTATTAAAACTAGTATGATTAAGTCTGTTATAATAAGACAACATGAGAAAGCCACTTAGTTTTGTCGTATTTTGATCTTTTACTGCACCACAATGTCACCAATTTAAATAAAAAGACCTGAAAATTAGGTTTTTCCCAGCAATTATTAGGTTAGATTAAAAATAGATCAATGAGAGCAAAAGATATGTATATATATATATATATATATATATATATATATATATTGCATGATAGTACTACTTAAAACATGTTTATTGCACTAAAATATGGAGCTAATTTAGTTAGATTTAGACATGTAGGAAGATTTTTTTATTGAAAACCACGGATAGATCTGAATAGTGTAGTTAACATACAAAAGTGCTACACCCACCTAGAGGGAATGCTTTGATCTGCTATCCATCTTATCAAAGAGGAAAATTTAGCTTTTATTTTCTTTTCATACTGGAGAAAAATGCTCACCTAAGACCCACCCCGGCTTTTGTGCAAGCTCAGTTTTCCTACTTTTCTTCAGAAGATGTTATGTAGACATACACCAGCTCTTCTTATCTTGCAGGCGCAGAGTTTCTCATCGACTGTAAGCTAGGGAAGCAACTTCTTCTAAGATGACCCCTGGACATAAACAGGCTCCCTATTCCCCCTTCCGCCTTTTGAAGGGTGCAATTGGCTAAGCAAGGCACGTCTGTATTGATGCCTAGAGTTGGCAGTCTGCAGACAAGATCCACAGAACATCCAGGGCCGCGCAGAAAATCAATCGTTCCCCATTTCTTTTTGCTCTTAAGCAATGTTAGGGCAGAGGACGGATCCTGTTTATGAGTTCATTATTATCTTTGTACAAATGATTAATTGAGGTTACAACACTATATCTACTGACTTTTTAGCCTTTTTATTCAGGTCCTGTTTAGCCATTGAGTAAAGCGGCATCTCGCTCTGACAGTGACCTAAAATCCACATTTCGTACAGCTAATTAAGTCCCACTCACCAAGCTCAAGTGGTGAACATTTCAAATACATAAAACGCGGAGCGAACTTTTTGATTTAGATGGAGATGGAAAGAAAAACAACTTCTGAGAGTTGACATTTGGTTTTCATCCTTTGATTCAAGGCCATGTCTTCGGAGGTCTACACAAATAATTTGACAACCTGAGCCGTAAAACGTCTTTGATGTGACTGTTTTCGTGGCTGTGATATTTCCGATCTGTCAGGACTCGTCTTCAAGTGCGGCGAGGTTCATCCATATTGGCAGAGAGTAATTTAATCAGTGATAGTTGCAGTTGTAAACAAGCCACTGCAGATATTGTCTGCAGTTCCTTGATAATCCCCCAAGTGGCTGAGATGTCACTCGCCACAGTGGGGGAAAGGATGTACGTGCCTGCCCGTGTCCCCATCTCCTCCTCCAGCTGTCAGTCCCGGCCCCAACTAACAAGGAGCAGCAAGGCTAATTGAATCCTAAACATTTACTCCTCCTGCTTATCCCCGCCATTCATTTCCCCCTCCCAGCAGTGGGATCGGTTCGCACCCAGGATTCTTGGACAGCAGGACACTTTCCTGCCATGACTCATTTTTAACACCCACCCCCCACACACTTAGTTATTTTCTTTTTCTCCCATGTGTACTTCTCTTTTTTCCTCCACTGATTATTATTAATGCCTTTTTTCGCTGGTGGCTTCATTTCCGCCGTGGCTTGGAGCTTAATGGCTGTTATCCTATTACTGTTTTAATGATCTGTTAGCAATAAAATTGGCTGATGTAAATGTGCCAGCATAAAGCCATTAAATTCTCTCTCAACACAAACTACACAACAATCTCTCTGCTGTTTTTGACACTTTTTTCTTTTATTTTTTTTAGGAGAAGCTTTAAGTCATTACCTTCAAAGCTACTGGAGCTTTTATAGCACACCTTGCTGCTGCCGCCGCTGCTTTGTGGGCCTAAGGGCCAGGGCAATGAAGTGAAATAATTTTTAATAAAGTATATTAATGAATAAAACAAGCATGGTAATTTCATACCAGCTCCCTGTTGGTGTAGCAATTTACAACTCTTTGTAATTCTTTGCTGCCTTTATTCATGAGTGAGTTAAAACTCCTGCTGGTGCAGAAAAATAACAGAGACAATGCAGTGAATTTTAAACACAGATGGGAGTCACAATGAGTGCTTGTTTTTTAAGAAAAACCCTACTTCTTAGACCGTTTCATAAAAAATAAAATAAAAAAAGGCACCAAAGCAGACTAGACTATGATTGATTTCAATTTCATACAATTTGGGTTTTCTCTTTCATGTGACAGAACGTGAAACAAAAAAGGAGACTGCTGACTAATCTGAGACATGTCTGCATGGTATAGGACAAGAGGGCTTTTATTGGGGGTAACACGTTTTGTCATGAGGGTCATCTTTTAAGGTATGACGGATGAGCAACAGCTCCTCTGTTTCCTCATTCACTTCATCCCTCTGATGCTAATGGCTTCTGATGCTTTGATAGACAGAAGCATGTCCAGGGATAAATCATTCAGAGGTCATCGGTGATGCTTTCATTCAGGAGCTCTGACAACTGCCTGTTGGTGCTCCTTCAAATCCCTGTTCTTCTTCGGCTGCCTGTCCGTTCAGCTTCTCCTCTCATCCTGGTGTCAGGCTCACTGTCTTACTGTCTGCCCCCCCCGCTTTTTTTTAGTTCACATTCCAACACAAAATCCTAAAAACAAATGTCCGAGTCAATTTCTTGTTTACGATGTATACCATATTTTCTGCACTAAAAGCCTCAATAAAAAAAAAAGTGGGACATATCAGAGCATCTTATATTTGTATTAATTCTGGTTGTGGTACTGATGCACACATGAAGCTCTGTTAAAATATCAGTCTTAGTTTTGAAAAGTAGCAAAAGAGGTTGGGTGTTGGTATAAATACGCTAACGCTGATATTATGTAGCTGTGTCAGACTGTTTTTTACATCTTACTAAAAAAATTGGGAGTTAGCGTGGTCACAGTAATGTTAATTTAAGGGATATCGGTCTGTTTTTTTACATGTTGCTGTTGTGTTGTACATACTGGTATTGTGAATACGCCAACCTCTGACATCTAGCAGTGTCAGAATGTTGTTTTCATTTTACTAATAAGGTTGGGGGTTAGCATAGTCACAGTAGCTAATATTTGTTTTAGGGGTATCAGGCTTTTTTTATTTTTTTTACATGTTGCTACTGTGTTGTCTACATTTTATTACTGGTATTGTGAATACACCAATGCTGCCTATAGGTAGCAGTATCAGACTGTGTTTTTTTTATGTTTTGCTAGCAAGGTTGGGAGTTAGCATAGTCTCAGTAATGTTTGCTTTAGGTGTATTCTGTTTTTTTACATGTTCTTACTGTGTTGTTGACATGTTATATTGAAAATTTGCTAACGTGATTGACGCAGTTAAGGCACCTAATACAGGTATTGAAGCTGGAACGGCTAACAGTAATCACGGCTAATGTTTCTAATGTGGCTAACATGTGGGAATGTCATAAAATGGAACATTCAATTATGCTGTCGCACTGTGATTTTGGGCCACACTCCAGTCATCGGTAATTAATGTACTGGCTCCTTATTAACTGCTTGCAAATGCTAGCCTTACAGGATGCATCTGTAAGGTTAGTTATGACTAATACAAAAGCAACCCATAGTTGTAGTAATTTGCTTAGGTATGATTCCAAAAGAAAATATTCTTTTAGCAAGATCTACGGTTTAGTTTTTCAAGGTCTAACATTAGGTTTGGCCAGCCCAGTGGCATTGTGGAAGGTCTGGAAGTTTAAATTCAGGCCGAGTCATACCAAAGACTCTAAAAGTGGTACCCAATCCCTCCCTCTCTCTTAGACACTCAGCATTATGGGTTGGATTGGGGTATTAAACCACCAAAAGGTTCCCAAATGCCCTGTGTCAGCAGCTCACCTCTCCCCTAGGGGACGGTTTAAATGAAGTGAGCAACTTTTACACACCTAACGTTAACTTTCAATCACTTTTTATGAGGCAGAATGAATAATTATGGCCTCAATACTTGGCAGTTTGTTAAACTAAGTGTACTCTCTGTCAGCTAAGAACCCAATTGTTGTTCTCATAAAAAGGAATCAAAATTAGTAAGCAGCCATTATACCATAAGTATGACCGGCATATGAAAAAGCTTGCTACTATGTAAGCACACAAAGTTACCATACGTGCCTGCGCCTTCCCATGATAATCAAATCTCATAAAACAGATTTTCAGTAATTATTGTTGTCATTCTGCATCCGCTTTCTCTTTATTTTCTCCCGGCTGATGTAGGTTTAAGTGGCTGTTCGGCGGAACAAGACAAGTAGTGCTCCATAATGAAGTGTTTAATATTTGATGTCACTGGATTTCACAGCTAATAAAAGCTGCACGTATACCTCCATTAGCCCCCTGTCCAGTCTTGAGAATATGGCTGCATGGCTGCACAATGTAAATTTCATCTTTTTCCCTCTTCCACGTAATGGGACAACCAGAAAATCTGTCATGATAGAAAGCAACAACACATAGACTGTGCTAGCATTTTACAGTCACTGTCATGAATTATTCACCCCAGGGTTTTCGGCTGTTTGCGCCAAGGGGACCGATATTTTGTTGGACGAGAGTGTGTTATACGTTTGAAAAGTGTGAAGTCGTTGCCAGTTGCTGATGTGAGCTTTTGTGAGTGAAAGTGGCTGTTTCCGAAAAAGCATTTAAGAAAGAAATGGTGTAAAGGGGATCATCGAGCAAAAAGATAACTCAACATGGGCACCATCTCTTCCTGTATTGGTGTTATCACATTTCTCTGCCAATAAACCTCTAACTACTAAAAAAAAAATAATAATAATTTATTATTGTATTAATACTTTTTGTGTCTGTGATTATGATTTATACTAACATACTCTTTTCTTTTACTTAAATTGCTTCTTTCTTCTTGGAATTCCAGGTAAGAATCAAATCCTTTTTTCACGTGTTGTCCAATCGTCTGCATTCTGGCTATTCATCCCTTTTTCATTTTGATCCTTCCGTCTTGTACATCAGTCAGTTCCCCAGACGAAATGACAAAAGACTTGAGAGGCTGTAAATGTCAATGCTAACAGCAGAGTAATGCCGTGACTGTCATTGATTTTGCTCTTACGAGGAAAGTGGCTTTAGAAAAATCTTCAGGAACATAATTAGATATTTGATAGAGGGATATAAGCAGCCTTGTTGTGCAAAGTTCAGTTTTGGCTCGTTTCATTTGGTCCTGGATGAATCTGTGTTATGAGTGAACTGCAATTTCATAAAGAGTCTTTCTTTTTATAAGAACAACTTGGTAATTTCCAGATGTCAGAAGAGAAGGAGATAGATGTGCAGCTAGAAGTTATTTGCTTTTTAGTAATCATGGGGTATCTCTTCACTACATTACCCCACGAGCACTACCGATCAGCACTCTTACAGCAGCAAGATGCATATTTGTTGTGCTTTTATTTAGCTCCAACTGGGGCTTATACAACAGATGTTTTGAGTGACTAGTCTCACAAAGATAGTTTTTTAAATTAAATTCCTGCCATCTATAAAAAGTCTTGATTCATAAACATTTTTTTTAATCAGTAATTTTTTTGTGATCTCCCGTCCTCTAGGAATTGAAAGTATGTTTTTGATTAAAAACAAAATTGAACAATTTAACCACAGAACTAATGAGATGGTTTTAAGGTATAGAAATGGTTTCGTCAAAATTTGGAAAAATTCAAATTAGAGGTTTATTTTTTATTGGTCTTCTGAGTGGGATACGCAGAGGTTAGCAAGAGTGCCCTGGTTCAAACCCTGGCTGGGGCCTTTTCTGTTTGGAGTTTGTATCTTCTCCCTCTGCATATGTGAGTTTTCTGGTTTCTCTGGGCATTCAGGAGTTTAAAAACAACATACTTCTTATGTTAATTGGTATCTCTAAATTACTCCTTGACATGGATGCAAGAGTGAGTTTGAAGCTTTCACCCCCAGTTGACCCCATGAAGGATTCAGTAGGTTCTGAAGATGGAGGGAGGGATGGATGGATAGATGGACGGACAGAAAGATGGATGGATGTCGAATGGATGTATGTATATTAGATAGATGGACAAATGGATGGATGGATAACAAGTAAATGGATGGATGGATGGACGGACGGATGGATGATTAGAGGGATATCAGATGGATGGATGGATGGATGGATGGATGGATGGATAGATACCAAAAGGATAGATGATGGATTGATGAAAGAATGGATATTGGATGGATGGAAAGATTGATGTTGTCAAATAGATGAATGGATGGACAGAAAGATTTATGGTTATCAATTGGATGGATGGATATCAAATATATGGATTGATGGATGGATATTGAATGGATGGATGGATGGGTATCGATTACATGGATGGATATCAGATGGATTGATGGATATTTGATGGATGGACGGACAGATATTGAATAAATTGATGATGGATAAATGAATATTGGATGGTTGGATGAATGAATGAATGAATGAATGGATGATGGAGAGATGGATATTGAACAGATTAATGGATGGATGGATATCGAATGGATGGATTGATGGACGGATGGATGATAATGTGAGCAGGTAAAGTTTACTTCTACAAATTCATATTTTGTTTCACTGAAATGAAAATGAAACATCACCTGTGTCTTGAAACAGGTAGAGAATATTTCAGTCTGACCAAAGTGCTGAGTGTGAAATACAATTGGGAAAAAATAACTGCTTTTAAAGCTTACATTCCAGAAAAGTGGAGCTCCCATTCCAATTATAGTCAGATTATAGAAATGAAGCTAGTCGGTTTTTAAGCCATTTTTTCCACAAGAAAAATTACATCTGGAACGACTCCCCTGAGTAACCACACAGCACAGTCATTAGTTGAAACAAGGGACATTACACAATTTTATTTTTATCTTCTCACTTTACATTCTATTAAGTATTCTTGTGTTTGCAATACTGGGTTGCCAGTGTTTGTAGATGATGATACAAATGGAATCGTTAAGAATAAATTGTTACACCTCTAGTATTTTTAAAAGAAATGTTGGTCCACCAATCGTCTAACTTTTAGAGGCGAGAACAGATAACCTTGTAAAGGCTTAAGCTGAGGCTCACGTTTTTGCTTTGTTCTAAAATCATTGAACATTTATGATGTTGATTGTTGATAGGTAGGACATATACACAGAAAATTCTGTTTTGATGTGTGCTTGAAGACTATTCTATATTTATGATCCTTGGTTAGGAGTTAGGAGCTGTTTTTTTATGAACGTAACTGTGTTTTTCATGATATATTCACTTCTGCCCTAGGAATGCTAATCATCCAAACATGAAAAACAGAAAACAAAACTTGGTTAAAAAGATTATAGCTGCTAAACTGTCACTGTCTGATAAAACGCAGAACACCAAATGGCAAGACACAAGAGGAGCAGTAAAAAAATCCAGACAAAAAGGTTATTTTTATGTTATTGCCAAAAACTAAAACGGTAAATCAACAGAATCTTTATTAAAAAAGAAAGTCCAGCTTTCTTGTTACAAAGACGCTTCTAGCCTGATCAATACATGCTTTTAGTGCCAATACATTTGGCATCAGAAGTGTTCTCTAAACGCTACATTTAATTCAACAGTGATGTATTTTACAATGTCGTTCTCCACCCACTCCCAGCTCTAAACATCTGGGCGCACAACTGTTTCCACAACGCTCACGCAAGGTTATTGTTGCCTAAGACATGAGGAGATTCATCATGAAGTCCAGACGTGTTTTACATGAGCTGATGGATTCCGACTGACAAATGAGATACGTCTTCGGTAGTAAACAATTTGATTTATAGAGTTGATTTCATGCTCTTCCTTCCTTCCTTCCTTCACACCTCCTTTAACTGCTCTTTACTCTGCTCCTGTAATGCTATTCGTTTTACAGATGCATAAAATACCTTTGCAGTAAAAAATTTTTCGAACCTCAGTTACTTAGAAAGTAGACATTTTTGTGTCTGTGTAAATCTGGAGAGGTTTCTGTTAAGATGTTTTTCATTTCAGGACATCATCAAAAAAAAATCACTTCACAGGTAGTAAAGCACATCATAAACAGCAGCACTTTATGTTTAACTGCAACATTTATGTCATTGATTGAAGAAAAATTGTCTATGGCTATCAGCTCTTCGCTTCAGGGGTCGCCGCAGCAAATTATTTGCCTCCATCTATCCAATCTTCTGAATTCTCCTGACTCACACCAACAACCCTCATGTTCTCCTTCACTACATCCATGAACCTCTATTGTGGTCCTCTTCTAGGTCTCCTTTTTGGAAGCTCCAACTTCAGCATCCTTTCACTGTCCCTACTCTGAATGTCTATGAACCATCTCAGAACCTCCACCTCTCTAGATATTCCTCCATTTGACTTCAATAGAGACACATACAAAAAAGTAAATAGGATGCAGTAAACTAGTCTCCTGATGCTACATTAACACCAGTCTTGGACACACATGCTCAAGTGACTGTTTCAATTAAAAGTCTATGTAAATCTGCGTATATGTGCATTTTGGGTGTCTTACTTTCGTGCGATTGTTAAATTCGTGTTTGGGCCCTTCAACTGTTGGGTCCTTGAACGTGAATTGAAAGTTACACTCATGAATACTGTCCTTTTTCATTCACAGAAGTGCCAACCGTTTGATAACTGATCATGGAGTATAAATTGCTAACTGTGGTTTGACCAGAATTATATGATGCCAAGTCTTTCAGACATTGGAATAGAGCTGTGGCAGAAAAAGCCTTGAGAAAGATTTGCTAGATCTTCCAACTGTGAGTACATGCACTAGTATGAGGTATATTAAAAGCACATTTAAGAATATCCGTTTGGCTTGTCCTTGACGTGCATAACATTATCAGGTGTACATAGTTTGAGACTGATGAAGCAGGGTGAAAGCATTGACAAATATAGAGATGGACTAAGAAATGCCGTGATGTCACCAATAGACAATGCCTTCCTTTAGGTTCCAATGAAATGAAATCAATTCAGTTGCCATTTTTTCATGGAACGGATTTCACCATTTTGGGACCAGATGACATTAGTAAGCAGTGATTGGTCTTAGTCATCATTTCTATGGTAACCACTCTCGCTAAACAAGAGTGAACTTGTTGGAAAGCCACACCCCTTCCATTGACAACTGGCTAGAGAAAAATCTGTCCAAACACTTTGAAGATCTTGTTGAGGCATCTGATTGGCCAGTTTATAACTTCTGATATAGAAAATATATCATAACAAAAAAATAAATAACACGTTAAAAAAAGAAACCTCAGCAAGAGTTCTTAGACTCCTTCAAAAAAATTTGTTTTCCCTAAAATGTTAATGACTCTTTCTCATGAGTAATTAGTCCTCATGCTAAAATCCCTGGCATTTCCTCTGTTTTTTGAATTTTTTTTCCTTTTTATAAAAAATGTCAACTCGTGACACCAAGAGTAGGTTAAATGTGAAAATATGATGGTGTACCAAAGGTTAAGGAATAATTATAATTACAGGCTTGAGTACTTTTTTTTTTATTATTTTCCTTTTTTTTTTTATTAAATAATTTGCCACCTTCCCTTTTACGTCATATAACTTTCACAGAAATACACACGTTATGGATTACAAAGGAAAAGAACATGATGTACAAACTCAGGACAGGGAAAACAAAGAAGATGAAAGGAAGGGAACAATTTTGGTGCCTTCTAATGAAAATATAAATCCATATTTGCTCTCAGGGTCAAGTAGGACCTAATAGTAATTAAAGATGTTCTACTTTAAGACTCAGCCTTTCAAAAGAAAGCAGAGAAAAATCAATGATTTGAGAAGAAAGACTGTGGTTACTAGAGAGCAAATAAGGGTGATACTGAGCTGTTAGGTATTAAATAAGTATCCACAACAGCACACGTGTTTGCATCAGATTGTCAGGTGTTGTAGGTCCAAGTGTCTGTGCTTAGTCAGACTCCTGGGTTCATGCAAATTCCTTGCAGAGACGCAAATAGCTGTGGCATCATACATTTTCAGTTTCTTTAGTTTTTATAGTGAAGTACAAGGACAAAGCCTGTAAGGATTTACTTAAATAGGATTTGTCCTTAAAGAGCAAGGCTAAACTATTTACTGATTAAAAGGGAACATTCTCCATTCACCAGCTTTACAGACCCATTCCAATGAAAATTGTGTTTTCACATCTTCTTGTGGCATTTTTCTAATGATAGAGGACATATATGACGATATTTTTGATTAATATTGCATTTCTGAATCTTTCTTTAGATTCAAGTCATGGTGAACCATGAAAGTGTAGAAAATACACTGGATGGGCCACAGGCTCCCTGCTCTGCTCCACTCCCCACTCCAGCCCATCCCCTGCGCATGGAAATCCGAGATATAAAGAAGTTAGGATCTAGCTCCAAAATTGTACGATGTAATAGCTCCAACATTGATTTCCATGTTTGTTAGGTTGGGTTGTGAGGGCTATGCTAGCTAGCTAGCTTAGAACTCATACCCCCAGCTAGCTAGCCAGCTATCTCTTCCTAGCTAATTAGCTGTACTCCATATGACCTACACATAGCTAGCTAGGTGTTCTTCATATAACCTATACATAGCTAGCTAGCTTAGAACTCACACCCCCAGCTAGCTAGCTAGCTATCTCTTCCAAGCTAGCTAGCTATATTTCATATAACCACACATGGCTAGCTTAGAACTCACACCCTAAGCTAGCTAAGTGTACTTCATATAACCTACACAAAGATAAATAGATAGATAGATGTGCTGGAAGAGAGTGTAAACGGAGAGCTCTCAACAACGGGGAGTGAAATGAGGGCGGGGTTTCTCCTTACCAACGACTCCACCCACATCTCTACTTCTGCCCTTCAGAAATTATGTTCTAGTAAATTACGCAGTTTTTTTAAATTATAATTTTGCCTAAATGTTGTGCAATCATAGTTAAAAGATGACTGGGAAGGCTTTTAAAATAAATCAAAAGAAGATTGGAGTGGGTCTTTGGGCTATAAAATAAACTACAGACACTCAAACTTCACAACAGCATTTCGTTTTTCTGGTCTAAACTCTGGCAGAATATACATTTCTGAACCCTGAACATTCATATGCTTTCCTCTCATTTCTCAACTTTAGCTCCTCTTTTATGAGGCACAGCTGCTGAAAACGAATGTCCTTGAAGTGCACGCACTTGGTCAAATATGACTCCCATCTGGTAAGAGTTGATGGAACACAAAGCAAATGTAGCATTAATCCCTCAGCAGTTTAGAGGATAAGTTACATCATTTAGTATAGGAACAAAAAAATTGATAAATCTGCTTATTCATGTCAACAACGGAAATGTTGTTTGTTCAATGTTAAGCTTTTGGGGAATTTTCCCTATAGGAATGATGGACTTCAGATGGCTTAATTTCATTAATGCTACACAGTTAGGGCAGGAGAGGACCCACAATGGATGAATCGAACCCTGATTTCCCACATGCCAGAGCCACACTCGGTCCAGTTTTCACATAAAGTCAATGTCTGTAGGCCAAAAACATAGCAGTAGAAGAACAGGAAACAGACAAACACAAAAATACTGACCAGAGAAATGGCAGTAACTGTTAGAAAGCACAACCACTTATAGAGAAGAACCTTTCTTTTTAATTGGTTACAAAGCGAAAAATTTAGTTTAGATTTAAACCAGACATTCTAAATACAAAACTTAAATAAAATTAACTTATTTTTGCCACTGAGCTCCCTTTTTCAAATAAACACTTAAAAATGAGTTGTATTTTTTTCTCACCTATTGAGCACTTAAAGAGAATATTTTTCTGGTCTCCCACAGTGGAAGACAACATCTGTGACTTTTTAGGAAGCAAGAAACATGATAATTAGTTCTCCTGCAAAGCCATTATTCTGCAAATGCAAAGAAATATGTCAAGAATACATTTGCCCACACCTCCATACAACCTTGTGGGAAGACATTGTGTGAATTTTTTTTGTGCTAGTGTGAGTAAGAGTGTTGTCTCAAGTGACTCGTATGCCTTCACAGTGTTAGTTAATACACTTCAATTTATATTTAGATATAGATGGCATGTGATGAGGTGGTGCGGATGCTCTGAGGCGCCCTAATGAAGCCCTCCAGGGAGCCAGCCAGAGGATAAAGAAGTGCAACATAGACAGATCATCAAAAGCTAACTAACTCATGAGAGTAATGCCAAACGGCTAACTAACCAGCAAGAAAAAAGGACGAAGCGTAAGACTTAGGTAAAGGGGTGGAATGACAATGTACAGAGGTGAATTCGTTTTGAAAATACTTTAATGCATTTCTAATTAGTGTGGAGATGGCGTTTTCTCCCCGTGCATGCGTGGGTTTTCTCTGGGCACTCCGGCATCCTCCCACGGTTCAGTCATAGGTTGATTGATGACTCTAAATTGTCCCTTAGGTGTGATTGTGAGTGTGTTGTTCTTGTAGGTCTCTGTGTGGCCCAGCGACGGACTCGGAAACCTTCATGAACTTGGCACGGATCAGAAAGCACTTTTTAATTTCATTGTACCTGTGGCAATGACAAATAAAGATATCTATCTATCTATCTATCTATCTATCTTCCAGGGTGTAATGCCAGATTCACTCAACAGTGGCTATGATAGGCTCCAGCAACCCCATAAGAAATTAAACAAGTATGGAAGATGAATAAATGAAATTTTGTATTAAACTTCTGAGATGTTGCATAAGCTGAGGGGATATATAAAGTGGGGCAAAAAAGTATTTAGTCAGTCACCAATTGGACTAGTTCTCCCACTTGAAAAGAAGAGAGAGGCCTGTCATTTTTATCAGAGGTTCGCCTCAACTATGAGAGACATAATGAGGAAAAAAAAAAAACAGAAAATCACATTGTCTGATTTAAGTATTTGGTCAATAGCAAAAGTTCAACTCAATACTGTGTTATATACCCTTTACATCAGTCAAATGTTTTCTGTAATTGTTCAGAAGGCTTTCACAAACTGTTGCTGGCATTTTGGCCCATTCCTCCATGCAGATCTCCTCTAGAGCAGAGTTCTTTTTTGGTTTCATCTGACCATAGGACATTCTCCCAATCTTCTACTGGATCATCCAAATACTCTCTAGAAACTTTAGACGGGCCTGTTCATGTACTGGCTTTAGCAGGGGGACACTTCTGCCGCTGTAGGATTTGAGTCCGTGGCGGTGTTGTGTATTACTGATGGTAGCCTTTTGTTACTTTGGTACCAGCTCTCTGCAGGTCATTCACTCTGTCCCCCGTGTGGTTCTGGGATTTTTGCTCACCGTTCTTGTGATCATTTTGACCCTACGGGGTGAGATCTTGCGGGAAGCCCCAGATGGAGGGAGATTATCAGTAGTCTTGTATGTTTGCCATTTTCTAATAATTGCTCTCATAGTTGATTTCTTCACACCAAGCTGCTTAGCTAGTGTAGATTCAGTCTTCCCAAGCTGGTGCAGCTCAACTGTTTTGTTTCTGGTGTCATTTGACAGCTTTTTGGTCTTGGCCAGTTTGGAGTGTGACCGTTTAAGGTTGTGGGCAGGTGTCTTTTATATAGATAACCAGTAAGACACAAACAGTCACGCTCTAAACTCCACTATGGCCAAGACCAAAGAGCTGTCAAAGGACACCAGAAACAAAATTCAGGTTCAAGCAGGTGTCATTAGTAGAGGTAACGATTGGAGGACAGAGGATCAGTTACAGGTCTGAGAGCCAGAATTCTTGTTTGTTTTTTGGTAAACAAATACTTATTTTTTCACCATGATTTGCAAGTAGATTCTTGAAAAGTTTTGATGTTTTTTAGTTTGTCTCTCATATTTGAGGTGTACCTATGATGAACATCACAGGCATCACTCATTTTTTTAATAAGTTATACTTGTACAATTGGAGGCTGACTTAACACTTTTTTGGCCCACTGTATAGTGGAAAATTGGAACTTGACAGAACAGTCACAAAGAACTGGAGCCTAAGACAAAAAAAGCAAAAATAGTAATTGACACTGGTCTAAATCTGAATACTTAAAGAAGTAATTAGTGTCTTTGCAGAAAAATATGGTATTATGGTGTCATTAAACATGAAAAGGAAGCCAAGCTTTACTAGTAGGGGTGTAGTTACTAATCAGTCATTTGATTTCTATTCCTTCATTCTAATCAGACTGATCTGTCTATTTAGTACCAGGTATGTATCTCTGAGTCAGACCGGTTTCATTTTTGGTTAAAGATGTCCTGGATTGATTTTAGGTCACTGAATTGGATTGTTCAAAATGAGCCAAGATCAACTTTCATCTACAAATTAAGATACAAATCGAATATTTGCTAAAAGAAAATGGTAAAACTCTTATTCACTGGACATGTTGTAATCATTTTAGATTTTATTACGACCAAAGACCAGTACAAGTGCTGCAGATCAGTATTTTTATGGTACCGGTTAGGTGTAAGCAAAGGTGTTTGTGAGTCTCATTACGGTAGAACATTAACTGTGAAGAAAAAACTGCCACCATGTTCTGGTTTGACCTTACAGGAAACATAAAAAACAACTCAAAACCAGTGTTTGTTTGCAATAAGCCCTTTGTTTTTACTTGCTTTTAAGTGTTTGAAGAAACAGACAAAGCAAAAGCTCAAGAAAATGTGTTTTTCTAAGGCATAATAGAAGACAATTTAAATGTTATCCACCCCTTAAAATTGCATTTAAGCATTTTATGAAGGCCTGCATCACGAAGCCGCTTTTGGGACTCTTTTTGTCTAAATGGCAAAATGAAAAACGCAAGAGTTCAAAGTATAATTAGTCCAAAAAGCTAAGACAGCAGCTGTGAATAATTACAAGTGGCAGTTTATATGCAAATTGTCCAAATCTAGGACATGGCGCACAAGGTGTTTAGCTGCTGACGCAACGAAATAGAAACAGAGCATGACACAAGTACACTTTACACACTGACACTTCATTAATTTTACTCTTTTTCCCTAAAAACTTCATTTTCAGAAAGACACACAGTTCCTGTATGTGTATGTGTTCATGCAATAATAGACAATTTGACCACTACATCAAAGCAATGGTTGGAACCTAGCTATGACTGACTATAACACCTCTAAAGCTACGGTCATACCGCCCTCGGCAACATGCATTCAAGCGACCACTTCAATGAAATGTATATGTAAACGCACATTTTGGGTTTAAAACGCTTGTGTTTACCTGTCACTACTCAAATTTCAATGAAAGTTTTTGGGTTTTACGTACAAAATGAGCGTCCATTAAGCACATATTGAAGGTTAAACCAGCTTGAACGTTGACCAATCAGGAGTTCACATTTTGTAGTGGCATATGGATGATGTCTCTTTTCATAAACGGAACTGCCAACTGTTTGTAAGTTGGTCATAGAGGAGAAATTAATAATTGAGGTTTGTACTTGGCCAGAATTGTGTGACACAAAATATATTGGAATAGAACTATGAAAGAGAAAAAAGCTGGAGAACGATTCACAACATTTTCACTGCTTTGACATTTTACGCTAAGCCTCTTCCAAATAAAGGTGGTGTACAAGCACTAGCATCGAGTATTGAACATGGACTGTAAAAACACTGGACAGCTCAACCCCACTGGCCTTGTCTTCTAAATAGGAAGTAACCGTTGGTTCCATGAACCAAAACCCATCGACTTTTATTGGGGAATAGACAGTTATTATTTGTTATTTTATTTGTCAGAATAATCATTCTTGCTCTGATACATTCTTCTTAACATATTTTTTCTAATCTTATTTATATATATATATTTTTTTCTTCATCGCAATTATTCAAATTGACCAATCAGATGCCTCAGTAAAAGCATGTGGTCCCCGCTGGAACCCACCTCGAACATTGGATTGACAGGCTCTCCCGAGTGGAAGGGGTGGAACAAGCCCAGTCATGATTGGCGACAGTAGTTCCTCTCAAAATGTGACTCAGACCAACTCGGATAGTTGTTGGGTTTGAAAATGCGGAGGAAGCTGCGGTGATGGATTTGGCCTGATTTTCCGAGGGCCAAAGTTAAGGCTTTTCTTGTGGGTGGCGTCAACACCTCGCTTAGTCCAGTGAGGATATATGTCTATGGTAGAGACAGTCCAGTGTAAACGTTATATGCTAAACGTCCGGTGTGAACATAGCGTAACATATGACATCTGTCCTGACTTTATTTTGTAGTTGGGATTTGATAGACAGACGAATGGCCGTGTGTCACCGCAGGTCACAAACAGGATTCACAACCGTCTCTCTACATTGAACGCAAACACAGCTGGGAGTGTTTGTTGTTACTTACTTATTTTTCCATCAACCGAGACTTCCCCCTCAAGCACCGAAAGATTCAAAATTAAATTTGATCAGAGGTGAGCTGCTGTCGCCATGGCAGCACAGCGGCAGCACCCTCCCTTTGAGTCCCTTGCGTTAAGAAAGATCAACTTTTGCTTACTTTGCTGGGAGACGACTGCATTAGAGTTGTGAATAGACTTTATTACAACTGTAATTAAATTCCAAATAGAGAGCTTTAATATGCATTGTTACACTGAAAACCTGACACATATCACCACCTACTGAATTCATTTGCCGCCGGTGTGCTGGGAGACCTGGCGGATTGGAATGGAAAATAAAAGGGAAATGAGAACGTGTGCAATGTTTTCATTTGATCACCGGATAATATCTGTCCGCTGTCATTTGGTGTTCGAGGGGTGGCAGTTTCTATACTGCCACTTGTCACACTGGATGGACATCCTCAATAATTGTTGCCCCGTGGTGATCAAGGAGACTGCTTGGCTTTAGCGAGCATAAAAGGAGCATTGTGGCCTCGTCGTAGAGGCTGACAACTACATTGATTTGCATAAATAAAGCTTGCATGCCTGTGAAGCTCAGACGCAGCAACACATCCCTAATCTGCTCAATCTCTCTCCTCTATTTGTATCTGCGCTTTTTTTTCCTGCTCCTGTCTGCTTCTTTTTCTCAGTGTTTTGCTCCCGCCCTGCCTACAGCAGATGCTTTTGTCTGTTGTGCTGCGCAAGTGCTTTTCTCCGTTTGACATTCAAACAGAATCCATAAAATCTTCCTCCGAATCACTGCTATTGCTGCTATTACTGATGAATGCTATTTTGTATTCTGACGTGTCAGCAGAAGGAAGTTAAAAACATCAATACCCATAAGTCCCCTAATATTTGAATATGGATCTGCGTACAAAGGCACTGACCACGGTTGTTAACAGCAGCGGGGCTAAACTGTAAGCCGTGGCGGAATCCCCTAACTCAAGCCTACGTGTCGTTACGTTTCAAAGCAAGTGGAGAGTTGGAGAGTATTTATTTATTTATTTATTTTTAGTATAAGTAGAATCCACAGCAATGTCCTTCCTCAGCAAATCATCGCTTCAAGTCATTAAGATATATATGAATAATTTACGAGGACTTTTTAACTGTATTCTTATGATAGACTGCTGTCAAAATAATTAAATAAATAAAAATATATTTTTTCACATGAAATATTGTTGAACAGCAATGCATTGTGGTCTATATTCACCAATCTACTTAGCTTTGATGCACAATGGTTTTTCACAGAAATTTCTGGGAAATTTCTAGGATTGTTTATTTTGTAGTTGTAGCTCTAAGAAATGGTGAACGTCCTACATCGTGTACTACATAGTGAGTAGTGAAGGAAGTCGGACACAACCGATTCCTATGAAATTATTTTTTTTTGAAAGCCAGATATGATGTCATCGAATTCATGAAGTGAAAATCTAATTAATACAGACTCCCAATATATTATATTTTTTATATATTATTTTTTTTTATCAAATTACATTTTTACGTTGAGTAAACCACATTAACATTTTAATTTTATGAAAATGTATCATTTTAAATGTAACAAATGATCGAACTTTTGTGAATTGATTGTTTCACTTTTTACAGTGTATGGTGAAGTTTACAGCCTTACAAGCGAGCTGTCAATCAAATGTTTCAAACATTCAACCTCATGCTTTTATTCAGGCATCTGATTGGCCATTTTATCACTTGAATATTTTGCACTACAGAAAGAACCTTATACAAATGACTGAGTACTGTCGTAGCTGTTTATTTCTCTACAGATGCTAATGGGATTCCAGCTTTTTAGGATCAGCGCGTACTTCCTGTTTGGAACACGAGAGAGTCCAATTTTCCTGTATAGTCAATGTATGTAGCCCAATTAAAAGAAAAGTAAACAGCAGAAGACAGTTCATGTGTGGAGAATTCACAGATTGACAGCAGAAAGACGGATTGAAATTATACATCGTACCTGGCGACACACAAACGCTCCGACTTGCAAGTTGCTGCTCTCTTTTTGTCTCTTTATTTCCTGCCCTGCCTTTTCTCTTTGTGGCAACATCACTCACACAACAGGGGGACTATTTGTTTCTCTGAGTGGATTGGCTTCTCTCAGTGGGCATCTGAGAGAACGGAAACCGGAGTGACAGAATGAGTACGCACTCAAGCACACAATCTCGCCGAAACACATTTAAAAGCAAGTAGCCACCAGTATACAGTACGGGGATAATTTAGAGAGACAAATGTGGATGTGCATTACTCAGTCACAGCTGCAGTGCACGAGTCCAGTGGAGCTCCTTTCAGCTTTAAAGCTCTTGAGTTCAGCGCTTGACACATTCTGAAACTTTTGGTTGTTTGATTTGGGAACAAAAAATAACCATAAAGAGTTGTGACTTAATAAAAAAAGAAAAGTGGACGCAATGATTACAGTTTAAACTGATGTATAAAACATCAAAAGTGTTTGCATCTCATATTAAACACTCCTAAGGCGTTTCAAGATGAGGCTTTACCTCATTTATGAGTAAAAAGTACAATTTTCACTCTCACTGCCCTAATAGATCAATCAGACCACATTAAGTATTCATGTTCATGTTCCAGTTGCAAAAATACTGTCAATAAATCATTCTCCATTGGAAGCAATGGGGTTTCGTTAAATGTTAATCAAGCTGTTTGGATTACAAATAGGTAGAACATGAGTGACACATTTATAAGTCAGGCTGTGGAATTGGGAGAATTAGTGGAAATCCCAGG